>NC_062284.1:38397994-38701024 GCF_902655055.1 Lutra lutra
GAAGGGCTGTGAGTTCTCAGAACATCAGTAATGTCTCATGATCAGATGTAAATACAAAAAGCATAGTTCATAGCTGATAAAAGTCTTTTGAATTTTCCTAATGATACTGCTGCCTTGATTAGGATGAAAAATTATATTTAGGATAATTAATTTACTCATGATATGAATCTGAAGGCAATTGAGTATATTTATGATTATATAAATGTGTGTTGTAAAAGTTATTACAAATTCTCTGCTTATGTGCAGGTAGGATATCCATACATATTTTTAAGTTTCACCATAAAGTGCTGAAGATAAAATTCACAGTGTTTCGTAATTCCTATTTAAATTATCGATCCATTGCATGATCTACTTAAATGAATCTATAATGAGGCTCTCAAGTATTAACTTTAACAAATTAAGCTATCACTTTTACAGTTACATGATGAATTTGAGGTAGGAGACTGCCTGACAAAGTACTTTTGTATTAGATAGAACTAAAAAGACATTGGAAGAAATTACGATGAAGGGAAACATGGGCATTTTGGCAGCCAAACTGATTGCTGGGGTCATCTCTGATTACTCAGCTTTTAAGACATTAAGATCGGGTGTGATCTTTACGATGAATTTTTTTGTGTATACTGTTGAACCAAACAGTTCTTATTCTTATTAGCTTTTATATCTTCAGGTGGAGAAATCAGGTGCTGTATTTGTGTTTTTTTTTTTTCTTTTGGGTTCACATAATTTGCAAGACTTTGCCAAGGTGGGAATTAATTGTGATAATGGAAAATGAGATGTTGTTTCATGCTAATTTTATAATGTGTATATACTGCAGAAGTTAGACAAAGGAAATAAGTTAAACAAAGATCTAGAGCTACTGCCAAACCTAAAAACAACAATGGCACAAAGAAGAGAACAGAATGCACGTTCCAAAGCCAACAAAATCCAAATGTAAATTTGCTAGTTGACAGGCATCACATGTAAATGGGCTTATTTTGGCAACTCTTGGGAGTTAAAATACGAAAGACATCACTCATACAAAGGCAAAAGTAATTGAGGTAGGTTTTTGGGTGTTTTTTTTTTTTTGTAATTTTTAAAGAAAATAGTCTTTCAAAATTTATAGTAACCATTTAGTTTGTATGAAGAGTGCTGCCTTTCACTTTTCTTAAAACCCATTTATTGTTTACTTAATCCCATTACTAGTGGGCTGTCTTTCTTCATATTCATGAAAGTTATTTTGGATACGTAAGAAGAGGACATAGCTATTACATCAAGAGTTTACTGAATATATATATATATATATATATATATATATATATATATATATATATATTTAAAGTCTTGAATTAAGCCCACAGTTAGCCTTTCTTGCTATGTTTGCAGTGTATTTTATATTGGGAATATAATTGCCACTTTCCAGCCCTCACCTGTGTGGCATTTACTTGATGTAATTACAGAAATGCCTTTTACCTTATTTTGTGACAGGGAATAAAATAAAATGAATCCCTAGCTAGTTACCTGTCTGACTCAGTTATAGCTCATCAGATGGCTACGTACAAAGGGAAACAAAAGTGGAAAGATTTCTTCAAAGATAGAACTAAGGAATGAAAGCAGATTATTCTTATAAAGATAAAAAGACATAAGAAATGGGCTTCACTTTTCTTTATGTTCAAAAAACAATGATTCTGCCCTCTACCCCCACTAGATGGTATTATTTACACAGGAAAATTGTTCCTTATGAGTTATTAGGTGTTCTTTTTTCTTTTAATTGTGATAAAAAAGGACATTAACATTAGATATATTCTCAGCAAAATTTTGAATGTGCAATACAGTATCATTAACTGTATGCATATTGCTGAACAATAGGTCTCTAGAACTTTTTCATCTTGCATGATTAAAATTATACCCATTGAACAACTCCCCATTTCCCCTTCACCTAGCCATTGGCAACCATTATTCTACTTCCTGCATCTATGAATTTGTCTACTTTATGTACCTCATATAAATGGAATCATGCAGTATTTGTCTTTCTGTGAGTGGCTTATTTCACTTAGCCAAAGTTCATCTACATAACATAAAAAAGTTCCTTCTTTTTTTTTAAGACTTAGTGGTATTCCATTGTATGACTATACCTTATACCTTGTTTTCTTCAACATTTCAACAATGGATATTTTATGTTGTTTGTCTCTTGGCTATTGTGAATAATGCTGCAATGAACACAGGAGTGTAAATATCTCTTCAAGATCCTGTCTTCAGTTCTTTGGGATAAATTAAACAAAGTAGGATTGCTAGATCATAGGGTAGTTCTATTTTTAATTCTTGAGGAATCTCCATGTTGTTTTCCCAAATGGCTGCACCATTTTACATTCCCACCAGTAGTGTACAAGGTTCCAGTTTCTCCAGATCCTCACTTCCACATAATTTGTTTTTTATTTGTTCATTTTCTGTAATGGCCTTCCTAACAGTTGTGAGGTGTAACCTAATTGTGGTTTTGATTTGCATTTCCTTGATTATTAATGATGTTGAGAATAATTTTATGTACTTGCTGGCCATCTGTATGTGTTCTTTGGAGAAATTTGCTGTTATCCATTTAATGAACTGGTGTTATCCATTTAATGAACTATTTAAGTCACTGAAATGCCAGTGAAGTAAAAGAAAATGAATTTCTTCAAGTTTTTTGTGATTGCATTTGAATTATATGTAATTGATGAAAAATATTATAAATATATAAATGTTTAAATGATAATGTATGTTAGACTGGAAATAGTTCAGTATTTTCCCAGTGATTGCTTTTGGTTTAGCATACAATTTTTCAAAAACTTATTTTTAAATTACATAAATTCATTTTAGGATTTTCAAGTAATATAAACTGATTTCAGAATAGTTGAAAAACAGTAAAAAAGGAATAAGAATCCAATTTTTCAAATGAAACTATTAGTCCTGTTTGTATTTTCTTCCCGTTTTCTTTCCTCCTCAGGCATTATAGTTACCATGCAGTTTGTATCTTGATTTTTTTTTTAATTTAACTATGATGGAAAGAAAATATTAAAAGAAGCCTTAACAGATAAAAGAAAAAGCAGAACCACTTTGTATGTTCAAATTGGACATTTTCAATTTGGAAACAAAGAAAAAGCTTTTAAATTAAATGGGAAGAGTGAAAAAGCAGAAATGATAGGTGGTGCTGAATTATTTAACTAAGAGGAGAAAGTGGGAAATAATAATTGAATTATTCCATGTATGTCATCTTAGAAATGTAAACGTAAGTCAGAACATGTTATATTAAATCTGTACAGTCATGAGCCACATGAGTACTGGGCTTTAAATTTGTGAAGATGTTATCAGATTTTTAAAAAAGATTATTTATTTGAGAAAGAGAGAGCACACTAACAAGCATGAGTGGCCAGGGTGGTGGCAGGGATGGAGGACTGTGGAAGCTGGGAGGAGAGAAACAGACTCCCTGATGAGTGGAGAGCTCGACATGGGGCTCCGTCCCAGGACCCAGAGATCATGATCTGAGCTGATGGCAGTTGCTTAACTGACTAAGCCAGTCACTCAGGCACCCAAAGAATTTATCAGATATTATTTAATAATAATAAAATAGTTAATAAAATAAAAATAAAATAAATAATTTATTTAAAAATAAAGTGTGATTTAGCACTTCTACACTGTCATTTAGTTACGATTGGCCCTTGAACAGCGTAGGTTCCAATTGTTCGGGTCCATTTATGTATGGATCTTTTTCAATAAATACAATACAGTACTGTAAATGTATTTTCTTTTATGATTTTTCTCAATAACATTTTCTTTGCTCTAGCTTACTATAAGAATAAAGCATATAATACATATAACATGTAAAATATGTGTTAATCAGCTGTGTTATCAGCAAGCCTACTTCTAAACAGTAAGCTCTTAGTTCAGTTTTTAGGGAATCAAAAGTTATACATGGCTTTTTGACAAATAGGTAATTGGTGCCCCATCCCCTCCATGTCATTCAAGGGTCAACTGTATTTTTATTCCAATGAACTTCTTTTTTTTTTTTTTAAGGTTTTATTTATTTATTTGACAGAGAGAGATCACAAGCAGGCAGAGAGGCAGGGAGAGAGAGAGGAGGAAGCAGGCTCCCTGCTGAGCAGAGAGCCCGAAGCGGGGCTTGATCCCAGGACCCTGAGATCATGACCTGAGCCGAAGGCAGCGGCTTAACCCACTGAGCCACCCAGGTGCCCTCCAATGAACTTCTTGATCACATTAGAGAAAGTCTTCCAGGGCATATATTCTTTTGTTAAATGATTCATAATGCTCAGAAAGACTTCCAGATTTATGACTGATTCACGTTACTAATCTTTCTTCTTTCTCAACTGTTCTAATATTTTATCAGTCTTTCTTTTACACATTTTTTTTTCTGGCCAGAATTTAAAAATGCTTCTTAACTTTACTGTGTTAGAATTAAAGTTTTTCATTCTGACTTCCATTCACATGTGACTTTCAGGTTAGTTTCTTAAAGGACTATTTTTAGGGCAACATCTTCTGCCTAGAAATAAAGCAGTATTTTCAAAGATTCATTGATTAGTTATGTTTTTGATACACAAGTATGTCTTGAGGTCAGTAAATATAAAATAAGTAAGTACATAAGGGGGAAAACTTCATCTGTTTATTGACTTTAACTTGGTCTTTGTGGTTCTGATGCCTGCCACACATAAAATACAAAAAGCAAATAAGAAAAACTTGGTGGGGGGAGTGAATGACAAAATATGGTTCCTCACTCTCATGAGTTACTCAGTAGATGCTTATTGAAGAGAAATTGTTAAATTAGAAACAGATCTAATTGGTGACATAATAATAAAATTTTCTACCACGTGTTACCTTAATCTTTTTAAACAATCCACTGAAACATTGCAGGGGAAGGGTTTTGTGAGGTTAGTTAATTGTAAATACTTAGAAACTACTACATGCAAGATGCTCTCCAGGCATTTTGTATGCTGTCTCATTTAGGAGGCAGAGCTGGTGTTACCTGATTTTTGCAAATGAGAAAACTCAAAGAAAACAGTGTGACAAGTCATATAACTTAAACTATGTTTGGCCTCCTACCTCAAATCCTTTGTTCACCCCTGTGATATAAAGCCCTGTAATATGAAGATACTGTTTCCTTTTTATTTTCTTGGTTTGTATTCTCATAAAAGTAGGACGAACCAACATTGATTTGTCATAAACTTAAATGTCTTTGCGGTCTGAGCATCTTTATAGTAGGCTCCAGATATGCTTTATGGTTAGACTTTGGAAGATGACATCATTTACTATAAATAGTCATTTATATTGAAGAGTTTTAAACACAGAAGATAATTGCTTTAGCGGGTTATTCCAGTCAGAGAGGAACTGATAGTTGAAGAAGTACCACAAATGGGAAATCTAACTTAGATCCAGTCACTTCTTTAAGCACCAGATACCTCCCTCTCCTAATTTTTCTCAGTGGCAAGATTGCCAAATAAGTCCTCCCACAATGAGAATGAAAAAGACATTTCTGAAGTTTCAGACAGCTTACATTTATTGAGCATTTACTATGTGACAGATGCTGTATTAAGTGCCTTGTAGGTATCATTTCATTCTCATCCTTGGTCTATGCATTATGTACTGTTAGCAACTTCCAGTTTTGTTTTTTTTTAAACATTTTATTTATTTATTTGAGAGAAGAGAGAGACAGTGAGAGAGAGCATGAGCGAGGAGAAGGTCAGAGGGAGAAGCAGACTCCCCGTGGAGCTGGGAGCCTGATGCGGGACTCGATCCTGGGACTCCAGGATCATGACCTGAGCTGAAGGCAGTCACTTAACCAACTGAGCCACCCAGGCGCCCAGCAACTTCCAGTTTTTGAGAATGAAATAGTCTTAATAGAGTTGTCATATGCCCAGTAAATGGAAAAGTCAGATATTGTACTTAGGTCCAGTGCCCTATAAAGCATATTTTCCTGATAACGGCTTTTTTTTTTTTTTTTTTTTTTTTTACTATGTGTATTTTGTTCTTTGTTAACGCTGAAAAGACAAAGTGAGAGACTAATGAGAGAAATTGGATATGGAAAGAAATCAGCTAGATCCCGTTTTTTTTTTTTTTTTTTTTTTTTTTTTTTTTTTTTGTACTTTTAAATTTCTGGAAAGAATATATTAAATGTTTAGAATATATTAGGTTTTCTTCACACTGCCAATAAATATCTTTTTCTTAAATGTACAGTTCAGTGAGCTTGACAGATGTATATACACCCATGTACCAAGGGAGAAATCGAGAAGTTTTTCTGGGACAGCAGGAGATTTGGAACTCAATCTGATCAGATGAGAATGTGGTTTTGAAGAAAAGTCAGGGGAAGAAGGTAGGCCAGGGGTTTGAATATTGAAAAGTGATGGGACGAACACAAACAACTAAGATACTTGATATTGTGTTTGGATACAGAATTGGATAAATCAATACAGTTCAGATCTTCCTACTTTGAGAATGACGGGTGTATACCACTTAGAATTTAGTGTGTCTTCACTTTATGAGCTACTGGAAGATACAGATCTGTTTCTAATTACTGTGAAATCAAAGTATGGTGATTTTTTCCTTCCTCTTCTTTCCTAAAGCAGCTCTGAGCAATTTATAAACTCCTCATATTTGCCCATTTTTTCTTCTCTCTTGTAAATGAAATAAATGAGGAGGTCAAGAATCCAAGTCTAGTTCCTTGCTCTTGGGCAGAAATCTTTTTAAACTATGCATTTCATCTTTACAGATTCTTTGGGTTGAAAGTCCTAAGGATTTTAACATGATAATGATGACTAGCTCACCCCGATGCCATAGGACAGCGTCAGAATGAATGGGGTTCCTGCTTTAGGAAATATTGCCAATAAAAGTATTTTGCCAGCATTTTATCACTGACCACTTTTTCCATAGGGTTTTATATACTTGAAAGGTATTCTAAATGATATTGAGAAAACATTTTAAATGATACTTAGGAGTACAAACAGGTTTTTATCATAGATTTTTATAAAATAAAGTTGTGAGATTCTAGCCCTTCCCCTGTATTTTAAGGTTAGCAAAGAAGTGGGTCTATAAACAGTTCCATTAGGATAGACTGTCTTCTATTTATATCTTGATTACCATCTTGTTTTCAAAAAGACTAACAAGGTAATGATTTCATATACTTAAACCTATTTTGAAGTAATAAATTGAGTAATTTAATAGAGATGCTTAATATAAGAAATTGTAATGGAGGTAAATGACCACAAATTGATTGGATTATGGAGATTTTCACATTGAGCAGAAATTGAAGATCAACTTTTGGGAGTGAGTAGTAGGTTATTGGAGTAGCACAAAAGTATTACAAAAGTATACTTAATTTCCTCCCCTTCTGTTTTGTGTGGATCATGAAGGAAAACAAATATTTCTGAAAATTTTATAAACAGAACTTTAGCTTCAGTTGAGAAATACCTTCCTCTTAAATATTGAGTGTAAAACACATATTTTTAAAACATGAATTTTTCTACATTTGACTTGCATTAAATTTTCAAAAATAACTTTGCATTTACCTTCTCACCCTTTAATTTTAGTTTGTTTCCTGGGTGTAATTGGAAGGACTTACCAACTTTAAGCCACTATTTATGTTCTTTCAGTAAAGTTGTAACCATGGTGAAAGACCAAATCTTCTTTCCTGTTTTTGAAAAAAGGCATGCATTTACTGTCATTTGTGTAGTTTTTCAGTATATCATTTTGGTTTCTACTAACTTAGCATTGTTAGTGAACATAATTTGCTGCTATTTCACTTACTTATATACTGTTTCTCACCTGGGAACCTACAAATTTATAGTTATATGTGCACAGAACCATGTGTGCTCATAATGTGATAAAAGTCACCTTTAATCTGATACTGATTTAAAATAGTATTTTGCCCTTCACAGTATAAATAGCCTTCATGCATTAAATCTTTAGAAATGTCTGAAAGAATCAATCATCTGAACAGTCATTCCTTAGGCTCTTTGTATAGCTCTTCAAAGCATAATTGTTTTAAATACATGATAGCACTGTGATGTTTGCAGTGGTAATGATTAATTATTTTATTTCAAATTGCCAGGCCCAAAGTTGAGAGAAAGGGATATTCATTGTAGGAATAGATAATATTTGAAAGGTAATGGAAAGATAGAGCTTGGTTTTGCACTTAAAAAAATTTTTTTTTTTAATGACAAAACTCTTTCAGGTGTTTGCCTTCATTTGCTTCAAGAAAGACTATCAAATCACCATGTTTCTGGGCACCTGGGTGGCTCATTTGGCTGTCTTTGGCTCAGGTCATGATCCTGGAGTCCCAGGTTAGAGTCCCACATAGGGCTTTCCTGCTCAGCGGGGAGTCTGCTTCTTCCTCTGCCCTTCATCCCACTCTCTCTCACTCACTCTATCAAATAAATAAATACAGTCTTTAAAAAAAAATCACCATGCTGCTTTGTATCAAATCGCCATGTCATCCTTGCCACATGGTATGGACTTCTGTTTGAACTTCAAATGAATACCTCTGAATGTCAGCATCTTTATCTTTCTTATAGTCTCTAATAGTGGGGGCCAATTGCTATGGATACCCACTACTATTTTAAAAGCTGTAGTTTGACTATGGTACTGTTCCATTTTTTAAAAATTTAATCTTCTGTCTCTCTTCATTTCAAGTTGTACTTCGTTAGTATTTAAGTATGGGTTTTTTTTAGGGGGAGGGGGCAGGCATCCAGAATAAGAGTATAACATTTTTAAAGCATGTAGTGGGGGGGGGCTCTTTTGGGATAGAATTTACATACAGTGAAATAAATGGATTTTGAGGGAGGGGAGAGGTAAGGGGAGAAGGAGAGAGAATCTTTTTTTTTTCTTCTTTTAAGATTTGTTTTATTTATTTTTTAGAGGGGGGGGGGTGTGAGCCAGGAGAGGGGTAAAGGGAGAGGGAGAAAGAGAATCCCAAGCAGACTCCCCAATGAGCATTGAGCTCAACTCAGGGCCCAAGGACCCCAAGATCATGATCTGAGCCAAAATCAACAGTCTGAATCCCAATCGACTGAACCACACAGGTGCCCCGGGAGAGATGAGATCTTAAGCAGGCTCCATGCCCAGTGTGGAGCCCAGTCTAGGGGTCGATCTCACAACCCTGAGATCATGACCTGAGCCGAAATCTAGAGTCCAGTGCTTAACCAGCTGAGCCACTCAGGTGCCCTAAATGGATCTTAAATGTATAGTTCAGTGAGCTTGATAAATGTATACACACCCGTATAATCAATACCTCAGTCGAGATGAAAACATTACTCTCATGCCATGTTATGAATACAGTGGAGTGCTTCCAGAATTGAACACTTCTTTTTCAAGCTGCTGGGAATGTTGGTGGACAACTCTGACCAAAAAGAGTTTAAGAGTTGCCTTCTGCTGAAGGGAGCTATCTTGATCTTGTCACACCTACTGGGTATATCCAGTGACTTGACAATGCAGTGGTAGGGTAGGGGGAGAGGTATAAAGATCTTGGTCCACTTGGGCCAAGTGTAATTGTAATTTGTAATTTGGGACAGTTTCTAAAGGCCTGTCCCAGGTTGGGAACTCCCCATGTGATGGCCTAAGGCATTTGTGGCTATCACATCACAATTCGACTTCTTCGTGTACCCGCTTGTGCTTCCTTCAACTTGTCACAGGTATTGCCCATGAGAGCACTTCCCAGTGGACTTTTGAACACAAATAATCCATCTAAGAGTCTGTTTCCCAGGAAACCTAACCCGTAGCACCTCAGAAAGTTCTCTTATGGCCCCTTAGAAGCACTCCGTCACTTAACAAACAATGATCATTCTTATTTTATTACCATAGTTTAGCCACTTCTAGAATATTACGTAAATGGAATCACAATAGTATGTTCTCTTCTGTGTCTGGCTTCTTTGCTAAAAAGACTCACCCAAGTTGTGTATAGCACTACGTTCTTATTGCTGAATAGCAGTATTCCATTGTGTTAGTAAATCATCATATATTTATCCATTTAGGTGTCTGCAGTCATTAGAAATATTTTAAAGTGTTTGGCTATTATGAATAGGCTGTTAGAAACAGTCTTGGGTAATTCAGTTTGCAAACTTAAATGTTTTTATTTCTCTGGGGTAAATATGAAGAGTGGAATCTCTCAGCTTATAGAAATATGTTTAACTTTCTAAAAAATTGCTAAAGAGTTTTTCCAAAGTGATTTCACTATTTTATACTCCCATCAGCAATGTATGAGAGTTCTAGTTGCTCTACATTCTTTCCAATACTTGAATTCTTATTGATATGTTATGCTTAGTTTTATCATGTTATTTAATTTTTTTGTGCCTTGGTTCTTGCCTTTCTCACTTCTTTTTGGTTAATCAAATATATTTTTGTATTCCAATTTAATGTCTTGAATGACTTTTTAGCTGTACCTCTTTTAGTTACTTTTAAGAGTTGCTCTAAGGATGAAAGTATACATTCATTACAGTCTACATGAACTTTATATTTACCATATCAAGATAAAATTAAGAATCTTGTAAAGAATTATTTCATTTGCCTCTTTTTATTCTTTGTCGTAAGACTATTTTAAAGTTTTCAAAACAGCTTCATAGTTTCTGCTTTCAATAATCCTGTACATTTTAAAGAAAATTGAGAAAAAATAGTCATTTAACCCTATGTAACTACCATTTCTGTTCTTTCCTTCTTGTGGATCCAGATCTTATCTGGTGTCATTTTTTCTTTTTCTTTTTTAAAAGATTTTATTTATTTATTTGACAGAGATCACAAGTAGGCAGAGAGGCAGGTGCGGGGGGAGGGGGGGAAGCAGGCTGCCTCTAGCAGAGAGCCCAGTTCAGGGCTCCATCCCAGGACCCTAAGATCATGATCTAAGCTGAAGGCAGAGGCTTACTTAACCCACTGAGCCACCCAGGCTCCCCTGGTGTCATTTTCTTCAGCATGAAGACTTTAGTATTTCTTGTACTTCAGATCTCTAAGCAGTTACTTCAGATGACTTTTTCTTTTCCTCTTAGAACTTTAATGATGTCATTTTATTGTCTCTTGCCTCCATTATTTTTGATGTGTGGTCACCCTTTATTTATGTCACTTTCCCCTTATGTAATTTGTCTTTCTTCCTTCTGGTTGAATTTAAGATTTCTTTGTGTTTAGCCATTTGATGATTGTGTGTATTATTGAGGTTTGCTTTGTATTTTTCCTGCTTAGAGATTACTGAGGTCATTGGATTTGCATACACTCAGTGATGTTTTTCACAGATTTGGAGACATTTTTGCAGTTTTTTCCCCCAGATGTATATTATGCATCATTTTCTCATCTACTTCTCATACTCTGATTACATTTATTTTAGACCATTTAATATTGTTTAACAAGTAGCTGAGGTGCTGTTTCTTTTCTCCAATATTTTTTTCTACTTCACATTGAATAATTTTTTATTGATTCCTATTCATTTTCATTTACAGTTTCTTCTTCTGGTTCCAGTTCATTTAGTTTATTCAATGAATTTTTATTTCAGTTAATACAATTTTAAATTCTAGAATTGCCATTTAGAATTTCTTCCTTTTTTTTTTTAATGTGTAGTGGTTCACAAATTTTCATGTCTTCCTTGTGTAGGGGTCATGATAATCTTATCTGTATCGTTCTGGTTTTAGTGTATGTGCTGTGAAATGAGCATTAGAATTTCCATTTTCAGATACATTTCCATTTTCTCTGCTGAGAGTGTCTTTGTCCATTCATTTTGACCATCTTTTTCTTAGTCTTTGAATATATAATAGCTGCTTTAAAATCCTTTCCTCCTTATTCAACATCTGTGATCTCGATGTATGGATTGTTTTTCCTGGGCTATAGGTCATATTTTTATTTCTCCATGCCTGTGTTAATTTTTTATTTTGTACTAGAAAATGTACGAGATGTGTTGTAGAAGTTTTGGTTTCTCTCTAGAGTTTTGTTTTTTGCTCTGGTAAGTAGTTACATTATTGGTCAATTATCTGGAGGCTTGGTTTTATGCTCTGTTAGAACAGGTTTGTAGAAAGCCCAAATTATTTACTAAGCATCCCTGATTAGTTTCCTCTGTGGTACCAGTAGATGAAATCTATGATTAGTTATTTTAGCCTTCTCGGAATTGCTCTCAGTGGGGTTTCTTCTATTGTCCCCTGTATTTATGTTGTTAGGTCAGCCAAGGATTTGAATGTAAATCTTTGGACCTTCCCCAACTGTGGCTTGACTTTATCCTTTCTGTGATTCCCCTCCTTACTTTCCAGCCACACTGGCATTTCCCGAATTCTGTTTTCTGGCTTCTGGCTTCTTAAACAAAGAAGATAGTAGCTTTCTGCTTGTTCAGCCATGATATGCCATACTGACTATGGGGTGTCTTCATTAGACAAACCTGATAGATTTGGATCTTAGTCAGTGAATCTGGTTTGTTTTTTCACTCTTCAGGTCTTTTCCAATTTCTGCCTTTTGCTCACTCTTCCTTGCATTCAAATAGTTTAAAAAATTTTGTCCATAGTTTATAATTGTTATTTTCAATTGAATACCTTAGAAAACTGGTCACTAGAATATTTTGTTTGATAAACTTTTTTTTATCCCGTAAGTATCCCTTGCACTACTTCCTAGTCTACTCGACTGCAGAAGCAACCACTGTCTTTATTGTTATTACCTGTGATTTTGTTGTTTTTAGATCAGCATATGAATGGAATCTGATTTCTATTATTAAGCATATGGTTACCAAGATTTATGCATGTTGTTGTGTGTACCCCTAGTCCATGTCTTTGTATTGCTGAACGGGATTGGTTTAAATGGATAAACTGTATGGATTTTTTATTATTTCTTTCCTTCCTTTCTTTCCTTCTCTCCCTCTGGCCACCCCCCCTCCCTTTCTTTCTAAAAGATTTTTATTTATTTATTTGAGAGAGCGACCACAAGCCAGAAGTGGGGGAGGGAGAAACAGACTCCCAGTTAAGCAGGGAGCACCACATGGGGCTCAGTTCCAGGACCCTGGAATCATAACTTGAGCTGAAGGTAGACACTTAACTGACTGAGCCACCCAGGTGCCCCTATTGCTTTTTTCTTTTTTTTTTTTTAAAGTGATGGTTATCTGGATTGTTTTCAGTTTTAGCTGTTATGAATGCTGTCCTTAATATGAGTGTAAAAGTTTTCTTGTGACTGTATGTTTTTCCTCACTGCGTCTTGGGAAAATACCTAGGGATAGATTGTTGTGTCATAGGGTATGTATATTTTAATCTTTGAAGAAACTGCCAATTTTCTAAAGTGTAAGATTTGGTGTACAGATCTTATTTTTATGTCAAGATTATATTCTGTTATTTAATGGAAGTCATTGTTAGTGTGTGTTTTTCATTGCTGATAAATACTTTTGATAAACACTATTTTTAAACTAAAAATACTCTGAGGTAAAGATTTCAAAAGTGGTATGATTTATTTACATAGGCAGAGACCAAGTTTTTCAGCTAGTTTTAACAGCCCCCAAGGTGTTTGCTATGGTAGGTTTTTGATCTAATTATTCATCTTTTAAGTTGTAGATATTTTCAAATGACTTAAGTTCAATTATTTTTTATGGGTTAAGCTTTAATTATGGGAGTTCAAAATTTAGAAATCCATACATGGTGCTGATTTTTGCTTATATGGTACTACAATAAATATACATGCTTGTGGAGAACACAAGTCAGGGGCTCAGCTAAGAGTCTTCTTAATGTGGTTGCTTTTGTGTCTTGGTCATCAATTATGTCCTTTTTGAAGGCTCCCTTGCAAACTCTTACTGTTAAGTGAGACTGGAGAGAATCAGTATAAGTGATAAGTAAAAAGCTATACCTGCCACTAGAAAACCTGCCCTTATATTAACTTCCAGTGTTATTTTGTGTATAAAAACTTTTTTTTAAATTAAACTTGTATGTATTCAGCACTATAGGTGATACAGTATAAGAACTGAATGTACTCCTTTTTTTTTTTTTAAAGATTTTATTTATTTGACAGACAGAGATCACAAGTAGACAGAGAGGCAGGAGGGGTGGGGGGGGCGGAGAGGAACAGGCTCCCCGCTGAGCAGAGAGCCTGATGCAGAACTTGATTCCAGGACCCTGAGATCGTGACCTGAGCTGAAGGCAGAGGCTTAACCCACTGAGCCACCCAGGCACCCCAGAACTGAATGTACTCTTAAATTTATTGGAGGCTGCTTGTTAAATGGTGTTCACTTTTAACAGTTAAAACTTTTGTGGTGTGTGACATAGATTTTTTTAAGTTTAGTAAAAGTATTGAAGAGGACTGAGTGAAGATTAATGAGGTTGGGCAAGTTGTACAGCAGAGGTGAAATTGAAAGTGAGCATTGAACCAATAAGACTTAAGTATAGAAGAGATAGAAGTGCCAAGAGGAATAATAAGTGATACTATGTATTATAAATATGCCTGATGGTTACAGTTGAGAGTTTGAATGGTAAGCCACTGAATGACAGGTGCTTGAAGGTGGGGTTACTGTGTCTTGTGCATTTCTGTATCATCAGTGCCTAGAATCCTCCCTAAACCATGAGTGTGTATGCCATAATAAGAAATTAGTAAGTTTTTTGACTCCTAGGATTAGAAGGGAAGAGGCCATTGTAACTGGGTTTTCAAAGGCTTTGAACTAGGAGGGACAAAACCCAGCACAACTGACAGTAAACATTCGTAGAACAGATGATTAAATATTCCATTTCAGATTGAAAAATTTGGGATTTATTTTCTTGGTAGTGGGGCACTGAAACTGCTTACTTTAAAAATCTGGGGTAATGTGTTTTAAAGGGTTGTTTTAGGAAGATTACTTGGACAGGATATTATAAGCTAGTGAAATGTTGTGTAATACTGTTTTAGGAAGCTTCAGAGAGACTCTAGGGTATCATGAAACCCCAGAATAAAAGGGAACAGAAAGGCTGCCTCAGGAGACATTCAGAAGGAATACTCAGTATAGGAATAGAGAGGGAGAAGAGAAGGGAGAATCAAAGATGATGCCAGTTTATAAGTCTGGTTGACCTGAACTATATAGCATTACCTGCAGTATTAGAAATATTAATAATTAGGGTCCAGAGGCATAGGAGGAAGAGATGAAGGGCATACAGAGAATTTGGTATTAAGATATATAATGGGGTATAGGTGATGGCAGGAAAACCAAGTGAGAGTTTCCAGCAAGAATTTGATGATTTAAGACCCAAAATACAGAACTGAGATTAAGGCTGGGAATGTGCATTGGAAACGTCATTTGGAGGAGACAGTCAAAATCATAAAACTGAGTTAGTTGTCCAAAGGGTAGAGCATAAAATGAGAAGAACATGGGATGAAGAGCAGGTATTTTTAGTTTTCACACGGAAGAAGAAGTGATAACTGTGCAAAAATAGAGGTCAAAAGGTTAATGTCAGCAAATCCCAGAGAGACATGGT
Organism: Lutra lutra; assembly: GCF_902655055.1. Classification (NCBI taxonomy): domain Eukaryota; kingdom Metazoa; phylum Chordata; class Mammalia; order Carnivora; family Mustelidae; genus Lutra; species Lutra lutra. Next base: position 38,413,384 of record NC_062284.1, read on the forward strand.
GGTTAATAGGATTAAATGCCGTAGAGTAGAGGTAGGCAAAATATGATCCATGGTCTGTCACCTATTTTTTATAAATAAAGCTTTATTGGAACACAGCCACTCTTTATTTGTTTATATTTTATCCGCAGCTGCTTTTGTACTACATAATACGGTTGAATAGTTGTAAGGCGAGTATATCCACAAAGCCTAAAATACTAACTTTATGGCCATTCACAGAAGTTTGCTGACCTCTGATACAGAGATGTAAGAAACAAAGACCAACAGAGGACCTTTGTGTTTTATTTTAGGATAACCTTTGGTGTTTTGAAAAAGTTCAGTTTTACCTTATAAACAAATATTTGTTTGAGAGCTTTCTGTGTGCCTGGCATTTAGATTTGCTGCTGTGGTCTAGGAAGAGACTAGATAGCTGCAAGAGATTCATTAATGAGTGAGTGAATAAAATGTGAGGACTGCAAGTGGTCAATGTAAATTTTTGTTGAGTCTAGAGAGAAATGAGTCATAGTTTAAAGGATATATGAGGAAGAGATTTTTAAACATAAGGAAAAATATGAAGGAAAATTTTTATGGAGTTCTCAGGCTCGGAGTGTGTTGCCATTGCAGGAATTAATGGTCTAAGACTTGAACGCAGGGAGTACACAGGCCTCATTACAGGAAATGAATAGAATTGTTTGTGGAATTAAGTTAAGAATAGTAATTGCTCACACAGCTGTTTTTAAATAGCAAATTGTGTTAGGTAATCAGCAAAAATTCACTAAAATGTACTTGATAGTTATGCAGAAGCTGCTTTATTGGTACTGACTTATGATCCTAATGGGTACTATAAAAACAAACTAAAAACCTATGTATGCAGTTTTCACATTGGTATGCTACTGTATGTTTTTTGTTTAATGTAAGAGTACAATTGTAATGTTTTCATCTTCCTTTCCCCAACACCAAACCCAGATATAATTGTCTTGTTTGAAAGAGCAGCACCATGAACTTCATGAGTGCACAGAGCAATGAGGTGTGCTCTCATTGAAAGGAGTAGTATCTGTTTGATTGCTTCTCTGTCTTCCTCCGTAGACAAATGGAATGTTTAATTGTGTGGTTGGATTTAGGGATACTAATTTTTTTTTCTGTTTTTCTCTGTATTTTGTTGGATTGTACTTTGGTTCTTTCTTTTAGATATGACTGTTTCTAGGACTCCTTTTAATTTATTTGTTAGCTTTTGAGCAATGCTCTGCTTTTTTTGGTAGCTTCTCTAAGGATGTTAATACACATCATTAACTTCTCACAGTCTATTTAGAATTATATTGGTACCAGTTCACGTAAAATGCAGAAATCTTGTGACCTTACAAGTCTGTTTACCCATGCCCCTGTCTTCCTTTATGCTGTATTTTTCATTTCTATTATCTCTGTTTTAACTCCTATGAGAGTATGTTATGCAGGCGCTTCTTGGAGATATTGTGGGTTTATTTCTACCCACCACAATAAAGTGAATATTGCAATAAACTGAGTCAAATGATTTGCTTTTCCAGTGCATTGAAAAGTTAAATTTACACAGTGTACATAGTGTAGTCTGTTAAGTGTGCAATAGCATTATGTCTAAAAAAACAATGTACACACCTTAATTTAAAAATACTATACAGCTAAAAATGCTAACTATCATCCACTTTCAGCAGTTTGTCATCTTCTTGCTAGTAGAGGTTCTTGCTTTGATCTTAATGGCAGCAGACTGATCAGGGTGATGGTTGCTGAAGGTTAGGGCAGTTTCTGAAAATGACAGTAAAGTTTGCTATCAATTGCCACCTCCTTTCCCAAAGATTTCTTTGTAGCATCTGATGCTGTTCGATAGTACTTTACCCACAGTAAGACTTTAAAAATTAGAGTCAGTCTTTTTAGACCCTGCTGTTTTATCAAATAAGTTTTCTGTAATATTCTAAATCCTTTGTTGTCATTTCAGCAATCTTCACAACATCTTCACCAGGAGTAGATTCCATCTCATGAAACCACTTTCTTTGCTCATCCATAAGAAGTAGCTCCTCTTCTGTTAAAATTTTATCATGAGAGTACAGCAGTTCAGTCACATCTTCAGAATCCACTTCTCTAATTCTAGTTCTCTTGCTATTTCCACATCTGCAGTTAACCTCCTCCATTGAAGTCTTGAACTGGTCAGAGTCATTCATGAGGGTTAGAATCAACTTCTTTCAAACCCCTGTTCATATGGATATTTTTTACCTCTTCTCATTGAATCATGCATGTTCTTAATGACATCTAGAATGGTGAATCCTTTCTAGAAGGTTTTCCGTTTACTTTGCACAGATCCATCAGAATTGCTATCTATGGCAGCTCTAGCCTTACAAAATGTATTTTTTCAATAGTAAGACTTGAAAGTTGAAATTACTCATTGATCCATGGCTGCAGAATGGATGTGGTGGGTGAGCAGGCATGAAAACATTATTCTCATTGTGCATTTCCCTCAGAGCTCTTGGATGACCAGGTGCATCATTGTCAACGAGTGGTAATATTTTGAAAGGAATCCTTTTTTTTCTGAGCAGTAGGTCAGAACAGTGGGCTCAAAATATTCAGTAAACCATGTTGTAAGCAGATAGGCTGTCATCCAGCTTTGTCATTCCATTTGCAGAGCACAGGCAGAGTATATTTAGCATAATTCTTAAGGGCCCTAGGATTTTCATAATGGTAAATGACCGTTGGCTTCAACTGAAAGTCACGAGCTGCATTAGCCCCTAACAGGAGAGTCAGCCTATCCTAAGAAGCTTTGAAGACAGGCATTGACTTCTCCTCTCCATCTGTGAAAGTCCTAGATGGCATCTTTTTCCAAAATAAGGCTGTTTCATCTACATTGGAAATCTGTTGTTTACTATAGCTTTTTTTTTTTTTTTAAGCCAAGAGAGCCTTTTAATTAAAAGTTCTCAAACGTTTTTGTTGTTCAGAAATAAAAACATTAATTCATCTCTAAGACAAAGTATTTTCTGTGGCAACAAAAACACAAATTTTGTGTATCCACCATCCTCTTGCATTCTTTTTTTTAAAATTTTTTAAATTTAAATTCAGTTAATTAACATATAATGTATTATTGGTTTCAGAGGTAGAGGTCAGTGATTCTTCAGTCTTATATAATACCCAGTGCTATAACCACCTTTCTTAATTATATTAGTTGGATCTTCTGGATATTTGTTGCAGCTTCTGCATCAGTACTTGCTGCTTTACCTTACACTTTTATATTGTGAGGATGGCTTTCTTCCTTAAACCTTATGAACCAGTCTCTGCTACATTCAGATTTCTGCAGCCCCTTCGTCTTTCTCAGCCCTCAGAGGCCTGAAGAGAGTTAAGGCCTTGCTTTGAATTAGGCTTTGGCCTAAGGGAATGTTGTGATTGCTTTGGTCTTCTATCCAGACCACTAAATCTTTATATCAACAATAAGGGTGTTTTGCTTTCTCATCAGTCATGTATTCACTGGAAAAGTACTTGTAATTTCCTTCCAGAACTTTTCCTGAGTATTCACAGTTTGGCTAACTGTTTGGCAAAGATACCTAGCTTTGGACCTTTCTTGGATATTGACATGCCTTCCTCACTAAGCTTATTCATTTCTTGTTTTTTTTTTTGTTTGTTTGTTTTTTTTTTAAGATTTTATTTATTTATTTGACAGACAGAGATCACAAGTAGGCAGAGAGAAAGGAGGAAGCGGGCCCCCTGTCGAGCAGAGAGCCCTATGCGGGGCTTGATCCCAGGACCCTGGGATCATGACCTGAGCCAAAGGCAGAGGCTTTAACCCACTGAGCCACCCAGGCGCCCCAGCTTATTCATTTCTTGCTTTTGATGTAAAGTGAGATTCGCGCCACTCTTCTTTCACTCAAACACTTGCAGGCGATTGTAAGGTTATTAATTGGCCTAGTTTCAATATTGTTGTGTCTGAAGGAACAGGGAGGCCTGATGAGATGGAGAATGAGAAGAATGAGAGAGTTGGGGAGTGGTAGGTTTGTGGAGCACTTGGAATACCAAAACATTTATTAAGTTTACCATCATATATGGGTGCAGCGACTCTACAAAACAGTTAAAATAGTAACATCAAAGATCGCTGATCAAAGATCATCATAATAAATATAATAATAGTGTAAAGAGTTTGAAATATTGCAAGAATTACCAAAATATGACATAGAAACATGAAGTGAGCAAATGGTGTTGGAAAAATGGTGCAGATAGACTTGTTTAGTGTAAGGTTGGCACAAACCTTCAGTTTGTAATAAATACAGTATCTGTGAAGCACAACAGTATGCCTATAATTTTTTATATAAATGTTTTAACAAAGTTGAAAGGAAAATACAGTTTTTTTATATTTACTATTTCTGGTGCTCTTCTTTCCTTCCTCAGTTTCTACCTTTCTCTCTGATAACATTTGCTTCAACTCCAAAAACTTCTTTTAGTATTTATTGTACTGCAGTTTCTTTTCTTTTTTTTGAAAATGGATTTCATCTCCATTCTTGAGGGATATTTGTATTTTGGCTGATAACCCCCACACTCCCCTTTATTTATTTTTTTTAAGATTTTATTTATCTGAGAGAAAGAGAAAGAGAGAAAACACAAGTGGGTGAGGGGCAGAGGGAGAAACAGACTCCCAGCTGAGCAGGGAGCCTGATTTGGGGCTTCATCCCAGGACCCCAGGATCATGACCTGAGCCGAATCAGACGCTTAAACAACTGAGCCACCTGAGCTCTCCTCTACTCCCCTTACCTTAAAGATATGTTTCCATATGTATTGACATCCATAGTTTCTGGAGATAACTCTGCAGTAATTTGAATTGCAGTTTCTCTGTATGTAATACGTCTCTTTTACCACTTTCAACATTTTCTCTGTATTTTTGGTTGTCAGAAGTTTGTTATGTATCTAGGTATGGGGCTTTTCACATTTATCCTGTTTAAGCTCACTGAGTGCCTGTAATTGGTAAGTTTATGTCTCTTACCACATTTGTGGAATTTTTGGCCATTATTTCTTTAACATTTTTTTTTCCTATTCTCTGTTCTGTCACTATGCCTATGTTAGACTTTTTAACATCTTCCCTTAGGTTTCTAAGGGCCTGTTTATTTTTCTTTTAATTTTTTTTCTCTTTTTATCAAATTGAATTATTTCTATTGAGCGGTCATCATATTTATACTCACTCCTCTGTCATCACCATTCCTCCCTTAAACCCATCCTGGAAGTTTTTTTTTTTTTTTTTTTTAAGATTTTAGATATTTTAATTTTTATTTCTAAGGCTTACGTCTTGTCTTCTGTTTTCTTTATCTGTTAGATTTTTAGTCTTTTCTTGTATTATGAGCATATGTCCTTTACCTCATTAAGCATAGTTATAGTAACTGCTTTAATGTCCTTGTCTGAAAAATCTCAATGTCTGGGCCATCTGAGGTTGGTCTCCCTTGATTATCTTTTCCTTTGAGATTGGGTCACATTTCATTATCAAGGAATTTGGAATTGTATTATGGGTATCTGTGAATGTTATTTGTATGGAAATTTTGTTTACTTTCATGTTCCTCAAAAGAGTTTGGATTTCTTTGTTCTAGTGAGCCATTAATTGGATTTAGACTTAAAGTACAAACTCTTTGTTTGCCTGAGTTTGGCACCTACTCAAATCTCAACTTGATTTTTTTTAGCCTCAACTACATATTGCCTTGTCTTGCCCGGTGAAAATGTGCTTCAGGGCTCTGCCAAGACTGGCGTAGAGATATACCAAAATTTGGGACTCCTCTTTTCTACATCTCTTTTGGGATTCTGTCATTACTTTGTGATGACTATGGCTGTTCTGGCTCTGACCTCTTCAAGCTAGAAAGACATTTATTGGAACTTTCATTCCTGCATGCTGTGGCTACTGCTTATGTTCAGGATAAAAGCTTTGAGAACGGGAAGATCACTTATTTTGATTCTTAAAAACTGTTAAAAAGAGAAAGTCCCTCATTCTAGTCATTTCTTCCAAATATATGTTATCATCTAAATAAGCCTGTTTTTTTCACTCTCCAGAGCCTCTAAGTAGTTGTTTTATGTTTGTATTTTTCCCAGAATTTATAGAAGCTATCTGTGGGAGCTTACAAGATTGTTTTGGAAGCTGAGCCTACTAGGTCACTTTAGAGGTTTCCTCCAACATATTTGCCATCTGCTTTAAAAAATAATGCTTTGTTGATAGGGCGCCTGGGTGGCTCAGTGGTTAAAGCCTCTGCCTTCAGCTCGGGTCATGATCCTGGGGTCTTGGGATCGAGCCCTGCATCGGGCTCTCTGCTTGTCAGGGAGCCTGCTTCCTCCTCTCTCTCTGTCTGCCTGCCTCTCTGCCTACTTGTGATCTCTATCTGTCAAATGAATAAATAAAATCTTTAAAAAAAAATAAATAAAAAATAAAAATAAAAAATAATGCTTTGTTGAAAAAATAAGTATTATTTTACTAATTCTTCATTTACTTAGATTGCTAGACATAACTTTTTTATTTTGGGTATCTTCTTTTTATTTTATTTATTTATTTATTTATTTTTAATTTAAAGATTATTTATTTATTTATTTGACAGAGGTCACAAATAGGCAGAGAGGCAGGCAGAGAGAGAGGAGGAAGCAGGCTCCCTGCGGAGCAGAGAGCCCAATGTGGGGCTCCATCCCAGGACCCTGAGATCATGACCTGAGCCGAAGGCAGAGGCTTTAACCCACTGAGCCACCCAGATGCCCCAGGGTATCTTCTTTTTAATCCATCCATAGTTACTGAATTCTTATGACAGTTACACGAATGCCCTAATTTTTTATGTTCTTAGTCATTCAGTAAACATTTGAAAGCAGAATATACTTCTCCTAAGTACCAAAACAACATAGACATGAACAAGGTATGCTCCCTATTAATAAGTTTTATTGTTAGAATGTAAATGAAAACAACTAACAGTGTTTAAGGCAGAGTAAGTGCATATAAACTTCTCAAGAAGTGCGATTAATTTAGACTTACTTGATGGAGAACACTGCTCAGAGGAGGAAGCATTTGATCTTCAGTTGAATCAAAATTAGAAATTTAGTAGGTTAGGAGTTAGAGGAAGGGGAGGGGATATCCTGTGGTAGGGAACAGTAGAATATGAATTTGATATGTTTGGGGAGTGATTAATACCCTGATGAGATTAGGGGCACTGAGTTTTTGAAGGGATATAATACATACTGAAGCTGAAAGGGTAGATCAAGGCCACCTTGAAGAATGCCATACTCAGGAGTGTGAATGTTATTCCTAAAGCAGCAAAGGATCACATTTTTTTTTTTTTTTAATTTGTCAGAGAGAGAGAGGGAGAGAGAGCGAGCACAGGCAGACAGAGTGGCAGGCAGAGGGAGAGGGAGAAGCAGGCTCCCTGCCGAGCAAGGAGCCCGATGTGGGACTCGATCCCAGGACGCTGGGATCATGACCTGAGCCGAAGGCAGCTGCTTAACCAACTGAGCCACCCAGGCGTCCCCAAAGGATCACATTTGTGGAATGAATGGATGTGATTCAGTTTGTGTTTATGGTAAGATAAGTGGGCGGTCAATGTTAACTGTGGATTGAAATGGAAACATAAAAGACACGAACAAGCAATACACAATATCTGGACCACGGCACTGTATATACATGAAGAGAACAAGTGGATAGTTAGTTGAAATACTGATGAGGTAGAAATTAATGTGAAGAGTGACTGGTTAAGGAAATACAAAAAAGAAGGGTGTGAATCAAGAGATTCATTACGTTTCTGACCACATTTGTAAATATCCCAACATCATGCTGAGTGTATGAATCTTTTTGGAACATATTTAATTATTTAAAATTCCTTTTCTATTTAATTATTTAAAATTCCTTTTCTAGCGCTGTAGTATAGAGTGTACTATAATGAATACAAAGTTATTTATCTTAGAACATGTGTTCAGGTCATTTCACTGTTAATGGTATATAAGGTCAGTGTTGGTTTAGCTACCAAGCCTAGTCAGGATTTCAGTTTCTTTAAAAGTTAATTTTTGCTGTTTGGGAGTAGTTGTCTAGCTTATAGAGTCATTTGCAATCTCACCTCTCACTGCTCCTCACAGAATTTCAAAAAAAGTATGGTTATTTAGAAAATTGGTTTTGATTATTATTTTAAAAAGGAATGATAAGCTAACAAATAGGGAACCAGTTTCAGCCTCACTTTTATTAAACTGATCTTATTTCCATTTTATACATTCATTTTTCCATATGCATTTATTAGTACCTATTTGTGTCATTCACTCTTCTAGGTAACAAATACTTAACAGTGAACAAAATAGATTACATCCTTATTCTCATGGATTTTTCAATCTGTTGGGAAAAGGGCAGATAATAAACACCTCCACTGTAAGATGACATTTCAACAGAAACCTAAAGGAAATTAAGGGGAAGACCATTCAATATATCTGGGTGAGGAGCATTTTATGAAGAGGAAAGAGCAAGTGGAAAGGCCCCAGGAAAGGGGCCTGTTTGGTGTATTTGAGCAAAAGCAGGGGGCCATATTGTTGAAATAGATTGATCCAAGAGAAGGAGTAGTAGGAGATAAAGTTGGTGGCAGGCAGAACCTGTAAAACATTGTAGACCTATTTAATTCTGAGTGAGATGGGAAACCTATGGTAGATTTTGAGCATAAGATGGACATGATTGTTTCTAAAAAGTCGTTCTAGTTGGTATGTAAAGAATATGGACTAGAAGGGCTAGAAGAAGGGGAATGCATTAACGAGTGAGAGATTTTTTTTTGCTGAGACTCATTAGAGTCTGAGACGACAGTCAAGCCTGTTTTTAAGAGTTGACTGTCTTTAGTGCCTCTAATGAGGTAAAACAACTGACAGTGTTGTTTGGTTACAGGGCTTTGGCATTTATATTGGAGAGAGGAGTACAGGTGTCCCCTGCTCTCCAAAACTTCATTTTATGCCACTTTGCTTTTACCAGAAACCTACATTTGTACCTGTTTTTGGTAACTGAAAGAAATCAGAAGAGGATTTTTGCTTTTACCAATGGTAATTGCTTCTTTGCTTTTTGCCATTTCAAATTACAAAAGTCTTTTCATAGGACATTTCATAGGAATACTCTACTTTCAGATAGCAAAAGAAACAAGATACCAGGTCACCAGATAGTTCCCAGTGTGGTACAACATACCTGCTTGCACTCTGGAATTTAGTTTCAGTCTCTGGCAATCAGGCATTATCAATTTTTTTTTTTTAAATGTAAAAGGTAGACTTGCCATTTTCTTTGAATCCTCTGCTCTATTTAAATTAATGAAATATCCGGGGCGCCTGGGTGGCTCAGTGGGTTAAAGCCGCTGCCTTCGGCTCAGGTCGTGATCCCGGGGTCCTGGGATCGAGTCCCGCATCGGGCTCTCTGCTCGGCGGGGAGCCTGCTTCCCTTCCTCTCTTTCTCTGCCTGCCTCTCTGCCTACTTGTGATCTCTGTCTGTCAAATAAATAAATAAATAAATCTTTAAAAAAAATAAATTAATGAAACATCCTTTTAATTGTATCTTTACATGGTATTTATATAGAGTGATATAGCTAATAACATAGCAAAATAACTGTGTTTGCAAGTTATTTTCAAAATTAATCATTTTCTTGGAATTAGCCATGTGTTTATTAGTATATTTTGGCACTAGAATATCCCTACGTTATATTTTTATTTTTAGTAATATCAAATAGAAATTGTGGTTGAATTTTAAAATCTGACCTGTGATTCCTTTACTCTTCTTACTGTTCTCATTTTCTTACATACTTTTAAAAAGAATTAGATTGTTTTATTTGACTGTTATTGTACAGTATCTCAATTTTTATGTTCTTTTTTTTAATTAAAGATTTTTATTTATTTACTTGACAGAGATCACAAGTAGGCAGAGAGGCAGGCAGAGAGAGAAGAAGGGAAGCAGGCTTCCCGCCAAGCAGAGAGTCCGATTGCGGGGCTTGATTCCAGGACCCTGAGATCATGATCTGAGCTGAAGGCAGAGGCTTAACCCACTGAGCCACCCAGGGACCCCTCAATTTTTATGTTTAAAAAAAAAACCTCTGTAATCACTATTATATACCTCATATGAGGGACCATGTCTTAACTTCTCTTAAATCCCGTTAGGATTTTAAGATTATCATAGCTTTTCTGTTTTATTTGTTTTCATTAATATTTAGCGTAACAGCAAAAGGTTTGCTATTATATTCTTTTTTTTTAAGATTTTTAAATTTAATTTATTGAATAGAGAGAGATCACAAGTAGACAAAACAGCAGGCAGAGAGAAAGAGGAGGAGGCAGGCTCCCCGCTGAGCAGAGAGCCTGATGCGGGGCTCAATCCCAGGACCCTAAGATCATGACCTGAGCTGAAGGCAGAGGCTTAACCCACTGAGCTACCCAGGTGCCCCAGATTTGCTATTATATTCTAATTGACCCCACTTCACAATGAATTTCTGGAAAAACATATTGGTAGATTTATTTTATAAGTCTATAAAATCACAAAATAAAAATGGTGTTGGGATTTATTTGTATATTAACTTAAAATTGATTGTAGCCTTGGAGTGTTAACTAAACAAATACCGTTACCCCACAAATAAAATTGAGTAAAGAAACTGTTGAAGAGACACATGGATAGCTTTGGTTATCTAACATAGCCATCTCCAATCCAATTTCTTTCATCAAATTATTTATTGAATCATGTTATATCAGATGGCAGTCCCGCCAAGTATATTGTCTTTCCCTTATTTATAACAGTGTTGGGATTTGATATTTGTAAAGTACATTTTACTTGCTAGGATAAAATACTTGATTTCAGTGCTCCTAAAGGGGTGTGTGTGTGTGTGTGTGTGTGTGTGTGTGTGTGACAGAGAGAGAGAGAGAGAGAGAGAGAAATTCCCTGTGCTCTTCCTTCCAACTTTATGTATGTCCCTTTTTCATAAGGATAGATACCAAGCAGAGTGATTGTAGTGTCTTGTTTTTCTTATCAGCTTTTACTGCAGGGATATCCTAACCACTCTTCACTCCATTCTTTGTATTGTCCCCCTTCTTCCTTTTATTCTTTCTCTGCTCAATAGACTCCCCCCTACTATCTGAAATATTTTCCCAGTTCCAGAGCTGTTTGTCACTTTACTCTGGTCTCAGCATCAGGTGGCATAGTCATTGGTGATAGTGGCAAGTAGGGAAAGATGGAACTGGTCAGCAGCTTTTCTCCTTATTCACTCCTTTTACCTCCAGGCTGAACTTCCCTGAGCCTCATCAAACCATGAGGCATACTTTGTGTACACGAACTCTGTACTGTTTTGGGCCCACGTGGGAGAAAAAAACCCAGATGTTTAGAGTATAGAAAAGTCATTCCCCTCCCCCACCAAAGTCTGTTTCCAGTTTTTGCTACTGGATAAAAACCTCGAGGTTTATAGGACTCTGTACTAGGAGAATAAAAGAAGAGGTAGGATAGAAGTTGTGAGGTAGTTTTATGGTCAACTCAAGAGAATACTTCTGATCAAAAACTAAAGACGGTAGCAACAGAGAGGAAGCAGATAGACTAATATCTGAGTTCTTCATAGAAAAGAGGATACTGCTGTATGTTAAACTTTACCAAGAAGTTTGCTTGCTTCTCCAAGAATTTTGCTCTCTGACACCTCAGAAACTAAATTTTTACCTCTTATTCCTTCTCCAGAGTCCTAGCCTCTTAAGGAACTGCCTATGTATGTAGTGACTTATGATTTGGTTTTAGTTACTTTTCCTATTAAATGAGAAGGTCGTGAATTGTTACCTTAAATTTATAGACCATTATGTTTTTGATGTAAAAAATTTAATGTTCTTTCCTGGAAAATATTAAAAATAGTATGTATACCTATTGAAACTGGGCCTGTGGAATCAAAATATATATTAGACTGTATTTAATTGATTCCATATAAAAAAGCTGGTACGTAAGAGAATCTGTATATAAAATACTGAAAAAAGAAAAAGGTTATTTAAATCTCTATATTAAATTATTGATTAACCCTTTTAATCTTGTTGACTGGAAATAGGATAATTTATTAGAAAGTTAAAACTCAAAGTATTTTTTACCACTCAGTGATTGTTAAGCTTTCTCTTACATCTACTAGTTTAATCTATTAATCGAGGAACTAGCTTTTCTAAAAATTGTTGACATTGGAATTCATAGACTAGAAATGGGAAGATAGAAAATACATGGCAGGGATGGTACTGATGTATCTTAATAGAAATGTTTTCTCCCTAATCACTGTATTGCAACTATATTGTATTTTCCTGTTGATAAATAGTTCTTTAGATTTTTATCAATTTGTATAAATTTTGGTCAGTTTGTACAGTTCTGTATTATTTTCTGTGTATGATTTCTTTTTTTCTGCTTACCTTGGTCTTATGGGTGAAGCTTTGGAAAGTTTATTATTCCTGTCATATTTCTGTTTGTACAGCCATTGTCTTCCCCAGAAAGGCGTCATTGATGCTGAAAGATGACTCTTGACTTTGTCAGTGCCAGCCACGACCTTCTCAGAGTCTGGATATGTTAACAATAAAACTATAGAGCTCTGAGTTTCAAACCATGCCAGATCCTTGTTAGTCTTTAGCATCCTTTGAACCCCCCTGCCATGTCCAGTATCATTGATATGTCATACTCTTTAGCTGTTGGCTTAATTATCATCTCATTTAATTTCATTAAATCTTTGCTCTTCTTTTACACTGTGGGAGTAATTAGTATCACTTGATGAAAATTGAGTATGTGTTTTCACAGAATTTCACATATCTTTTTAAAATCTTGTCTGTGATGTTTTCTGTAGCAAGCACTCATCTTTTTTGTATTTTCTTTTACGGATGTATGTTAATAACACATAGACCTCATATTGGTTTCTCATTTGATATAAGACCGTTTAGAGTCATAAAACAAATTATGGTCTGATTATTTTCATTAGGCTATAAGTTTCTATTCTGTGTTCTGAACTTTCACTGAAAGTATGATTACTTTCCCCCTCCCAGCCCCACCATTCTTTTTTTTCTCCATGGATTTGACTACTCTAGGCACTTGATATAAATGGAATTGTACAGTATTTGTTCTTTTTGTGGTGGTTTATTTTACTTAACATAGTGTCTTCAGGTGCATCCAGGTGTACTGTGTGTAAGAATTTCCTTCATTTTTTTAAAAGACTTTTTTATTTATTCGAGAGAGAGAGCATGAGAGGCAGAAAGGTCGGAGGGAGAAGCAGACTCCCCGCTGAGCAGGGAGCCTGATGTGGGACTCGATCCTGAGACTCCAGGATCATGATCTGAGCCAAAGGCAGTCGCTTAACCATCTGAGCCACCTAGGCACCCAGAATTTCCTTCATTTTTAAGGCTGAATAATACTGCATTTTATGTATATGTCACATTTTATTTATCCATTCATCTGTCAATGGATACTTGAGTTGCTTATACCTTTTGGCTATTTTAAATAATGCAATAGAATAGGGGTGTACAAATATTTGAGACCCTGCCTTCAGTAGTCAATTTAAGTTTGTATTTTACTTTGGCTATGTAGTATAAAAAAACTTTACCTATATAGAAAGTTGCAAATGGGAAGTACGATTTAAAAAATTAAATTTTCAGAAAATTATTTGCAGTTTCATAAGTAGTTTTTTATTACTGGATTTTGTGTGTTAGTAAGTAGCCCTTTCTTGGAGTGGGTCTCATAGGAATTCTGATTGCTATTCTACGGTGTTGCTTACAAAGAAAATGCTTGGAATATAGCCCAAAGTAATTAGTGATACTGGAGAGATGGTAACAAAGTATATTTTTTGTGATATTTCCCAAACTTGTAGAAGAATCTTTCCTAAATCTAGAATTTTAGTAAGAATTATCCAGGCATGAACAAAACATTGTGTATTTTTGTTCATCATCTCTCTGTGTTTTCAAAGCTTCTGGTTCACTTGAAATTATGCCTGGAGTGTTTTCTGTCATAGGCACCCATCTTTTTACTATAGTGTTTTTAAAACTTTTAAAAATATACATTAATCACTTAATACAGAAAGTACAGGTTCATAAAAAGAATAAGGTCCTACCAGCTGATTTAGTGATTAGTAAATTCTACTTTGGAAACTGAGTCCTCTTTTCCTTTTTGTTACCTGTCCCTCCAGTTGGCAGTTCTGTCCCTGTGAGAGTGAGAATCATGGCTAGTTACTGGAGAATATGTGGTATTTAACTCACTACAGACCACATTCTCATCTAAATCACAGAGGACGTCAAGGAATTTTTTTTTTTTTTTAAAGAAAAGGAGGTTCTAAACTTAGTAGAATGTTGTCTTTGTAATATCTTGAGTTTTCTTATGAAAGAATGAAGAAAAGTCAACTGTTCGTGTTTGTAGAAAACTTGGAAAGGGTTGGGAAAGCATATACTTCTTGGGGTCAAGGATGAAAAGGACTGGTCCTCAAAACAGCAAAGGGAGAGATATCTAGATTGAGAGGTCTCTAGCTCTTTCAACTTTTTCTAGGGACTGGCTGGAAGGTGAAAATAATGGAGTGGAGCCAAAACTTCAGAAGGTACATTAAGGAACACAATAAATTGTTTTTTTTGTTAATCCTTTTTCACTTTGAGTTATCCTTTGCAATTTTCATAAGAGTAGATCTACTTGGGGCTCCTGGGTGGCTCAGTCATTAAGCATCTGCCTTAGGCTCAGGTCATGATCCCAGGGTCCTGGGATGGAGAGCCCCACATCAGGCTCCCTGCTCAGCAGGAAGCCTGCTCCCCCTTCTCCCACTCTCCCTGCTTGCGTTCCCACTCTCGCTGTGTCTCTCTCTCTCTCCCTCTCTCTGTCAAATAAATAAATAAATAAAAACTTTTAAAAGAGAGAGAGAGACAGTAGATCTACTCATTTAAAATCAGATTTTAGAGATTTTACTAGGATGAGTTGTCACTACATTTTTATTAGTTTTAATGTAAATAACATAAATTTGATATGATTTGGTATAGTTTGATTTAATTTGATACCTTCAGTTAAGAATATCTAGTCAGTGTTGTATTAGAAACTAATTTTATTAACTTGAACAGTTGTTCAGATTGCTTCATTCTTTCTTTCTTTCTTCTTTTTTTTTTTTTAGAGAGGGAGAGGGGCAGAGGGCAATGGGGAGAGAATCTTAAGCAGCCTCCATACCCAGTGCAGAGCCCAGTGTGGGGCTTGATCTCACAACCCTGAGATCATCATCTGATCCAAAATCAAGAGTCAGCTGCCTAACCAACTGAACCACCCAGGCTCCCCAACTTGCTTCATTTTCTAAGGCTTATCCATAAGAACTAAACTCTTCATATTTTCATGTAGACAGTACTAAACTTATAGAAAGTTGGGGGTTTCATCTATTTTTAGAAGTAGCAGTGGATGTGACAGAAATGAGGAGACCTAGATATGCCCTATCTTGAAGCCTCCAAAGATGTTTTGGTTCTGAAAGTCTGCATTGTTTAAAGGGAGTTGTTTGGAGCAGTGATGAAGACTTTCTGAGGTAGCTTATTTTCTTCAGGTTTCTTAGACAAGAATTGGTTGGTACACAGTGAGTTCCATCCAAATGCAAGTACTACTTGCTGACTTGTGCTCTCTGCCGAACGGTATGAAAACAAATCCATCATAGTAGCCTTTTGAATTTATATCTTTCACTTTCTTCTCTCCTTAGGTATGGATGAACGAGGAGGTACAACATCTTGGGGAGCAAGTGGTCAACCAAGCCCCTCTTATGACTCATCTAGAGTAAGTTCATTCACCAACCCTTGATTAAAACTATAAAGTAATTTGGCAGAATAAGTAAGGCTTTTCATATATGAGCTCTGTTTCTTAAGAGAAATAAATATTAACATATTTACGTTACGTGGGAATACCATAGAATATACAGTACCCTTGTGGTAGATTTAATTTTTTTTATATTTTAATTTATTGTCATACTTTGGGAGTTTATTTTATTTCTTATAATGAAGGAAATGTTCTTGGTGTTATTTCTATACCTGGATTACCTGCAGTACTCTTTACTAAAGTTGGAAGAATTTGGAATGCCTCACTAAGCATTCTGACCATACATAGTCATTTTTCTTTATGTATTGTTTTCTTCATTTATTACCTTTGAGAGATGGCACTAACTTTCCAAATACCATTTTCTAGTCTTCCCTCTGCCGTTCTTGTTCCAGAAGTAGTCATTAGCCGTTTATACCAGGGACTCTATAGCCCTGTCTCTTGGAAGCATATCAAAACAGACATAACAGGGGCACCTGGGTGGCTCAGTGGATTAAGCCGCTGCCTTCGGCTCAGGTCAGGATCTCAGGTCCTGGGATCGAGCCCCGCATCGGGCTCTCTGCTCGGCAGGGAGTCTGCTTCCTCCTCTCTCTCTCTCTGCCTGCCTCTCTGCCTACTTGTGATCTCTCTCTCTCTGTCATAAATTAAAAAAACAAAAAACAAAAAAAAAACAGACATAACAGATAACATTTCTTGGTTGGCAGTTAAGAGAAAATAGGACCAAGCTAGTGTTTTATGCTTGGAAAGGTCAAAAGGTTAGAACTTTTTTTTTTTTTTTAAGCAATAAACAAACAACAAATCCCCCAAAAGTTTAAAATAGTAAGACTGAAATATTAAAAATTAGACCAAAGTATTATCAGTAAAATTAAACTCTGTTCCCAGACTCCACAGTAAATTGGTGAGGTTAAGGGCTAATTTTTCAAAAATGTTACGCTTTGCATAAACAGTGAATTATTTACTTCTCTTAGAATTAACCAGTAGAAGATGGAGAAGCATAAAATTTATGGATACTTAATACTGGAAGCAAATTGGCATAAATGGAAGGAAACAGTATGTGATTGGAGTTCTTAGTCTCTATATGGATATGCTGCTTTGTATTAAAAAAGCGCTAAGTTAAAATATGTGGTTTGTTACTCTGTTTGGCTGTAGCCTATGTTTAATTTATTTTAAATACTTTGGGAAGAAACAAAATTGTCATGTAGAATCCAAAAAAATACGTGAGACAATTAAACATGGTTTTTAGTGTTTTCCTTTTGGGACTCAGTGCTGAGAAAGCTGGGTTGTAGTGTAAAGAGCACTGTCTTGGGCACCATAAGACTTGGGTGTACTGTCAATTCTGTGGTGAATTCTTGGACAACTTATTTTATCTTGGGGATAGTTGAACTGGTTAATGTCCAAATTTCCTTCCTTTAAAAGTTTTTGATGCTTTAAATAATATGTGACTAGGAAAAGTAGGTTTCCTGTTTTAATTGCTAAGTATGAATTTTATTTATATAGTGGAGAACAGAATACTGTTTATTAATATTGGATTATTTTCTTTCAAAGTCTTGAGTTAATGTGTGATAACATATTATTTCTTAAAATACATTAAATGGTGCCTTTGTACCTTATGTTTCCTTTCAGACTTCAATTTCTTTTCTTACTTGAGTGCTAAATAGGATTCTAGGAAAAGGGAACATAATAGTATATCCAAACATTTACATATTTCATGACTGTGAAATTAAGTTTACCTCTAGAGATGGACTTCAAAGCAAATCTTCCTTTTCTGTTTTGCTATTTGATCTATAGGTGAATATGAAATGCTGTTTTTTACTCTTAATTTTTTGAGTGTGTATTGTATACATTGTAAATTGATTTAATAGTAAACGAGTTTTCTCTTTAAAAACCCAGATTAATCTTTAGCTATTCCCAGTCTACCGTACAAATATATATATATATTTTTTTTTCCTTTTTCTTCTTACCTGTCTACTGAGATATCAGATAGAGTGGTGATTTAATGCTACCCTTTATTTTTATTCTCATTGAAATCTACTCTTCCACTCACTTTGCTTCTTCTGTCCTGGTCATGATTTTGAACCTAAAATGGTTTAGTTATCTAGTTAAGAAGTTATGTTTCATTTATAATTTCAAACAGTTAAATTCCCTGAACTCTTCTCACCAGGGAAAGACATTTATGGTTATCTTTGAAGCTGCCCTCAACACTCCTTTATAGGAAGATTATCAACTCTCTGAGTTTATTGTTAAACGTCATCTTTTAAGTTGACTGTTTTTTTCATAATCATAAGTATAGGTGGATATAATTTTGTTAATAAGAATCTCGGTTTACCAAAGTATTCTACTAAGTATCATGGTGTCTTCAGTTTTTTAAATTCAGGAGTAAATACCGATACTAGCTATAAATGAAATTTGACACATTGTAAAATTATTAACAAGTCAGTGAAAACTTTAATGAAATTGCAGATACTTCTGTAGAAATTATATCAGTGACATTTATTTAGACTTTACCAGTATAAATAATAAATTTCCATCACAGCAAGTTGCATCATTTAAAAAATAATTTAGTTTTACATTCCTGATAGATTTTTTTTATTTTACTTTTTGTAAAGTTTGAAAATACTTAATAGGCCACAATAAAAAGTATGTAAACCTGCAGAATGAGTAGTTTGGTGGGGTTATAAAGTATATGATTTTAGTTTAGTTGGATTCAGCTGAGTTGCTGTTCTCCCTCCCTCCCTGCCCCCCCCCCCCCCACTAAAACTGTAAGGGGGGAAAAGAATCATTTTTTGTGTTACTGTATTATTTGGCACATGAACTCTATTAAATACTACTCTATTAATGTATTTCAACGCTGCATTTTACTGTATAAGATTGGTTACACCAAATCATGTAGGTTGAACTTAATATCTGTTTAACAACTTTTTAAAGGGAATTTTTGCTTTGTACACTTTTTGCCTAATTGGAACTGGCTTTAAATCTAACAAAGATGGGCGCCTGGGTGGCTCAGTGGGTTAAAGCCTCTGTCTTCGGCTCGGGTCATGATCCCAGGGTCCTGGGATGGAACCCCGCATTGGGTTCTCTGCTCAGCGGGGAGCCTGGTTCCCTTCCTCTCCCTCTGCCTGCCTCTCTGCCTACTTGTGATCTCTGTCTGTCAAATAAATAAATAAAATTTTAAAATATATTTAAATCTAACAAAGATAGCATTCTGCTCTAGTAACCTTGATATGTAAGTGAGGTCTACCAGAGTTCTCTGGTTAAGAGGCCACAACTTCTCATCAATGTAATTAGTCTTATATGTATTCTCTCAGAAGCAGGAAAAGTCATTCCAGTCTGCCCTATTTTTCCCAAATTCAAAGATAAGTAGCATTACAGTATGCAGGTGATTTGTTGAGTTCTGGTTACCAGAACTATCCATAGCACATGAATCAAGAAAGAATTTTTGATAGGCAGACACAGAATCAAATGCTGTACCTAATAGTTGTTACAGAAGAAATGGTAGACATGGTTAGCATTTTTAACAAAATGTGGAGGTGAGACAACCAAGTTTGAGACACTCATAAGGAAGTAAGAGCATTTGTGGCATGTACCTCAAATCTCTCTACCTTTGTTAGAGTCCTGGTCTCTGTACTATTGACCTACTGCCTGCCTTTATAGAACAACACACACAAATGAACAGAAAAAGCACCATCATGATGTGAATAACACTTTTATTTTCAGAAATATGTGAAAAGTAGTGTTTGAGGTTAAAGCACCAGAGATTGAATAGAGCAGTTAAGATCTCAAATAGTTTAGATTTGAGCAGGAGGTATAGTTCCTTCTTTCCCTTAGTTTTTATCTTTTCCTGCAAACAAGTGTTTTCTATATTTGACATTGCACCAGGCATAAAGGGCAGAGAATACCATGATTTTTGTTATTTACCATCGCATCAGTGCTTTATTCCAGTTCCAGACTTTTTCCCCCTCCCCTTTAGAAGGCAGTGGTCAAGAGCATAGACTCTGAAGCCAGAGTGCCTGGGTATGAATCCAATCTCTGCCACTTACTACCTGTATGATTGTGGACAAGTTACCTAAATCTGCTGTACCTCAGTTCACTCATCTGTAAAATGGGGATAATAACTACTTTATAAGGTTGTCGTGAGGATTAAATGCATGTAAATCTATTTTTAAATGAGATAAATCTGTGCAAAGTGCTTAGATCAGTGTCTGCTACATAGTGGTGTGTAAGTGTTAGCTTTAATCTTATGTATATCAGAATTTATTAACTAGATCTATATGTAACAATCAACCAAATTTAAATGAAGGAATACATTTGCAGATGTGCTACATCCTAAGTGTAATGAGTAAGAATTATTTGCTGTCATGGCCGATTCTGTCATGGCCGAATATACTTCCCTTTAGATTTGTGAAAGACATAGATAAAATCTCTTTCTTTTCCCTGTCAATTATCTGTTTCTTTCTTAGGAAAGCAGAAGTCCTGTGATAAACTTAGATATAAAAGTTTTAATCTAATACAAAGCTTTTTACATAATGGATGTTCTATACATGTTTGCTGAATATAATCAAATTTGGGAAGAATTGTTAGATTTACTAAATTAATTGTGTCTGGAGATGGAGAAGAATCAAAGTTGATTTATGATGGAGCTCAAAAGTTTGAAGTCAGTGGTGGTGGTTTTAATGGTAATAGGCTTCCTTTCTCCTGTGCTTAACAAATTACTGTCCTGATTAATGATACTACTTAGTGAAACATTTTATTTAAGATCACCACCTCTGGAGAATTGCACTTTGTGACCTTGGACAAGTTACTCAACCTCTTTGTGGCTCAGATTTCTCATCTCTAAAATTATCATAATTTTACACATACTTTGTTGGGTTTGAGCAAAGATGAAATGTAATAATAGCTATGAACTATTTCATTTCATTTATTAATACAATAAATGAAAGCTGCTATTACTATTACTACCATCATTATTATTATTCTCTCCAATAATGAGTACTTCAGTTTTCTTTTTCATGGTTGTACTTCCTGATGTACAAATTCCATTTCTGAAATGTTGTGTGATCATTTCAATTCATGGACATTTCAAGGGGCCATGACATCTTGGTTTTCCTGCCCTCTCAGCTCTGCAGTCCAACCTAGGCCAAGCTCAAGGTATTGAAGTACCATTGGGGTTTGCATCCTAGTGTTATGGTAGGGCTCACAGGAAATGGGAGAAGTCTTCCTGTTGACATTCTTTCCCTAAGATACAGAATTTGTCATTCCTCACTTTAAAAAGTAAGAGAGATCAGTAGCACTGCTAGAAATTATATTTATATTTATAGGCATCAGCAGTGACGAGCAGTGACCAGCAGTTGGCATTTTAATTGTGAGCATTTTTCAGGTTATAATCTGTTGTAGTTATTTTGAGGGAAAGAAGCAGCATTCAATTACATGAGTTTGACTGCTTATATTTTCAGTGGCTAAATTTCTACCATGGTTTCCCCTTCTCTGTATATAATACGGTTTGCAGATTGAAACAGTCATGCCCATGTTGCTCTTCCTTTCCTCCCCATTTTGCAGTATCATAGAATTTCAAAACTAGAAAATGTGCTAGCTCTCTATGCCCAGTCCTTTAATTGTATAGATGAGAAAACTAAGAGAGTTTGAAATTTGGCTAGGTTGAGATAGGTGCTGTTGATACAAAATACACATAAGATTTGGCTAGATAATTTGTCTAGTTAATGACAGACTTTGGTCTAGAACTCAGATATTCCACATTCTATACAGTTACTTTTTAACACCCTTCCCTTAGTATTTCCCAAGCCAAAGAAGAAATGTCTTAAATTTTTTGCCATATACAGAAGGAATGGGAGAGGAGAAGAGAAAGCTGAAGACAAAAGAGGATCTGCAGTTGATATTTCAGAAGAGGACATGGGACATGATATGATTTAAAAAAAAAAAAAAAAGTTTGCTAGCCTGCATAGTATATCGTGAGGCAGACAAGCATAGAATTTAAGAGCTTGAACATTGAAATCAAGTTGTGTGGGTTCTATTTCTGGCACTTCTACTTCCTAGCTATATGACTCTGGGCAAATTATTTCTCTTTGCCTCAAGAATTTTTTTTCCTTTTCCTTTTTTCATTGATAGAAGGGAGGTGGGTACTAATAATAACTACCTTAGCAAAGTTCCAGACTCAAGCCTATTAGTGGAGAAGGGGAAAACCAGTTATGTGGTGATGAGTTGGCTTTAAAATACTAGGTTTAGCGGCTGTCTATGACTCAGCACAAAATAATTTCAGACTTTTAATCAAGAAATAAATAGTAGGTATGTTTTGAGGTCTTTTGTTTTAATATGTACTCTGACTTTCTGCTACCTGTTACAGTGTGGTAGCAGGGTGAGGGTTCATCTTATTAAAAAAGCACCAGCAGTGGTCATTTCTTTGGCTGTTTATCAGGAATACACATGGATGGCAGCCTGATAGACCCAAGTCAGGTAGAAAATGAATATGAGAGTACAGAGATTCAGGAGTTGCTCTAGCCTTCTAAGATTCATACTCAAAGCCATAGATTGGGTACTTCCTTTGGATAAGGGAAACAAAAATAAGTAAAAATTCAACTAGAATGGACACCCGGCTTTCAGATTCTATGGAAACTAAGCTGAGTCTATAAGGTATTGTGAATGAGTTAAATGTTACCTCTCTAGCTGCTCCTAGACCATTTCTGCCTGATGTAGCTAAAGTGACCTTTAATTCTGCCTAGCGTTCTCTCCCTTCTTAGTAGGCATTCAGTATCTTTTCATTCATGTGGATGAGCTTGCAAACAGTCATTCTATAGTTGAGTGGATAGCAAGTTGGAGATGAGATAATAGAGCCTCATCTATGTGCTATTTATACATAATACACAGAGGTTCTTCTGACCCTAAGAAGGGTTATACTGGTTATACTGGCCAGAGTATACTGGAGAGTCTGATGAGTATTTCATTTACATTTGACCATAGAGGCCTTGGGAATATCTAGGGATAGAGAGAACCTGTAATTTCCTTCTCCCAGTATAGCACAGTGGTCTGAGAGCTAGCTTTCTAAATAAGGATGATAATGTTGTCTTTCTGCTTTTTAAGGAACATGAGCTTACTTTGGTGCCCCAGTTTTAAGATGATGAGATTTATAGAGGCACTCAATTTCTCCATCATTAAAAGAGAACAAAGTATATCTTAGAGTTCAGGAAATATGGTTAGAAATACAAGTCATATATGCCTAAAGAGTTAAATAATTTATAAAACTTTAACTCTTAAGGCAGCAGTGAAGAAGCTATAATTATTTGGCAGCAAATAGTTAATTATCAAATTAATTTCATTGGTTATAGGAGATAAAGAGATTACTTTTGGTGATTGGGAAAGAGTGAAGAGGAAGTGTTTGAGTAGATCATTGTAGGACAAACAGTATTTGTATGAATAAGATTAAAAGGAAGACAGCTTCTTTGGAAGTGTGGAATGATAAGACCACAAGTACAGAGCCCTCAAAATCATTAAATTCAGTAAAGAATAAATGATCTTGCTATATAGGCAAATAATGTGATAAGGCAAGTAACCCTCTGTTCAAGAAACATAGTCTGTCCTTTGGCGAGTTAGAGAGCCACTTAAAATTAAATTTTTAGGGAGGGAATGACACAAAGGATTTTGTGAAGATCAATATATTGTGGAATGAGGGATGGATCCAAAGTGAAAGAGTGACAAGAAATAGGATGATCTGGTAAAATACTACTACATAGGCCTACTTGCGATGAAATAAGACAGACTAGGATGATAGGATCAAGATCACAAAATAATGGAAAGAGGAGTGGTGTCTCAAAGGAAAAAAAAAAACTGGCATATTGGCAATTGAGGAAGATATAAAATTGTATATATTCACTCTTCCCACAGAATGACAACTCCTGAATTAAACTCCTGTGTTTTATTCAGGTTTTGACAAGGTAGCTGCAGTTGTGTGATGCAACTACCAAATTGGTTATAATAGTTTCCCTTATAAATAGGAAAATCTAGTTATGTGAATAAAAAAATAAATTTTTACTCATTGTCCTCCATTGATAGCATTAATGGGTAATAAAGTTTAGTGCTACTTTCTCTTCTTTAGAGTAGATATTTTCTCTAGTTGTTTATTGTTTGCTATTATTTTTATTTTCAAAGGGGAAATGGTGTAGGTTTTATAGCTACTACAAGTTCAAATGCAATAATTAGAAAGGACACACAAATTTTGAAATAGTATTTTATGCCTCTTGATCTCAGGTACAAAACACGAGATGAAGCAGTTAAATAGCAAAGCAAGACAGGAGGGACAGAGAATTAAAGTAAGTGTTTTCTATATATTGCATCTATGTTCCCATTAATCTCTGTTTTGTTATGTAACTGCTCCTTCTGAATGTTCTGAATGTGAAGAAAAACTATGGATAAGAAAAGGGTGCATTTTAAAGTTAGGTTTAAATAAACCCATGAGGGAAAATGTTGTGTGTTACTCTTCTTTGTATTCAAAACAACACCTGCCTATAACTTATAATCTTAGTTCTTGGATAAGGAAAAAATTGGGTTAGGATGATGTAAGCTCTTTTAAATCTCTTGCTATCATATACTTTAAATGAAAGAAATCACACAGCTATCAGGTTGTCTACTTTTCCGTTTTAAGATCTAGGCAGACCTATTTTTTTCATTTACCCGTTCCTCCAGGGATAGTGTGCAATCAGATACTGTCACATAGCTTTTGGAACCAGCCTTTATGTCGGTTTGTCACCTCACTGTTTTACCTAACTTTGCATGCCTATCATATAGCATCTTTATCAGGACTGATCTTTACAGTTCTCTTTTTTAAATCTTATCATTATTTAGTCTTAAAATTTTCTTTCAATTAATGTATAATGTATTATTTGTTTCAGGAGTACAGGTCTATGATTCATCAGTCTTACACAGTTCACAGCACTCACGAAAGCACATACCCTCCCCAGTGCCCATCACCCAGCCACCCCATCCTTCCCACTCCCCTCCCCTCCAGCAACCCTCAGTTTGTCCCTCTCTGAGTCGTCTTGTTTCATTTTTCCCTCCCTATTTAGTCTTTAAATGAACAGATGAAAGTCAAAACTTACTACTCTTTGAATATCTCCTATGTCCCTTTTTGTAATTGTTGAGGTCTTATTTCTCGCAACTTTTTTATTTTCTATAGATTCACATATTTCTTATCCATAAGAACAGAATGGAAGGTAGATTTGGGCTGGATACCTTTCTAGGTCCACTTAGCCTATTTTTTGTTAAAAGCAGTAATCATAACTATCATTTGTTACAATATCATTTAAAACCTTTCACATGTTCCCTACTTTAAGCTTCACACCAGCTTACCAAGAAGCCATTTTTAAAATCCTGTCCATTTTAGAAGTGAGGAAATTGAGGTTCAGAGAAGGTGGATAACTTAACAGATATTAAACATCCAAGACTAGTAGCCAGGCAGTAGGACTCTAAGTTAGTCTTCCCTTCTACCAGATCACTTGCCAAAGTATAAAAGAAACCCCAAAACAGTTGTTATTCCTCCTTGTTCAGGACTTTAAAGACAGATATTCTACAAGTTTTAAGATGATGGTACTGTCATTATTTCTTATAAAAATATTATTTACATTTTATACTTAAAAAGTATAAGTCCTAGAATCAATTAGGTGAGTTTCCTTCCTGGTTTCACCACTGTATCTGACCTTGGAAAAGATAAGATGCTTAATTCTGAGCCTCAGATTTCTCATCGGCAAAGAGATTTATCTCGTAACATGTGTGTGAGAATTAACACAAGAAGTTTTAGAAAGCACAATATCTGGAATTTATTAAGTAGTCCGTAAGTGTTCCTCCTCTTACATCCAGTGTCATGAAAAATTACAGATCCATTTTGATACAAAGCTATGTAGGAATTATACAACTCTGAGAGGCTCCTTAGAGAGGTCACTATTCCTGGAGTATGTCCTGAACAAGATGAGGGACCTGCTGCAGTTTTTAAATGACCAAGAGGTTCTGTAGAATTGTTCTATAGAATTCACAAGAAAAGTGAATTGTTCACAAAATTGAAACTATTGGAAAAGTTTATTGCATTATAGATTTTGGGATTTAGAGATTATTGGAAAAAATTGGGCAGCCCAGATTTTTATGAATATAGATTCTTAGTAATCTACGTTCTTACAATAGGATGTTTACCCTTCAGTTCCTCAAATTTGTTTGAAGGGGTATCTACCCCACAAGGTAGTTATGAGACCTAAATGAGCTTGTGTATGTCAGAGGCTTAGCATGAGAGATTAATTTTAATTCCTTTTGTGATGTACTTTTATCATATATTCTAACATTTTTATTTTGCAAATAACAAGCTTGGAGTGTTTTTCAATGCATTGAGCTGATACTTAAACCTTTGTGCTGTCAAATGGAATAATTACTTTCATGTGGTTTTATATCATAATGTGCTACTTTTTGCATGGAGCAGATCTTTTTCTTGGTGTTTAATATAAGAAGTTACTTAGTGGTTAGCAAGAAAGTATCAACTGTCCTATAAGCAAATATCTGCTCTGTATTGGTGATACTCTTACATCTCATTGAGTTTATAGTTTTCTGAGTTCTTGCTCTTTAAATATTATTCTTGATTTCCCATTAACTTTACCTTACTCTCTTAGATCACTTTTTACTCAGAATCTTTCTTCACAATTTGGAGTTCTGCAGTCTTCTCTTGGGCTTGTATTCTTTGTAGGCTGTTCACATGGAATCCTTTTTTTGCTCAGTTCTTTCATTCATGCAGCATTTATTGAGATTCCATGATTTTCTGGTCTCTGGAATAGGTAAACAAAACAAAATGATCAGTCCATACTGTCTGGGCAAACGAGTGCTCATTCTCATGGGAAAAACAGTTTATTATACTATATGGTGACAAAAGTTATAATACTGATGACCCAGGAGAGTAGAAGCACAGAAATTGAAGCAGAGTTTGGTTATGAAACCTCTAGGGCATATCAGTTGAAAACGGTAGTCTGTTTTATAATACAAAGAACAAAGGACTCAAGCCCAGAGACTTCTCCCTTTAGACAAGTGAGTTTGATCAAATGTTACTTATGCTGGACATTAGTTCATAACATGTAAAACAAAAATTTTCATCAAGATCATGGTTTTTCAAACTGGGTTTAATAAGATATTAATAAGTAACGTGTAAATAAAGAGCTCATAGCCCAATATATTTATGTAATGAGTTAAACAAAATTAGACTTCTTTGTTGGGTTTATCAGTTTTTAATAAAGTATTGTAAATTATAATTCCTTAAGAAAGGAATAGAATACACTTCTCACAGTTTTTTCCCCACCATGGAATCCTTCTGCATTACTTATGAATTGAGTTTGATTGCTAGTAATAGTCTCAAGAAATAGTACATTAGATGACATACATTTAATCATTAATTTAGATATGTGATCCATTGTGAGTTCATTTTTGTAAAAGGTGTAAAATTAAGGGTTAAAATTGATTTTTTTAAAAAATAAAGCTCTCCAGTTTCGTTACCATCATTTGTTGAATAAGATTATTTTCCCCATTGAATTCTCTTGTTTTCTCTGCTAAAAATCAATTGACCTTGTATGTGAGGGTCAATTTCTGAACTCTCTTTTGTTCTACTGATTTTTCAAAGTCTTTACACCAATACCATAGCATCTTGATTACTGTACCTTTAAAATAAATCTTCAGGGGTGCCTAGTTGGCTCAGTCAGTTGGGCAGCCGACTCTTGGTTTTGGCTCAGGTCAGAATCCTTGGGATGGTGGTAGCAAGTACAGTGTCAGACTCCATACTTGGCAGTGGGGAGGAGGGTTCCTGCTTGGGATTTTCCCTCCTTCTCTCTCTGCCGCCTCCCCCAAGTGAATGAATAAATCTTTAAAAAACAAACTAATAATAAAATAATCTTCATGTCAGGCAGTGTAAGTTCTCCAACATTGTTATTATGTTTCAAAATTGTTCTGCAAATTCTAGGGACTTTGCATATAATTTGAAAAATTTTAAACCAGCATATCAGTTTTTAAACATTTTATTTATTTGAGAAAGAGAGAGAGTGTGAGCAGGGGCAGGAGAGTGGGAGGAGCAGAGGGAAAGGGATAAGCAGACTCCTGGTGAGCACAGAGCCTGATGTGGGGCTCATCCCAAGACCTCAAGATCTTGAAGTGAGCTGAATTTAGACATTTAACCAACTGAGCCACTAAGGAGTCCGCTGTTTCTAAAATTCTGAGGTTTGGGTTGGGATTGTGTTGAATTTATAGATCATTTTAAGGGGAATTGATAACAATGTGGAGTTTTCTAATCCATGAATGTGGTATATCTCTATTCAGTTCTTTAATTTCTTTTAGTAATGTTTTGTAGTTTTACTGATCAGATCTTGTATATCTTCTACTTAGTTTATCTCTTTCATAATTTTTGATGCTAGTATAAATTTTTTATTTCAGTTTCTGGGTGTTCATGTCTTATATAAATGTGACTACAATACATTTTTGTATATGGATCTTGTATCCTGCACCTTGCTAAACTCACTAGTTGTGGTAGCTCTTTTGTACATGCTGGAAGGTTTTGGATAGTATGTCATCCATGAATGAGCGTAACTTTTTCTTTTCCAATCAGGATTTTTTTTCTTCTTACTGAATTGCTTATGATATCTTCTACAGTATTGAATAGTAGATAAGAATGGTTAGCTTTACCTTGTCCTTGATGTTGGGAAAACAGTATTTCACCATTAAGCATGATGTTATAAGTATCCTTGATGTTATTTATTAGACTGAAGTCATTCCCTTCTATACCTAATTTTTTGAGAGTTTATATCAAAAATGGACTTTGGATTTTATGAAATGTTTTTTCCACATTTATTGAAATGGTCATATAATTTTTTAGTGTGTTACTCTAGGAATTGATCACTATTTTAAATTTTAAACCAACTTTGCATTCCTGAGATAAATGGCACTGGGTTATTATATACTGTCCTTTTTATGTATTACTGAATTACTAAGATGTTAAGAATTTTTATATTTGAGTAATACTGATCTGTAGGATTTTTTTTCTTGTACTATGTCAGAATTTGGTGTCATGCTAATATGGGGTTCAAAGAATGAGTTGAGAGGTATTACTCTTTAACTTCGTGAGGAAGATGTGTAGAATTGGTATTATTTCCTCCTTAAATGTTTGGTAGAATTTATCAGTTAAGATACATGAACCTGGAGTTTCTTCTGGGGACAATTTTTAATTACAGTTTCAATTTTGTGAATAGATAAAGGACTAAAGTTACTTACTTCTTGAGTGAGCTTTATTCATATTTTTTTTTAAGATTTTATTTATTTATTTGACAGAGAGAGCTCACAAGTAGGCAGAGAGGCAGGCGGGGGTGGGGAGCAGGCTCCCCAGTGAGCAGAGAGCCCAATGTGGGGCTCCATCCCAGGACCCTGAGATCATGACCTGAGCTGAAGGCAGAGGCTTTAACCCACTGAGCCACCCAGGCGCCCCTAGTTCGTATATTTTAAGAAATATGTCCATTTGTCCATTTTGTCTAAGTTGAATTTATTGGCATAAAGTTTGTAGTATTTGTTAGCTTTTAAATATTTGTGTTAATTATCTTTTGAAATAATCAACAAAGTACCGCAAATTTAGTGTCTGTCTGAAAATAATACACATATATACTCAGTTTCTATTCATGAGGATTTGGGCATTGCTTAGCTTGGTCCTCTGCTTCAGGGTCTCTTACAAGGTTTTAAGTAAGATACTGGTCAGAACCAGAGTTCATTTGTAAGACCTTTGGAGAACAGTCTGCTTCCAAATTCGTATTTGTTTGTTAGGATTCAGTTCTTTTATTTGTTGAACTGAAGGCCACAGTTCCCTGTAGCTATTGGCAGGAAAATGCCTTCTTCATTATCTTGCTAGCCAGGCCTTTCCATTGTGGCAGCTTACTTCATCAAAGCCAGCAAGTAGGAGGTCTGCTGGCCAGATTGAAGGCACAGTACTATGGATCCTAATCACAGAAATGACATCATACACTTTTGCCATACTATTTTGGTTAGAAGCAAATTACTAGGCCAGCTCACAACTCCGGGGGAATGGTTTATATAGGGAGTATGAATACCAGAGATCACTGAGGGCTATCTTAGAGTCTACCTGGCACAGTATTTGTAGAATCTTTAGTTACAGTCCCTACCTCATTCCTGATATTATCAATGAATTGTTTCTTTTTTTTCAATATGGCTAGAGGCTTATCATTTGACTGATGTTCTCAAAGAACTGGTTTTTTGTTTCACTGGTTTTCTCTGTTGTTTTTCTATTTTCGATATATTTGACTTCTGTAACTCTTATTTTGAATTTAATTTGTTCTTTGTTTTCTAGTTTCTTTTTTTTTAAAGATTTTATTTATTTGAGAGAGAGATAGAGAGCGAGCATGAGGAGAGGATAAGGGTAGAGAAAGAGAGAGAAGCAGATTCCCTGCCGAGCAGGAAGCCTGATGCAGGACTCCATCCCAGGATCCTGGGATCATGACCTGAACTGAAGGTAGATGCTTAACTGACTGAGCCACTCAGTGCCCCTGTTTTCTAGTTTGTTTGTTTGTGTTATTCTTTTTTTTTTTTTAAGATTTTATTTATTCATTTGAGAGAGAGACAGAGAGAGCACACAAGCTGGGGGGAGAGGGAGAGGGAGAAGCAGACTTCCTGCTGAGCCAGGCAGGAGCCCAACGTGGGGCTCCGTCCCAGGACCTGGAGATCATGACCTTAGCCAAAGGCAGACATTTAACCTTATGAGCCACCCAGGCACCTTGTTTTCTAGTTTCTTTTTCTTTTTTTTTTTTTATTAAAGATTTTATTTATTTGACAGAGAGAGATCACAAGTAGACGGAGAGGCAGGCAGAGAGAGAGAGAGAGAGAGAGAGGGAAGCAGGCTCCCTGCTGAGCAGAGAGCCCCATGCGGGACTTGATCCCAGGACCCCGAGATCATGACCTGAGCCGAAGGTAGTGGCTTAACCCACTGAGCCACCCAGGCGCCCCAGTTTTCTAGTTTCTTAAGATAT
This sequence comes from Lutra lutra, assembly GCF_902655055.1. Taxonomy (NCBI): domain Eukaryota; kingdom Metazoa; phylum Chordata; class Mammalia; order Carnivora; family Mustelidae; genus Lutra; species Lutra lutra. Next base: position 38,444,152 of record NC_062284.1, read on the forward strand.
AATTGAGCTCATTGATTTGAGACCTTTTATCTCTTCTAACAGGCACTTTTTATTGCTGTAACTTGTCCTCTGATCATGCTGTTGCCTGCATCCTACAGTTTTTGCTATGTTGAGTTTTCATTTCATTCAGTTCCAAATATTTTACAATTTTCCTATTGATTTCTTCCTTGAATACTTACTGAGAAGTGTGTACTGTTTGATTTTGAAATATTTGGGGATTCTCTAATGAAACTTTTTTATTGATACTTAATTTAATTCCATTATGGTCAGGAAACATGCTTTAGTCCTTTGTGTAGGTCCGTATTTCTAGCTGGTATTATTTTTCTTGTGATTAAAGAACTTCTTTTAACACTCTCATTGTACATGTCTGTTGCTGATGAGGTTTTTCATCTTCTCTGTGTCTGAAATATTCTTTACTTTTCTCTGGTATAGAGCTCTAGGTGGAGATATATCCCTCTTCCCTAGTACCCATCAGCAATCCCTGGATTCACTTTGTTTCCCCACTCTTCAGGGATCAGTATTCTGTGCTGTCCACATCTGATGTCTCAAAAATGCTATTTGTTTTTTTGATTGTTTCAAGTGTGAGGGTTAATCTGGTTACTGTTACTCTATCCTGTCTGGAAGTGCTAATGGAAATGGAAATGATCTGATAAGAAGCATGGATTTGCCTTGAAAGTAGAAACCCTAGGAGCAACATACATGAGTGAATGGAGAAACAAAGCCTGCTCAACAGCTTTTTCTGAACAAGACTTGAGAGTACTGGGGTATTCCAGAAAGCCCTGGAATTTTGATACCTGCTTGTTATTATGTAATTGCTTTCCTTACTACCAACTGTCCCCAAATAATTGTCTATTGATATTTTATAATCAAAAGACAAAATCTGGGTATGTGCTATGGTGAGTGCTGTGAAGTGTGTAAACCTGGCGTTCACAGACCTGTACCCCTGGGGATAAAAATATATTATATGTTTATAAAAAATAAAATTAAGAAAAAAAAAGACAAAATCTGTTCTTTAATATAGTAAGATTAAATAACTGCCACCAGGGGCGCGAGGGTGGCTCAATTGGTTGGGCTACTGCCTTGGGCTTGGGTCCTGATCTTGAGTTCCAGGATTGTGTCCCACACTGTTCTCCGGGCTTAGTGGGGAGTCTGCTTCTCTCTCTGACCCTCCCTGCCCCCATGCTCACTCGCTCTCTCTCTCTCTCTCTCTCTCATTTTCTCTATCTCAAATAAATAAAATCTTTTAAATAAATAAATAAATAAATAACTGCCACCAACCAGCTGTGTGATGTTAGGAATGCCCCTTGACTTCCCTGAATTTTTTTTCATTTCTGTTGAAATGAGGCCTCTGTTATAAATAGTCTTCAACTAGGGTTTCCAGATTCTGACAGTACTAGTTAATCAGGATTCATAATTTATTTTAAAATATAGTGAATAGTCTGTTCCAGCAATTTACGTAGTAAGTTCCAAGGGTCTCTCTGTGTCTCTGAGACCCTTTAGAATGTTTGCTAGGTTAAAACTATTCTCATACAACTAAAACATTCTTTGCCATTTCAGTCTTGTTCTTTCCTAAGTGTACTCTGGAGTATGCAAATGCTACATGATATATGATAATGTTTTTGCTCCGAGTTCTTGTGTTTTTAATTTCTCAGGTTTGCTTTCTAATGTGGTAAATATCATGGATATGTTCCACACAAACAGAGCTCCTTGGGGTTCTCAGTATTTTTTAAGACAAAAAAAATTTTTTTTACAGTTTTTAAATTTTTTAATTTTTTTTTATAAACATATAATGTATTATTAGCCCCAGGGGTACAGGTCTGTGAATTGCCAGGTTTACACACTTCACAGCACTCACCATAGCACATATCCTCCCCAGTGTCCATAACTGCACCCCCCTCTCCCTACACCCCTCCCCCCGGCCACCCTCAGTTTGTTTTATGACATTAAGAGTCTCTTTTGGTTTGTCTCCTTTCCGATCCCATCTTGTTTCATTTATTCTTTTCCTACCCCCCTAACCTCCCCCCACCCCCCCATTGCATCTCCACTTCCTTATATCAAGGAGATCATATGATAGTTGTCTTTCTCCAATTGACTTATTTCTCTAAGCATAATACTCTCTAGTTCCACCCACGTTATCACAAATGGCAAGATTTCGTTTCTTTTGGTGGCTGCATAGTATTCCATTGTATATAAATACCACGTCTTCTTTGTCCATTCATCTGTTGATGGACATCTAGGTTCTTTCCATAGTTTGGCTTTTGTGGACATTGCTGCTATAAACATTCTGGTGCATGTGCCCCTTCGGATCACTATGTTTGTATTTTTAGGGTAAATACCCAGTAGTGTGATTGCTGGATCATAGGTTAGCTCTATTTTCAACTTTTTGAGGAATCTCCATGCTGTTTTCCAGAGTGGCTGCACCAGCTTGCATTCCCACCAACAGTGTAGGAGGGGTCCCCTTTCTTCGCATCCTCGCCAGCATCTGTCGTTTCCTGACTTGTTCTGACTGGTGTGAGGTGGTATCTCATTGTGGTTTTGATTTGTATTTCCCTGATGCTGAGTGATGTGGAGCACTTTTTCATGTGTCTGTTGGCCATCTGGATGTCTTCTTTGCAGAAATGTCTGTTCATGTCCTTTGCCCATTTCTTGATTGCATTATTTGTCCTTCGGGTGTTGAGTTTGCTAAGCTCTTTATAGATTTTGGATACTAGCCCTTTATCTGATATATCGTTTGTAAATTATCTTCTCCCATTCTGTCAGTTGTCTTTTGGTTTTGTTAACTGTTTCCTTTGCTGTGCAAAAGCTTTTGATCTTAATGAAGTCCCAGTAGTTCATTTTTGCCCTTGCTTCCCTTGCCTTTGGCGTTGTTCCTAGGAAGAAGTTGCTGCGACTGAGGTTGAAGAGTTTGCTGCCTGTGTTCTCCTCAAGGATTTTGATGGATTCCTTTCTCACATTGAGGTCCTTCATCCATTTTGAGTCTATTTTCGTGTGTGGTGTGAGGAAATGGTCCAATTTCATTTTTCTGCATGTAGCTGTTTTCCCAGCACCATTTGTTGAAGAGGCTGTCTTTTTTTCCATTGGACGTTCTTTCCTGCTTTGTTGAAGATTAGTTGACCATAGAGTTGAGGGTCTATTTCTGGGCTCTCTATTCTGTTCCATTGATCTATGGGTCTGTTTTTGTGCCAGTACCATGCTGTCTTGATGATGACAGCTTTGTAATAGAGCTTGAAGGGACAAAATATTTTTTTAAGACAGAATATTTTTGTACAACAAGTCCTGAGACCAGAGGGATTTTGAGACCTCGAAAATGGCGAGTCTAATGGTAATTATTCTCTATTTAAGTGTGTACTCCATTACCAGATTTCTTGGTGCTGGAAATGAAAAAAATCAGTGACTAACATTAAGTCATCTACTGTCCTAGTTCCCAAGTTTAAATCAGTTCTCTACCATTCTCGGACTTTGAGAAGATTAAATTCTCTAAGACAAAATTTCCTCAGTTTTAAGATGGGGAAAATGGATCATCTGTAGATAGTGGCACCTAGAAGGCACTCAGTAAAATTTAACTGTGATGGTTATGATGCCACGAGAGGTGTGTGCTTGTTGACATTTTTGTTTTCTAGTTAGCAACATGTTTCATTATGCTTTAGGGCATTTTTAGCAAATCTTAGTGCTGTTTCTTCTGCCTGAGAGTGCTCCTTCTGTTTTGATGTTCTCGTTTGAGGTTGTGCTGATATATTACCATCTCCAAACTATTCTTATTCAACTCAGGAAGTTTAACTTGGAAGTTTGCACACTGGCTTGGGCATCATTTAAAATTTTACTGGTTATGCCATCTTACCCATTAGACTAATTAGGAAGTCTAAGAATACAGATCAAACCTTTGGAAGCAGTAATGTGACACATCTCAGGCTCAGACCTCATGCAAAAGTTACTCATTTTATTAAAATGTTTTTAGGTATTGTTCCTTTTTTTCTAGACTATGAGCTCCTTGAAGTTAAAGACTGTTTTATTCATTCTTGTATCAGTCTGATTAATTATTGACAGTATTACTGATGTATACATATGCATTGTAACTTCCATGTGCATGATTTGATTTAATTTCTTTAATTTTATGAGTAAGTAGAGTAAAATGATATGGAAGACAGGTAAAATGGATATATTATAGGGAAGAGGATAATGAGAAGGAAGTCAAGAGCAGGAAAGAAAAAAAAAAGTCCTTCTCACAGAAGTGTCCGTAAACATACTTGAGTCCATCTAGGAAGAGATTGATAGTATACGTTGAAAACATAAGAACTCAAAGCAGAGAGCAGAAAAGAAGAGAAAATCAATTTCAGTTATTGCTCTAAATGAAACTGTCACATTTGAGCAAGTAGATGATAATTCAGTTTGTGCCACAATTAGTCTTAATATTTAAGTGGCACATCTCCCAGTCTCTCTTAGGAAGTATATTAAAAAAAAACTGGTAATACTATGAACTGCTGTTGATTATCAAAGGGATCCTGGTCTCCTGTTTTTCTGTGTATCTGAAAATTTTGTATTGTGTGCAAATGTAGTTAATTAAGCTTATATTTTTGTAAGTATTTGAAAATACACTAAAACAGTATTAGTTTGGATTGCATGTTTGAAATACAGTATAATTTTACTTTTAACGAAGTAACTGTCTCACTATTTTTACTTTTAATTATGTGTATTAACCAGACGTATTCTAGTAAAGTAATGCCACTTAAACTTGCCTTGTCAATTTTATTTAATTGGATAAATAGAACACACACACACACACACCCCAGAATAGAGTTTTCCTCTGATAATGGATCAGATAGCTATTTGTGTTGTTATTTACTAGATAAAAGTTGTTGGTGTTTTTTAATATTGTAGTGTATGAAGAATACTATCTTTGTACAATAGAATAGCCATGGAGTGAGATGCTTATCCAGGGTGCATGGTTTTTTGGTTGAGTAGAAGAAGGATGGAACCATTTTTATTACATTAATTTTATTCTTGAATTCACTTAATTTGGTTATTTAAATACATTTATGATATGAGTGAACTAAGATGTCTGGACACATGAATGGCCATAAGAGTTCAGCTTTTAGTGATTTTAAAAAGTTGGTTTGTCCATATGGAAATCTAGAATGTGTTCCTCAAAATGGTAAATGAGTACTCCCCCACAGGTCATTCCTCAGCAGTATGTTAGAGTTGCTTGGAGGCCTTCCTGATTAGGCAGCTGATGGAGGGGATAGCTCTACATATTGATAAGCTGCCAAACATGCAAGAATGAGGGATGGATTTTTTGTTATAAAAGGGCCATGAAAATGGGAGGGGTAATGTATTTAGAGTTTAATTCCTTTGATATTTTTAACAATAAAGGCTAATCTGAAAGTTTATTTAAATACATCTTTGAAATATTAACATTGATAGATATCTGATTCTAAAGCTGCCATATGGTAATTTACAAATATAATTTTTAAAAGTACTTAAACTAAAAAAATTAGAAGCTTTCTCAAAAATATTTTGAATGCTTTGTCAAATTTAAAAATTCTTAATGTACAAAATGCAAGAAGAACTTGAACTCTTTGACCAACCTACTCATTTAATATAGAAGCTTGAGCTAAGAGGACCATTTATCATTAAAAAGTCATCTCTGAAAGTTAGGGGTTTTGTATCAGATACATCCATACGGAGTCTTTGTACCTACTTCTCTTACCTGATGATGATGCTTTTCTGTTTTTCAAAGAAAGTTCTAAAAAAAGAAAAAAAGGAAGTCCTAACTTTTCAGCTGCTGAGAACTCTCCAAGAGAAACTGGAATCAGGGGCACTGTCTTCCTTTGGTATTAGGTAGAAGTAAAGTTTTCTTTCTTCGTTGGAATATCTATATGGCACCTGTGGTCCTTTAGCCTGGTGACTACCAGGGGTTCCAGACATCCAGGAGCTGAAGAAGGGAGTGGGTCTTTCTCTTGTCTGGTTAGCTTCAGTGCTGCAAAAACAAGCCACCAATTTCTGAAGGAAAATTAGGTGTTTCCTCTGACTCTGTTTCTCAGGGTAGGCCTCAGATTGAAGTTGTATTTAAGGCTCTGACCCTAAAGATTCTTACAAATTTTTTTTTTTTTTTTAGATTTTCAGTGTCATTTAGATGCTCACTTTAGTTTATTGGGATAGAGTTACATAGCCTTTCTCTAGACTTTCCTGTCCATTTCGTTGTAATAAATATTAATATTATTTATAGTTGCCATGTCATTATTATAAACCCCATCTTACATGGGGCACTCAACTACTAGTCCTAATGGTGTATGATTTTCCTTTTAGATTCTCTGGGGCCTCTGTTTGCAATTCTCTGCAGGAACTATCTCAGCATCACAGAAGGTTGCTGCAGTTTATTCCCCGCTTGGGCAAGGGGAATAGTCTGCAGGAGGAATGAATGAATGTACTTGATTATCTACTTACCTTAGGAAAATTTTCCATTTCCCATTTTGTTTGCTTTTTTCCCACCAGAATCCACAGGTTCAGAAAATTCTCAAAAGCTCTTAAAACTACCTCCACTATTTCCAATACCACTTGCCAAATTGGGTGGTTTAAAAATATTTTTTTTTAATTGTTTTACTGTTGTTGCATTTTCCTGGCTTAATTTCTTTTCACCTGTGAATTACTATTTCAACAAATAGACTCTTCATTTTGTGTCTCTAAACTGTCATTGAGACTTTTAATTCACAATAATTCTAGGGAGGAACAGTTATTACTAGAGAGGCAGCATTCCATGGTGGGCTCTGGAATTAGATTGGTTTGGGTTCAGACTCATCCTGCTACTTGCTATTGAATATCATGTGAATTATGTAAATTCTTTGTGCTCATTGTCTTATCTATGTAATGGAAATAACAGTTCATGGGTTGTGAGGATTTGTGATGTTGTAAGGTTTAAGTGAGTATAGAACCCTTAACTAATATTCTTGCAAATAGTATCAAATGGATGCCGATGCTATTACTGTTGGCACAGAAAACCTTAAATTATATAGATTAAGTGAAGACTTCATGTGTATTCCTAAAAGGAATCCCTGATCTTTCATCTGTGGCTTATTTACTTTCACCTTCAGGGAACTAAATCCAGGCCACAGATTTACCACCCATATGAGCCAGTTATCAAAGGAACTTTATACTTTTAATTTGGGCTTACCCTTAAAGATGAGTGGCTTTCTTCATAGAAGCAGGAAGAGGCAGTTTTAATGGCTGAATCCTGGTCAGTATCACGGTGGCCGACAAGGGAATCCAAAAGTATTGTCCTCTAGATATTACTGTTTTAAATCATGAACTGTGAGCTATTAGGCCGGTGGGGTCAGGATCTAACAATTAGCACAGTCAACACTGTTGCCAAGTGGCTATGACAGCCTGTATTAACACTGAACATCAAGACCAGGTAACAAACTGAAACTATTACTGTATTTCTGTCAAATTTTGCTTGATCAACACCTGGAGTAATGGACGCAGTTTTATTTATAGAACATTAATGTAAACTAAGGGGCCTAGAGAAGATTAACTCATTTAACAAATGTGGTCTTGAATATTTATTATGACAAAGGACTAGCTTTTAATCCAGGTCGGTCTATTTTGGATAAGAAAAAAACTACATAAGGGTTAAATGAACTGATAAGGAAATGTACTCTTGATTGCTTTGTTTTTTACCATCTGGAAAATGCATCACAAGTTACATAAAACTTGTAAGTGGGCTTTAGAAGCTTTCTCTCATAAGTTGGGGCTCTCTGTATAGCTCAGAAACTTTCTGAATTTAGTATGAAATATGAGACTTTTTTTCCTAAATGATAGTGTATTTCTTTTCTACAGAATAGTTCGGCAACATCTAGTAACTTTGAGGTGTGCATACTCTATAACCTTAGGAATTCCACTCCTAGAGAAAATTTCACATAAATTGTCATGTATATGCAAAGAGACATACTACTGAAGTGTTCATAGCAGTCTTATTTGTAATGAAGAAAAGTGGGAAGCAAGCTAAATGTCATTGAAAGGGGAATGGATAGATAAATTGTGGTATGTTTATAAATGGAATATTATATAGTAGTGACATGTATATACCAGTGCTACACGTTTTCAACATGTTAGTCTTACATATTGAATGTTAAGTGAGCAAAGAAAAAGGGATACTATTTAGACAACATTTTGAAACATGCAAAATGGTGCTAATGTTAGGGAATGTGCATATGTAATAGAAGTGTTAAGTAATGCATGAAAGCAATAAAAAGACAAACTTAGGATATTGTTCACTTCAGAGGGGAATTGGAGAGAACTCATAGGGGTTGAGCTATATTGGCAATGTTTTATTTGTTGAGTGGTGGATATGTAGCTATTTATTACATCCATTTTTACATATGTAAACTAGTTTAGAAACATTTAAAAATTGGGGAGGAAATGTCAAAATGTTACTGATTTTGCATTTCATTTGAGGTAAAATGGGACTCTTTTTTTTTCCCCTACTTAGTTGATGCTCTTTCTGTATAATTACTTACCCATTTTCTACAATGAAAGTACTTTAATCATGTTAGAGGAAAAACTGAAAACTTATCTTTTTTTGAAAGCAGTAAATGGTTTTCATAGAAATTTTAGAAAATGTAAACAAGTAAAATTTAACACTCGTAATACTTACAGTTTCTAGTCTTTTTCTTGTAAATTGTATAGAGGTTAAATATTATTCTATATACTAATTGACTTTTGTTTTTATTTTTCTCACCTAATACAAAAATAAACATTATTCAGCAGAATTTAACATATGGAACTGGTGTTTTAAAATTATTTAAAAATATGTTATTAGGGGCGCCTGGGTGGCTCAGTGGGTTGGGGCCTCTGCCTTCGGCTCGGGTCATGGTCTCAGGGTCCTGGGATCGAGCCCCACATCGGGCTTTCTGCTCGGCAGGGAGACTGCTTCGCCTTCTCTCTCTGCCTGCCTCTCTGCCTACTTGTGGTCTCTGTCTGTCAAATGGATGAATAAAATCTTTTAAAAAAATATGTTATTAAAAAAAAGAAATAAAAATATGTTACTGTACTGAATGCAAAAACATTGTTTTGCTTATTGGTAGGTATCCGTTCTTCTCACAATTAGTTATCGCTTCTTAATGCAGGAATTATTGTGGCAATGTTATTTGTTCCTGGATTTGATTTATTTGAATTGATCTCACAAATAGCAAATATTTAAATTTTTAAAAAAGATTTTATTTATTTGAGAGAGGGATATAATGAGCATTTGAGAGAGAGAGAGAGAGACATGAGCAGGGGGAGGGGTGGTGCTGAGCAGGGAGCCCAATGCAGGACTCCATCCCAGGACCCTGGACCATGACCTGAGCTGAAGGCAGATGCTTAATCCACTGAGCTACCCCTGGGCCCCAAATATTTAAAAATATTTATTGAACAGTTATTTTATGCTTCATCTTAATCTGTTGACATACAGTAGTAGAAGATAAAAGCTTTAAAATATCTAAGAGTCAGACATTTACTGCTTGAGCCATCCAGGTGCCCCAAGTTTGTAATTTTTTAATAAAACTTTTATAGGGGCTCCCAAGCATCTGCCTTTGACTCAGGTCCTGATCCCAGGGTTCTGGGATTGAGCCCCACATCAGCTCCTCAGTGGGGAGTCTGCTTCTCCTTCTGCACCCCCCTTCATGCTTGTGCTCTCTCTCTCTCTCAAATAAATAAATAAAATCTTTTAAAAAGAAACCTTTTATAGGTGTAAACTCAGGATGTTAATTTCGGAATAAACTAAATTAACAGGTGTCTTAAAAATTTTATATATGTTGCACAATATTTTATAATATAATTTTTTAAGGTAGAGAATTTTCTAATTGAGTTTACTTTTCATTGTTTTTCAAATTTTTGCCCTAAATGGAGCATCTGTTTCTGAACTGGAAATAAGTTAGACTCTGTAAGTTTTGCTAGTTAATGAGAAGCAGCCAAAATCAAAAGATTAGAAACCATCAACAGAATAGTATGCTTCTTGTCTGAAGTTACTGTCTGTAGTTTTGGCAAGAACCATGTAGTAAGTGGAGCTAAAACAAACAAACAAAAATTGGAACCTCCTCTATGTAATATTTCCTGTATTCTTAGAAACATCAATCCTTGTGGTGCTGCTTATTTTTAATAATCACAAACTAATATAGCAGCATTATTCTTAATTTACATTTTGCCCTTGAATTTTATATATAAAATAGTTACAGTATAGATGTGTTAATATTTTTTAATAAATTAATTTACATTACATCCTTTTGTACTCGTAGTACAAAAATGTTCTTCACTTTGGTTAAGCCGCTGCCTTCGGCTCAGGTCATGACCTCGGGGTCCTGGGATCGAGTCCCGCATCGGGCTCTCTGCTCAGCAGGGAGCCTGCTTTGCTTCCCTTCCTCTCTCTCTGCCTGCCTCTCTGCCTACTTGTGATCTCTCTCTGTCAAATAAATAAATAAAATCTTTAAAAAAAAATGTTCTTCACTTTTTATGTTTCATGTGTTAATGAATTTATGATTTTGATATAGCCATTCCTGAATAGTTAACTTCCAAAATCTGTAAGAAGGATGGTAATTGAGAATTTAGAATCGAAAAACCTAAAAGATGGAGACCTACAATATGGAAAAAAAATTAGTCAGAATTAAGTCTCTTAAAAGCACCAAAAAGAGATTTGCTTATCTTTATTGAACTTAATATCAAGGAAATTTACAAGAACTTTAGGAGCAAGACTTACTTTTTTTTTTTTTTTTTTTAATTTATTTGACAAAGATCACAAGTAGGCAGAGAGGCAGGCAGAGAGAGAGGAGAAAGCAGGCTTCCCGCTGAGCAGAGAGCCCGATGTGGGGCTCAATCCCAGACCCCTGGGATCACGTCCTGAGCTGAAGGTAGAGGCTTTAACCCACTGAGCCACCCAGGTGCCCTAAGACTTACTTTATATACCATATGATACTGGTACAGAATAAGAGGGAAGCTTCTTATTAGAAGTTAATGATTCAGAGTTTGAGTCTATCTGTTTTGTCATCTTGGTTACCCTAAACTCTAGTTTTTTAATACGTAAAATGAGAATCTTGGCTATATTTGCCTCATAGTGTTAGTTTTAGAATCCCCTGTGAATTTATTATGAGGTATATGGCATTTTTATTAACTTCAGCAAGCCCAGTCCCTCACTTTCAGATCTTTAGCAAGACACTCAGCTTAACTAATGTCTCCTCATCTGTATGGTAGATAAAATGAGTGTGAACTATATGGTTTGTTAGGGCTCTAAAATCTTACACACCATCTGGATTCAGTAGTATATTTTTTACTTTTCCCATTTCAATAAACTTTTTCCTGTTATGCCTAGAGATGTTTTGATTTCTCCGCATAGAGAAGGAACTTTGAACAGATGAAATATAGAAACCTTTCTGCTTGTAAACTTTCAAACATGACAAAGCTTTAGGCTAGAGCAAGAAAGCATCAAATCTGTTTCTAACGGATAACATTAGCAATTACTTGGATACATTTGTGAATATGAGTGGGCTCACTTAGAATTGAACCCGTATGTACTTTTTTTAGGTGATCCTCTGGAATCTCACATTCCAAAGTAATTTATGTCCTTGTACTAAGCAGTGCTTCATGTATCCATCATATTTTTGGAGAATCCTTTCACCTCTCAAAGAGTTTGATTCTCCCTCCCCTCCCACCCAAGATAATTCAAGACTTGCTCTTCAGTCTGGTGTTACAGTAATTGTATGAAACCACTTCCTACCCTTCATCAATAAAAAGTTACCTGGAGGGGTGCTTTGCTGGCTCAGTAGGAAGAGCATGTGATTCTTGATCTCAGAGTCAGGGTTTGAGTTTTGGAGTAGATAATGCAAAAGAAAGAATAATGATAATAATAATAAAAACTATTAAAAGTTACCTGGAGGGGTTATTCATCCTCAAGAAAAACTTAAACACATGGGGTACCTGGGAGGCTTGTTGATTAAGTGTCTGACTCTTGATTTTGGCTCAGTTTGTGATCTCAAGATCATGAGCTCAAGTCCTGTGTCAGGCTCTGTGCTGGACGTGGGACCTGCTTAGGATTCTCTCTCTCCTTCTGCCCCCCACCCTCACACTCTCCTCTCTCTTTCTTAAAAAAATAGAAAAAAGAAAAACTTAATGACATGCAAAATTCTCTGCTGGTCTCTTTTGGAATCGTAAAGAGGATTAAAACATTTTTTCCCTTTAGGAATTTATGTATCTGGATGACAAAATCTATTTCTCTGTCAAGAAAATTTATTATATATTAGCATCTGACCAGTTAAAGGATAACAGAACCTTCACATACTGAATATTAAGTAGCTTTTTCATAGGTAGGCCTGATTAACAGTGTTAGTTTTTCACTCATTCATTAAATTAACAAATTTTATTTTTAATACTGTGTACCCATTAATGTGCTTGTCACTAGTGGTAGGGTAACATGATAAAGACACAGTCTCTGCTTTCAGATAACAGACTACTGTGATCGAGTCAACTCACTTCTCTTTTTCATGGGTATATTTTAACTGAGAGAGATAATCACATTCAAGGATTAGCTTAAAAAATATGACATTCTTTATATAGACATTTATTTTGGTAATTTATCATAGGAGTAAATAAAGAAATACAATAAGGTCACTTGTTTTCTTTTAAATTTCATTTGTTTTATTTCTGCATGGTTTTATTTCCATTTTACTTCTCTTTGAGATGTAACCACCCATTTGTACCCAGGTCTGGTCCAAAGCTTTCTGATGGCTTATGGCTTTTAGCTGATTCTACTGGCTTTGACCACGTAGAAGCTAGAGGATTTCAGTAGCTGGTGTGAAATCTTGTGGCTCTTTGAATACCAAAAGTCTGTGGTTTCTTAATTCAATCCAGTTAAATAAATTGGTACTTCATCAGCCTTCTTTCTGCTACTTCTTGGGTGTTCTGTAGAAAAGCTCATTTAACCTTATACTATCTAAACCCCTGCAGCGTTGTAAAGATTTAGCAGCTGAAATCTCCAATCTGTCATTTATTGAGCAACTGCTGTATATGTGCCAGCCATTGTTCTGAGGATATAATCATCAAAAAAACAGACATAGTCCCTGCCTTCTCAAAATTTGTTTGATGTAATGACTTCTAAGTGAAATGATAAAAATGATGATGAGCTTTTATTGTGTGCTTACTATGTGCCAAGCACTTTTCCATTTGCTACAATATATTAACTCATTACTCCTTACAACAACTCGTGAGATGAAGGTAGTATTTATTATTATTCTGATTTTATAGATAATGAAACTGAGGCAAGAAAGATTACTTTGCCCCAAGTCACACAGCTAGCATGTGTGGATGAAAAGATGGAATTCACATCTGCCAGTCTGACTCCAAAACTTCCACATTTATCCACTACACAGTACTGTGCAATTATAACAGATAATTATGGTATAATTTAAATGGATAATTAAATAGGTAATTTCAGTGAGTGTGAGCAGTGATATAATGGAAATTCTTGCTGTTGTGGGAGCCTAGAATGAATTCACCCAATTTGGTCTTATTAGGGTCTGGGAAAGAGGGGAAGCTTTTCTGAGAAAGTAAATCTTTATTGAAATAGACTTTTCCCACCCCGCCCTTTTAAACTATTGAAAAAAATTGGAAAGAATATTTTAAAATAAGATTAGATACGAGTTTTCATACAAAGAAATAACAAAATAGGTTAGGAAAACCAGGAATCTGTTCTCAACCTGGGGAGGTACTCAGTGATTACACTTTATTTATTGGTTGGGTGAAATAAATTTTTTTAATGAGCTGTTTAAAAAATTATCTAGTGGTAAAAAGTTCTTATATTTTTGAGGAGACAAATAAGAATAGAGTATTATTATGTAAATAAATAATACTAGGTACTTTTGTTTTTTGTGGTTGGAGAAAATATTTGACTTATATTCCATTTAAATTAGTTTAAAAATGGTAGCAGATTTGATTGATTACTTCAGGTCTGCTTCACATTGGAGCAGGGATTACCATTTCTGAATTCTGTACCATGAAAAGAACATAGAAAAAAGTACTAAATGCATTTTTTATAGAACATGTTCCACAATATAAAGGTTTGGCAGAGTGTTATGCATTCAGATGAGGCTGTTTAGGATTTGCAAATTAAGTTGCAATTTAGATAGATTTTTAAGTATGAAGTTGAACAGTTTTTGTAAGCTGTGCAATGACTGATTTTGTCAGTTATTGATATTTTGAGTTCTTTCCATTTTTAAAAAGATTCATCATTTTTGAGAGAGAGAGCATGCGAGCACAGGCTGGGGGGACAGAGGAAGAGGAGAGAGAGAATCTCAGGCAGACTTCCCACTGGTCGGAGCCCAAGGCAGAGCTCAATTCCATGATCATGACCTGAGCTGAAATCAAAAGTTGGACACTTAACCAACTGAGCCACCCAGGTGCCCCCTCCATTTTTATCATAAAACGGGAACAGTAATTTTTTAGGGTGCATTTGGAAGTATTTTTGACTAAAAATATTATGACAAAAGCTATATGATAGATGAATCTGGTAATATTGCATATTCTTCATAATGTAGTGTTTATCATCTCATATACAAAAGTCTCATGGTTATTTTACAGAATTCAAGATCTGAATTAGGAGCTGTAGGGGATCAAGTTTGACCATTTTTATTAGCATAGTAATGCTCTATCAATTTAAAATATGTACCATGGTTGTTCTGTATTTAATGATATTACTGGTTTATTTCCTTTTCATTCCAGAATTGAATATAGCATTCATTTGTCAATTCCATTGACTGATCTACTTGGGCTTCATCTTAACAATTTCTTGCTTTGTTTTTGTTCCTTTTGTTTTACTCTAACTCCTCCCTCAGTCCAGTGACCTTCCCCTTATTTTCTCCACTCTTTAATATTCTGGCTGGCCCCTGTATGATTCCGCTATCTTCCTTACTGTTCTGTTATCCCCATACTGTATTATGTTATGGCAGTCTTCTCTTTTGCCATTTCTGCTTATGAGCATCCATCCTCATTGCCTAACTCTATGTGGTACTCAGGGAGTCTTCTATTTAAACACCAGGTTAACTAACTTCTTCCATTAAAGCTCTATTTGACATCTGTTGTCTACGTAAAACTATATGGAGGAATATATACCTACATACATAAAAATAGTTTGTTATTCTAATTGCTTTAGATTTTTTGGTGAACTATGGGGTTTCTCCCTAATTATTCTAACCTGGAAACTTCTGGCGTTTTAATGTGCCTTTTTTTTTTTTAAGATTTTATTTATTTATTTGACAGAGATTACAAGTAGGCAGAGAGGCAGTCAGAGAGAGGAGGAAGCAGGCTCACTGCTGAGCAGAGAGCCCGATGTGGGGCTCAATCCCAGGTCACTGGGATCATGACCTGAGCCAAAGGCAGAGGCTTTAATGTGGTTCTTATTTGAGGGAGTGATGGTACCTGGTTATTACGTTCCAAGCCTTGAATTTTTCCTGTCTATATGTGAAAGAGATCTTTATTTCCAAATTGTCTTGGTTCTTACTACTTGAAGTGTGGTAGAAATGCAGAATCTCAGGCCCCACTCTTGACCCTATGGCTCTTAATCTGTATTGTACCATGATCTCTAGTCAGTTGATATGAATATTGAAGTTTGCAAAGCACTGTTCTAGGTATCAACCAGCTAGTCGACACATTATCATACTGACAGAGACTGTACTTTCTAGAACCAATCTTACACATGTGGCAAAGTGATCTTATTTAAATGTTTCTAAGTAACATTGTAACTTTTCATCATGGTTCACAAAAAGTTCTGTTCTGGTGGATATCACTACTACTGTGCAGAAGCAATGAAAGGAATAATCTCGAAACAGTAGCCATTTTGTCTTTGAAGTGAGTTTTGGTGTGTGCTAGATCCAAAACTATGAGAGCCATTTATAAGCCCGTTTTCTTTGTTCTGTCCTCTAGCATCAGTTTGCATCTGTGGATGAAGATCTGTCTTTTTTTTGCTTCTTAGGCTGTGACTTTTCAAGAAAATTGTATGCATTAAGATGAACCTTTAAGGTGCGCCTGGGTGGCTCAGTTGGTTAAACATCTGTCTTCAGTTCAGGTCGTGATCCCCCCCGGGGTCCTGGGATGGAGCCCCATGTCTTGCTCCCTCCTCAGTGGGGAGTCTGCTTCCCCTGCGCATTCTCTCTCTCAAATCAATAAAATCTTAAAAAAAAGAAGATGAACCTTTCAGGTGTAGGGAAAAATAATCAAATTTCTAGTAAATTTTTAGTCTTACATGAGCAAAAATTAAGCTTTACTGAAATTTTATATGTTGATTAATCATATATGTATACAATTTATGAATAAATAGACAGGTAATAATGGCCCATATTCAAATCTTCCTTGTACGTGATGAAAAAAGTTTATAGACTACTTCTCTGTAGTGCGGTATGACAATCGCACATTTTCTGAGTAGACTGGGAAATAATCTTGTTGTAAGTTCTGTATTATGTCCTACAGCCTGTGGATGTACATGAATAAGGGACAGTACTTATTTTGTATGGTTGATCATGAAATAATTTCTGTGTTCTCTGAGCACATATTAATGGGGGCTTAGAGATAAATATGCCCTATGTTAAACTGTATTACATGTAATCTGTGAAGTTAATATACTGTGTGTGTGTAATCATTTGGTGATATCCTAAAATTTAGATCTATTTGTATACTTCTGCTTCAGGAGATAGTTTAAAAAAAAACTTGAATGTTTTTATTTTTATGATCAGGAAAGAAAAAAACGTTCTTTTTTGGTACTTCAAAGATGAAGAGTTCTGAGAGCACACAAAATTAATCTTTTATTATTCTTCTGCATTTAAATGAAGGTGAACAATGTGGCTCATCTACAGACACATTTCTGTTGGCGTTTTTCTGGAGTAATATCTTTGTGTAATGATGGTAAACAGTATTTCAGTGGGTGTTTTGTAGGTTTTTAATGCCTTGTTTGGACTTAAATACCTAAAAGTGACAGTGGGAGGAAGTGGCAGAAAAATACCCAGATGTCTGTGAGATAGTGATATGTCACTTAGCACCTCAAGAGTGTTAAGTTTTAAATAACAGAAGTAAACTCAAAGAACTGACCTTCGCTAGGAGCCATTCTGCTGCATGTGGCTGTGACCGAGGAGACTTTCGTTGGGGTTACCAGAGGACACCCTTGTGGTCATAACCAAGTTGTAAATGTCACCAGGATTCTTCTTGAATGTCTATCACATGTGTATCAGTAATTCTAAAGTAGATAAAAATGAAACAAAGATTCATTTGGGAGTTAGCACTCCCAGAAGGTTAGTTTTAAAACAGAACAGCAGAAGGAGTTGTGACATGCATCCATAAGCAATTGTAATGACTTGACAGTTATTTAGCCCTCAGTTCCTAGCCCTGTGGTTGAACTGACAGCATGCCGGCAAAGGTAGTGAGGCCTGTTTCAGTCCCATTAATGTCTTGAATGTTAGCCTGCGGTCAGGGTAATGATAAATGTTCAGTGATTGATGATTTTATAGTCCCAGGGGATTCTGGGTGATCTCTGGTTTTTGTGAGCCAAGGCAGTTTGCTTCCCTGTTTGGGCCTCTAGGAAGTTTTTCTCATCTTTACTAAAATCATTTTAAGTGCACTGGGTGTGGTGCAAAAATAATGAATACTGTTATGCTGAAAAAATAAAAAAAAATTATAAAAAAAAAATCATTTTAAGTTAGCAAAAGTGTAGCTATCACCTGAGGTTTAACTAACCAGTATTCAAAGCCTTGTTTAAAAACAGTATGATTCTGTGCTTAGTATGTGTTAAGAGTTAAAAACTATAACAGTTCTTAATCCACAGAGCTTTTGTAACATTTATTTGTAAACCTTAGTATCTTTTTTCCTCCTTTGTTTTTTTTTTTTTTAAAACATGTCTTAAGTTATAAAGAGAAATTTAGTAACATCTATTTTGAAATAATAACATTAACTTTAATATGTTCATGGTGTGTGCAATTTCATCTTCAGGACTCAAGAATTTAAATCAGCTATTTTTGTTTTTGTTTTTGTTTTTAAAGATTTTTTATTTATTTATTTGACAGAGAGATCACAAGTAGATAGAGAGGCAGGCAGAGACGGGGGATGGGGGGGGGGTAGCAGGCTCCCTGCTGAGCAGAGAGCCCAACGTGGGGCTCGATCCCAGGACCCTGAGATCATGACCTGAGCGGAAGGCAGAGGCTTAACCCACTGAGCCACCCAGGCGCCCCAAATCAGCTGCTTTTAACAAATGTTTTCCTTTTTACATGGTTCAGTTTCTCTAGTAGTCGGTCTTGTTATACTTGTATTGTTAAATATATGTTTGCCATTCAGGAAAAGATTCATTTCTAGTATATTGATTGTGGATTATTTTTAATATTTTAATTTAAACTTGTAATTACCTCGTAATAGGTAGGGTTTGTAGACAGAGGAAGGAAGGTAGAAATAAATATTTTCCTAATTTATTACAACTTAAAAGTATATTTTCTTAGTTTATCCTTTTTAAAAAAATGATCTATAGAACTTTTTTTGGCTATAACGAGTTCATAGGGCTAATTTTCTTTAAGATCATTAAGAAACTACTTTAAAACCTTAAAAGGAATAAAAGGAGCACTTCTGTTTAGTTTTTCAAGTAATGAACAAGGAACTTGGTTAGGAATGACCATTTGTAAGTCTGTATATTAATTAGATGAGTGTCATTATGCTCAATTAGCAGGGCTGCCAAATAATCTCTTTAATACTCTGATCTTTTTTTCCCCCCTAGGGTTTTACAGACAGCCCTCATTACAGTGATCACTTGAATGACAGTCGATTAGGGGCCCATGAAGGCTTGTCCCCAACACCTTTCATGAACTCAAATCTGATGGGTAAGTTGGTAATTCTCTGCAAGTAGTCTTTATAAAGCCTCTTTGGTCAGAGACGTTTTTTAGTCCTTTGTCCAAGAAATACATGTAAGTATCTAGAAAAAAAGTTCTTGTGTTTCTAGGGGCATCCGGGCTTTCCTTGTTCAGCTCAGTTTGAGGAGCAAGCATTCAGAAATATCACTGGTACCAAAAAAAGGAAGCAGCATTGTTTTTAAATTTGGCAGTGTCTTTGTGATATCGGGCATTTTAAGTTTTCTGCTTTCTGGGCAAAGAAGCATTTTGAGACATTTGTAATTTACTACTTGTCTTAACAGTTGAATCTATATGCAATTAAAAATATGATAAAGGATAGATTTTAAGCAGATTTTACTTACAGTATTTCTTTTGGCACTATTTGATTAGCACTTAATAGAGCGTTTAGATGTTGGCAGCATTTGTTTTGAGCACTTGGGTTCATATTGGGAATTTTGAAGTTGTGTTCTGCATTAATGAAGTTGTACTTTGAAGGATACTACCTACCATCTCAACCTGATTATTAGATTTTGGTGAAACCTTTAGGTTAGCTTTTCTTTTTATTTCTCTCTTCTCCCTGCAAAACACGTATCACTCTCTCCCTCACCTCTTTCTTTCTCATGTGAAAGTTTATAGCTGTTCAAGCTAAAGTGATAAGCCCAAGCTTTTTTTCCCCCCTAGTTTGGGTGCCCCTTTTTTTTTTTTTTAAAGCAACAGTTTTACCTTTTTGCAGAACCTGATTAAAAAGAACCTGTGTGGTCATGATCCCAGCGTCCTGGGATCGAGTCCCACATCGGGCTCCTTGCTCGGCGGGGAGCCTGCTTCTCCCTCTGCCTCTGCCTACCACTCTGTCTGCCTGTGCTCATGCTCTCTCTCTCTCTCTAACAAACAAATAAATAAAAATCTTTAAAAAAAAAAAAAAAAGAACCTGTGTTTTTTTTTTTTTTTTTTTTTTTTTTTATTTTTTAAAGATTTTATTTATTAATTTGACAGAGAGAGATCACAAGTAGGCAGAGAGGCAGGCAGAGAGAGAGGAAGAAGCAGGCTTCTGAGCAGAGAGCCCGATGCGGGGCTCGATCCCAGGACCCTGAGATCATGACCTGAGCCGAAGGCAGCGGCTTAACCCGCTGAGCCACCCAGGCGCCCCAAGAACCTGTGTTTTATACCATTATTTTTCCTTCTTGCTTGTGCTGGGCCTGGGCATATTAGAAAGCTTTGTTTAATCTGTTTTACTTTTTGTCAGTGGCATCATGTAAATATGGAAGTTTGTGTAATTGACATTGATTTCATTACTTACTTTGTTTCTTAAGGACGTGACCTATATTATGGTCTTGGAATTGTCCTTTTAAGACACAGCCATGCTAAACTAAGTGGATTATCCAAATCCAAAATCCTGGTGGTCTGCAATTTCTTTATAAACGGTTTTGCTTTGCACAGTCTTTGTTTAATTCCCTTATCCTCTATAAAGTGTTGAGGAGACTGTCTGATATTCTAGTGTGGATTTTGCCTAAAGCAGTTACCACTTTCAAGCCAGAATCATTGAGTATGACATAAGAGTTAAAAATCTAATGAGCAATAAAACTTGTGTTTAAAATGACAGTTGGTTTTAACATAAATGCAAATGAAAATCATATCATCCCAGGTAAAAATCAGAATTAAATTGAGAACAAAATAATTATCCTTGCACTTAGTCGGGGAAAACTTTTTTATCTTAATTTTCTGTTGAACTTACTATCAAAGTAAAATAGATGTGACACTCCAAATAATTTAATTCTATAGTATATCTTTTCCCCAAGTAGCATTTAATTTATTGTAAATATGGTAGAGCAAACTCAGTCAGTGTTTTTGTAATTTCAGATTGAACTAAGCTTTCTTAATTGAGGCTATACTTCTTAAACATGAAAAATCAGAAATTGCCCTTTTTAAAATGTATGTGTTTATATTTATTCTTAGCTCACAGTTATGATTCTTAAGCCCAGTAGAATTGCATCATTAGCATAGCTTTGAGCCAAGGTGACTGTTAAAATTGTGGGGATAAGTGTGGGAATTAAATGAATTCTAAGAAGTATGCATGTCAGTCACTTGGTCTGAGCATCTGCTGGCTAAAAATATTTCTGTAATTCAGTTTGAGGTAACATTTTCTTAAAGACAGCAGTTATGACTGTGTGCTTATTGGTTTCTTCAGTTTACAGATAATTATTAGAATACTTTTAATAGTCATGCATACCCTGTGTATTAAATCAGCATCTAAAATAAGTCTTAAAATATTATAAAAACTCAAATTTATAAATAGATCAATCTCTTCACAATATAAGTGAAAAAAAAAACAGTCATTCATCTGAACTACACTTGTACAATTAATCAGGCGAAGCTACATTTTAATTTTAAGTCTTAATTATCAAGTCTTAAAAACGTTTATTTACCTACAAAGAAGGGGAAAATGAACCCTGAAAAGATTAGGCAGATATTTTCTTTTTTTTAAAGATTTTATTTATTTGACAGAGAGAGATGACAAGTAGGCAGAGAGGCAGGCAGAGAGGGGCGGGGGGAAGCAGGCTCCCTACCAAGCAGAGAGCCCAACACTGGGCTCAATCCCAGGACCCTGAGATCGTGACCTGAGCTGAAGGCAGAGGCTTAAGCCACTGAGCCACCCAGATGCCCCTAGGCAGATATTTTCAAAAGGATTTCACTGGTCATTGGCAATACCTAATTTACTATATTTTTTTCCCTTTTATTTTCAATAAAAATGATCAAATGAGGTATCTAGCAGTTTAGTGTAAGCACTCTGCATGACAGTAACTTGCTTTTGGAACTTATTATCTCCTAAATTGTAAAGTAGTTCCATACAGCAACAGGCAATCCAACTTGATGTGAGCTGAAGGAAATGAACTGTTACATATCCAAGTATGTGGGTTGATAGCACTCGGTAGAGTTACAGTGGATAGGTTACTTTTCTAGCCGTTTGATAATTTAAGCAAATTTCAGGCTAAAAACCTATGTTGTTAAAGCATGACTGAGATGTGCATAGCAGTATTAAAAGCATTTGTTACCTAACAGGTAACACTTCACAGTGATGCCATGAATGAAGAATGCTCAAAAACAGTTAAAGCTAATAGGAAAGCAGTGACATATTTCATTATTGCTGTCAACATATAAAAATACCATTAAGGCGGGGGGAGAATCATATGCTAGGGGATGTTGTTATTTTTTGTATTATGTTCAACCATAAGCACATTTGCCTGAAGAAATAGTGGATTCTAAAGTGCTACTGTCTTTTGTGATGGAGCTCTCAAACACTTTAATGATTTTGCACATTGCAAAAATGAGAAATTTTGTCTAACAAGGATTGATAATGATTCAGTAATGAACAATTTGCCACAGAAACATGCATTTCTGTATTCATTTAGTATTTTACACAGGAAGTAAAGCTATTATTGTTCAATCACTTAGTGTTTCTTTTTAATGAATTCCAGAAATATCCCTCATTGATTTGTCAGTATGGGAAAAAGAGCTTTTCCTATGTTTCAAGTTTAATAAATACATCCTTTTGGCACATCACTAAGTAGCATCAAACAATTCTGTACTCTATTATAGGAAAGCTGCAAAGCTTTGACAATAGCAATGAATTGTACAAGTATCACCAAATAGTCACCTATTTCTAGTCTCTTCCAGCTTTAGGCCATTTCAAACTACCCTTGGTTCTCTCCCTAATTTCAATAAAAATTTGCTTTTCTTTATCTGTTGTTGATTAGATAAATTTTTGATGATGGTAGGATCAGTCTGTTAATTAGATATGGAAATGAATTATTTCATAGACTTGTCTACCTTCAATTCCCAAGTGATTGTGAAATGAACTCCTTTTATCTTTCTACCTCTCCATGTTTATCAAAGCTTTACTTATTTTAGGCTAAATCTATCTATCTATATATATATATAGAGAGAGAGAGAGAGATGGAGAGGGGGAGAGAGTGTCAATGGGAACTTTAAGGATAGGTATACCTTCAATTGTGTTCTTTTCTGAGTCTTACTCTGCTGCTAGAGAGGTTTTATCCTTTAAAGAATGAGAGCCCATGTGATGGTATAGGAAAAACTGCAGGGCTAAGAGTTAGGAGATGTGGGTTTCATTTTACATCCTTAAAATTACCTTTTTGATATGGAACTGCTCGGTAGTCTCAGAAATCTTCTGCAGGTCTAGAATTTTATAATTTTATAATCTCATATATCTAATATCTTTTATCCAGTCCTGAAAAAGACTGCAAATAGAATTATAACTGCTAGTTTGCAAATGACAAAACCAAGGCACAGGAAAATTAAGTGGTTTTTTCCTGAGGTCACAGAGTCAATAAATGGCAAAATTGAATGTAGGATCCCTGTCTCCTGACTCCCAAATAGTCTTTCCATTAGGCATATAAGGTATTTGTTCTTTCTATATAATGTTCCCAGGTCTTTACTAACTCATCATTTTCCTCAACTTTAATTATGGAGATCCTGATCTTGAGAAACGACAATGAAAAAATGGTTCCATAGTGACATAACTTTGGGACACATTGTATATCATGTGACCCTTCTTAGATATTCAGATTGTACTTTGGGATATTAAAGGCTCTGGGAAAAAGGGGGAGGAAAAGCTTATTTAACTTTCTTCAGCTCCGTCACATCCCAGATTCACACAACACATAGAAGCCCTTTTGTAAAAAGAATCATTAGCCTTTGAGGAACTACTTTTTCATGAAGCACACACTAGGAAGTGCTTCTGATTGTTTTAAAGGGAAAAAATAAGAGATAATACATGAAAGTTCTCTGAAATGTAAAATAGCAACAATGTTAATGATACTGCTTTTTATAACTTATTTTAGACATCTTAGCTAATCTTGCAGGTTGGGTTCAGTTGTTCCAGTACATTATTAAATCTCTTTTTTCTGAAGTATTTAAGTTATAAACAAACCAACTGTCCTTCCTTTGATGTCTGTTTGCTCAGCCCTTCTTTACCTCAGAGTTTAACGGGCCTCTTCCAATAGCAGTTACTATGTTTTATTTTCATTTCATTATGGATTAAATAGATTTCTGTGGGCTTGTCTAGGAATTTTAACATAAGTACACTTTTTCCCTATGTATTTGCTCTTTCAAACAACCAGTTTCCAAGAAAACTCTTTTGTATACTTCATCCTGCCTGCAGTATAATTTCTGATTAATCAAGAATTCTCCTAGAGTCACAAAAAATGTAGTATCACCATTTTCAGAATATCAAAGCACAACAGAACTTGGCCTTCAGAAGATTTCTAACTTTGATGTACATGAAATTCCTTCACTAGATGAGATAACGAAAATGATTATAATTGTGCTTAGGGGAAACAGTGTAGCTTAATATCTGGTTTGACAGTACTTCATAAGATGAGGCCTTCATACTTTGTCCAGTGTTTTTTATTTTCTCCAGTGTTTTATTAGCCTCCCATCTCAAGAAAGGGTATGGGTTATGTATTCATTGATCTTCATTCTCTGATCTTTAGCTGCTTACAAACACAGAATGTTGGCACTGAGAGAAACTTGAGTGAAAGAGATCTAGCTACCATTAAAGAAACCAAAGCCAAGAAAAATGAAATGAGTAGTTAATTAGGAACTACTAGTTGAGTAGGAAACAGGGACCCAACCCTTCTGGTTATTATTTTTGTTTTAAAGATTGATTTTATTTATTTATTTGTTTGTTTGTTTGTTTATTTATTTTTGACAGAGACAGGCATCACAATATAGGCAGAGAGGCAGGCAGAGAGAGAGGAGGAAGCAGGCCCCCTGCTGAGCAGAGAGCCGATGTAGGGCTTGATCCCAAGTCCCTGGGATCATGACCTGAGCTGAAGGCAG
This sequence comes from Lutra lutra, assembly GCF_902655055.1. Lineage (NCBI taxonomy): Eukaryota > Metazoa > Chordata > Mammalia > Carnivora > Mustelidae > Lutra > Lutra lutra. The sequence goes on from NC_062284.1 coordinate 38,468,880, forward strand.
AGGCTTTAACCCACTGAGCCACCCAGGCGCCCCACTCCTCTGATTCTAATTTAGCTCTGGCCCCTTTCTACTATACTGCTTCTTTTCCTTTTTTACCTCTCATGTGCAACTATTTGTCCGTTTGGTCCTTTTCTCCGCATTATAGCTCTTGTATCTTTTTCTTTCTACTGCTACTGATTAGACTCTGATTAACCATTCTGAATTGTTGAGTACCTTCCTCCTTCTCCTTCATGTACCCGTTCATGCCTTTTTTCTGGCCTTTAACATGTGAAAATACCATATGGAGAGTATGAAATTAAGATTCAGTCTGTCTTTACAGGCTTTAGTTTTAGTGTGGTAGGAGAAGTAATTTCAATAATTATTACACTTGTTAAAATGTGAGTGATACAGAGAAGTTCTTTTTTTTTTTTAAAGATTTTATTTATTTATTTGACAGACAGAGATCACAAGTAGACAGAGAGGCAGGCAGAGAGAGAGAGGGAAGCAGGCTCCCTGCCAAGCAGAGAGCCCGATGTGGGACTCGATCCCAGGACCCTGAGATCATGACCTGAGCCGAAGGCAGCAGCTTAACCCACTGAGCCACCCAGGCGCCCGATACAGAGAAGTTCTTACAGAATTCGGAAGAGATTAAAAGAAGGTACAACCAGAAGTGATCAGGAAAAGTTTTATTGTGGAGTAGCATAATCCAGTCTATTTAGTCAGAACTCTTTCTCTTACAAATGACAGAAATGAACTTAAACTGTGTTTGATACAAAGTGGTATTGAGTCACATATTGCAGACAGCTAGAGGTAGATTGATTTTAGGCATGGCGGATCCAGGGGTTCAAACAATGTCATCAGGTCTCCTTCTTTCCAATTGAAAGTGTTTGTTGAGAGAATGAGATAACTCTGGAGAGGCAAATTGGACCATGAGGAAATTTGTGAAGTGGGAAAGCAGGGGGCAAAGGGGTACAGAGTTTACTACTATCTCTTCCTCTCTGCTTCTAGTTCCCATACTCCAGTCTTTCCAAGTTGTTGTAAATTGTCCCTTCTGGCTCCCATATTATAGGATACCTTATTCCTTAGTGGTTTGGAATGTTTTCTTTTAGTGCAGTTATGTATTTTTTAAATAATACTCTCTTCCTGGCACTGTTATCTCTATGTCCCTACTTTACCTTCACAACCTAAAAAGCATCTTCTTTTCCATAGTTAAAATGACCCGTTAACCATTCTTTCTGAAACCATTCCTATGAGCCAGAGATTAGCTAATGTGTTTTGTTTTGTTTTGTTTTGTTTTTTCCTACCCAGTCTGGGAAAGACCAGGCTAGTACTAATGCCTCACTTTGAAAGGGGTTCCAGCGTTTCAGGGGTACTCGTGTGTAGACTCAGGTCCGCTTTATCTAAGCATAATTAAACCTGAATGAATTACTTAGAAGAGTTACTTAGAATTACTTAAAAGAGATGCCAAGATTTTGGAAGATAGAGGAAAAAATGTTTGATTGGGACTTTATTTTGAAAATTAAAAGTAATATTAAGAAAATAAGCAATAATTTATATAATTCCCTAGGTCTTAAGTGAAGAAAGAGTGAATTAATTACTCAATTTTTGGGTGTATTTTTTTCCTCAGAAAAATGTTTGGTAATATAGAAATGTCTTTTACCTTACATTTGAACCTTCTTGATTTTTCTCTTTAGTTATTAACGGACTCTCAGTTTAGGTTCCAATCTGTCAGTGGCTTTGTGTTTAATTAAATGGTTCTTTCACATGATTTTTAAGGACCTCTTGCAGTTTTGCTTCTCTTGCATGATACTCAACTTTTGATGGATTTCTTTGTATTTGCTTTGTATAATGGGATATTTAACAAAAGACTGACCAACAACATCATTGACTCTGGCCTGAGATAGCCACACTGTCTGTGAGGGCTATTTCCCTGGGATTACTTTTTATAAAATTTTCTGGCTATTAATGAATATTTTCATGGGGTTGCAATGTTGCAAATTGGTAACTGTAGGGCCTCCTATAAAGACAACCTTTATTTTATAAACCTGTGTTTACCCAGTCCATTTGTTCATCATTACTTGTGTGTGTATGTTCTGTGATCAACAGTAATCCTTTCTGCTCTGCAGTTTTATCATAGGTCAGTGGCATAGATCTGATAAATAGTTCTTCCTTGAATCTTCTCATTGTTTGTGTCTAATTCTAGCCAAGCGAACGTGAACTCTGCCTGTAGTGGGATGCATCACAGGAGGTGTGGCTACTTGGTTACTAGAGAACAAATGAATGATTTTTTAAGAGGAATTTTTATAAACTTTACAGTTTTCCTAGATTTGCATAATCTGAGGACCACACCATGGCACATAGTTGAGAATTTGGGGCACTCTTTCTATTAGGAAAGTCCTAGAGCAACATTATCATATCTTCCCTTCTATGGGTATTATTTCAGATTTCCTTGCTTAGGGTTATAAATGATGCCTTTATCATTTACTGCCAGTTTTTTTAGTATTTTGTTAAATACTTAAATACTAAAATTCTCATAGAATGGTTGAACTGGAATGGATCTTAGAGGTCATCATAAAGACTAGAAGTAGGAGGAGGTGCAACTGGCACTCCCCCTACCCTTTCAAAACGAAGAGTTGGTACTAGCTTGGTTAGTGTCACAATACTTGTGCAGGTTTTAATTAGCCACCAGATGAAAGTAAATTGTTTTTTAAACTTGAAAGCATGTCCTTAATTGCTTTGGTTTCTATGGTGGAAACATTGTTTGAAGGTATTCAGATCCTACCTGTTACATAGATTTTGTACTGAGTTGCTGTTACTTAATAAGCCTTGTGTTTTCTGTGAAGCTCCTCAAAAGGTTGTTGCTTGAGTGTCAGTCTGCCATTTTTATAGTCTTCTTCACATCTATTTCTCTTTTCTTCCTTAAAAATTCAGCCTTTGCTTTTTATTTTAAAGATTCTATTTATTTACTTATTTGAGAGAGAGAACACAAGTGCACAGAGGGGCAGAGTGGGGGAGGGAGGGAGACAAGCAGACTCACTGTGGGACCCATTGCAGGACCCTCACATGAGCTCTATTTCACAGTCCTGAGATTATGACCTGAGTCCAAATCAAGAGTCAGACCCCAACCAGCTGAGCCACCCAGATGCCTCCAGCCTCTGTTTTTTATAGCTCACATTTTCTGTGGCGTTCATGTTGGATTTGTTTTGTTTTTGTCATTTGGGATTTTAGATTTTTATGAACAGTAGAACTTGCCCTTCTACCTGTATTTGAAGGCTTTCTGATATATGTATGTTTGTGTGTCTCTCTCTCTCACACACACTCACACACACACACACACACACACACACACACACCAGGCTGAGTTTTAATTCTTCTTGAATAATGTTTTTTTGCCTACTGACATTTGCATTGTGTATTGAAATATATAAACAGTCATCCTTGTATTACATACTTGTTTTTCACTTTAAGAATATCTCTGGAGTATTGTCAGACTCTCAGATGGTACAAAATTTCTAGGGAGTCACAATTAAATGGGAGTAGAGCACAAAGCCACTTTACTGCAAATTAATTAGTTTATGGTCATAAATTATATTTATTTCTGTTACATACTTTTTTACACTGATCCCTGAAATCAGGGGTCAACAGACATTTTTGCAAAAAGCCGGAGAGTAAATAGTTTAGGGTTTGCAGCCCAGGATGCAAAATCAGTGATATTATGTAGGTACTTATATAACCATTTAAAAATGTAAAAAACTATTCTTAGCTCATGGGCTATAAAAAGAACATTTGGTGGCCTGGATTTACTCTAAAGGCTATAGTGTGCTAATCTTGTTCTAGATAATGTAACAAAAATACTTTAAACAGTAGCAACTCTGTCAGTTTTTGAAGAGGTAACAAATGTTATATATGTGTGTATGTGAAATTCTATTGAACATAACAGGGTTGTGTGTGCATGTGTGTTTTGAATATCCAAAGTGATTGGTGGCTGTGTTAGTGGCGAATTATTTCTAAAATTTCTAGGGCTTTATTGCCTCTATATAGAATGGTAAATTATTCACTAGATGAGTAGTTTTCTCTTGCTTTTGTCTCTTCAGATAATGATATTGATAATTGACTTTTTAGGCAAATGTCGATTTCCTTTATCTGAAATCTTGTTGTTCCCTTTGTTTTGTATAATCTGAATTTAAAAAAAAAAGCTCCTCCTTAAAATACCAATGTAAAATTGTAGCTGTAGTAAGTTGAACTAGCACATTAGGAGAGGAAAAGATGAAACTTAGGCAACCGAGTGGAGATGTGGTGGGGGGGCAGCTCTTTAGAGAGAGAAATCTGCAGAGAATAGCTGTGCAGAAGAGTCTGTAGGAAGAATCTGTGTTGAGAGGGTAGTAGATGATAACTGCATAACCATCAGAAAAGTGCATTGTTGCCTTAGTGAGAGTCTGTACTCTCAATCTGGGAATCTCCCCAGAGATTCACACACTGAGTGTGTACAGTGAAAAAATTACAACATTTTCAGATTTGTATCTGAACAGCTTTTGTAAGATAAATGTAAATTATGGATTTTTGTTACAGTTCATGTAATTTTCATGTGAAGTACCTTAATGGTTTGTGTTTGAGAAGTTTTCTGATTTGATATGCTATTCACCTTCAGTTTTTAGGCTGTCTTCTGTCCGAAAGATTTAAGAGAAGATATAGTGCTATATTTGCTCTAGGATGATTTTTGTAAATTTTTGGTCAGGTTTACATACAGTGAAATAAGCTCCCATCAGAGAAGTCTCTGCTTTTTTTTATTTTCCTTTCATATAGTCTGAGGGTCACAGGAAACTGCACTTAGTGACAACATTCAGTGCAGAGAGCATTTTTACTCTTGGTATTTGTGTGCAGGTGTGTGCACACATGCACATCTGTATGTTTAGACAGGATAGGAACAAACATAGGAAGTATAGGCTTTTGTTTTATTTTACTTTACAGTAAGGTTTCAATGAGGTGTCTTTTTAAAAATGTAAGTATTATTTTTAGGGTTTTCAAAACAATATTTTTTAAACTTTTTTAGCAATCTCTACATCCAACATAGGGCTTGAACCCAGGACCCTGAGATCAAGAGTCTCACAGTGTTCTGACTGAGCCAGCCAGGCTCCCCTATCTTTAGGTGTTTTATAAGATACTAGAAAACATTTTCAGATACTAGCATAGTAGCAGGTGTCTGCTTATACTTTTTCCCCAGAGATACAGAGAAGATATGTATATATCCATTCATGATTCTTATGTTGTGTGTACTCTCTGTATCTGTTTATATCTTTCTTACAATCTGTCCAAGATTGCTTTGGGCAGCTTGCTACACTGAATAGTTTTAGGACATTGCAGCTCATCTGAACTTCCAAACTATCTTCTTTGTACAATGTGCTTTTACCTTTCCAGTTTACCATGACACCTGGATGGGAAAACAGTGTCCCAACACATTTACAAAGGTGAATTTATATACCCATTAAATAAAATACATTGTGTCTCTATTTAATTCTACCTGTAAGGAATTTAATCTGAGAAAGTAACTGAAAGCTTAATTAGGAATGTAAAATGGTATAGCCATTACAGAAAACATTGTCAGGGGTGCCTGGGTGGCTCAGTGGGTTAAAGCCTCTGCCTTCAGCTCAGGTCATGATCCTAGGGTCCTGGGATCGAGCCCCACATCGGGCTCTCTGCTCAGCGGGGAGCCTGCTTCCTCCTCTCTCTGACTGCCTCTCTGCCTACCTGTAATCTCTGTCTGTCAAATAAATAAATAAAATCTTAAAAAAAAAAAAAGAAAACATTGTCAGTTTATTATAGGAGTAAATATGCAATTACCATACAACTCAACAATTGTACTCTTGAACAGTTATCCCAGAGAAATAAAAATTTACATGAATGTTAATAGCACCTTGTTTGATAATAGCCAAAAACTGGAAAGAATCCGAATGTCCGTCACTGGGTGAATGGTTAAGTAAACTGTGATACGTTCATATCATGACATATTATTCAGTTAATAAAAAGGAGTAAATTATTAAACAATGCAAAAATTTAGATGAATCTTGAGTGAATTAGGCTGAGTGAAGAAAAGCCACTTTCAAAAGATTACATACTTCATGATTCTGTCTGTATACTACTCTTGAAATGGTAAAATTAAAGAATCAAGAACAGATAGTTGGTTACCAGAGGTTAAGGAGACAGGTGCGTGTGGTTATAAAAGATAAACACGAGAGATACTTACATGCTGATGGAACTGTTCTGTATTATGATTTGTGATGGTGAATACATAAAGCTACACCTATGGTAAAACTACACATGTGCATGCACACAACAACAACAACAAAACCTGGGAAAATCTGAATAGGATAAGTGGATTCCATCAGTGTTGATATCCTAATTGTGATATGGCAAGATGGGGAAATTCATAAAGGGTATACAGAATATCTGTAGTATTTCTTAAAACTTCATGTAAATCTACAGTTATCTCAAAAATACATATACAAATAGATAACTGAATATATAAGTAAATTAATTGAAGGAAATCTTAAAAATGTAGAAGTGTATAGGTTAAGGATTATAGGAAGGAAGAGAAGGGCCAGAGTGTGCAGAGATTATTTTTCTAGAAACATGTCTAATGGAAATCTGTACCAAAATAGTCACCCTTGGAGCCTATGAAAACCCATGTATTTCTAAAGGAAGAATGTCTCTTGAACTTTTGGTTTTAGGAAACCATACCACTCTAATGGTGTTATTAGCAAGTGAGAAGAATCTTTTTGTCAATGTTTGTCTTTTGCTTTGTGTACACAGCACTATTGTACCTTTGGGCAATAGAAAGTGGGTGGGAAACATCAAAGTCCAAAAAGCTGTGTATGTGTTCTTGAGGACATCAACAACTTGAAAGCCTCTAAAAATCAAAGTAATCTACATTTCAGTATTGAGTATTTACATTGAAAAATATTCCCAAGAGGGCAGCATCTAATGCTTGGTGCCTGGGGTGAGGGAAAGAGAGTAAGCATGTCAGAGAAAAACATTGGAAGGTCCTAAAGTTAATTTGTTAGTGGTTAAACTTCACCTGGGGCTGATCTTTTTCACCTTTTCTCCCCTAGAGATGCAACAACAAATTTTTTCTGGGCCTATCCTCATTTTACTTTAGTGAGAAATGAGGTTTGAGAATCAGGTTGACTGCTGTTTATAATCTCAGTTAGATAGGAAAAATTCCTTCCCCTCACTTAAAATGCTAATCCTACTTAGGAAATTCTTTTGCAGTTTTCAGATTTTCACTAGTCCCAGGAAGCTGCTTCCACAGGAAGAGTTTGAGAATCTAGGTGAGGCTGTTCTGGTGGTGCTTGAAGTTATGTATTTTAGGCAAACAACTCCTTAGTGGAAGTATTCTTGGAGTCTTTTGAGGTAATTGGGTAGAGAAAAGGGGAAGGTTCTTAGACATGGAGTTGAGAAAAAATATCAGTAGGCTAATTCATAACTTCCCCTGCATTTTTAAAGTTTCTACCTAATTCCTCAAATTTTCCTAAGCTTTTTAAAAAGTCCTGCTTTTAAATAGGGGAGCAGTGCTCGCTTCGGCAGCACATATACTAAAAATTAAATAGGGGAGCAAAGAGCTAATAAAAACATGCATGCTTCTGTGTTGTCAAAAATTTTATCATTTGTGAAAAACAAAGACTATAATTATGGATCTTTTAAAATCATAACTGGTGCATTATAAATTTAAGGTTTTTAGAAATATTTTTTAAATGATTAGCATTAGAAATGTGGATGAGTCTTTAGGGACAGATTTTTTTTTTTTTTTTTTGTATAAGTGAACGCTGAAGTAAAAACAAACCTCCCCTTATTTAAAAAGAGGTTTAAGATAAAGTGGCTAAATCTCAAATTTCCTTTTTGCCTCTGTGTGTCAGTTAATCTGGCTGTAGGGTATATTTATCAACTGAAGCCCACTGATGCATGCAAAGCTGAGCCAAGTACAATTTTCCCCAGTGGGCCTTCTTTCTTTGGGCATTTGTAGCTGTGCTTCAGTGTATGGGGTCAGCTGGGGAAAGCTAGAAGGGCTAAGATGTCAGCTGTTATAAAGGTACTAAGATCTTGTCTTAGGAAGGTAGTGGGGCATCTGATCTTCTAAAAAAATATATTTCTTATTTCCTATGAAGCTGTTAGTTGGAAGCATGTTCAATAATGATAATTATTAATATTGTAAATGGGGCAGTCTGCTAAATTCAATGGTATTTAATGATTAATTCTGTAATTTGTACTTGGCTTATGCTTTTCCTAGGTACATAAGTATTTATTTAGATTCTGTATTAAAAATGAGAGTCTCAAAAAAAAGAATGTCATACACTTAGATTGGAGACTAACATAAGAATATTGGAATTTTTATTTCTCTGAACATAAAGTATTTTAACTTACGGCCTGTGGCCTAGGTTAACTATTAACTAATTAAGCTAGTTCAGGTTATTTATTTTAACCTATTGTCAAAAGTAATGTTTTAGATTTTTTTGAAATGAACACTGAATATTATTGTAATCACAAATGAATAGAAATGTCAAAGGCAGCTTACTTGGCTTTCTGCCTTCATAAAAAACTGCTAGTTTAAGGTCATGAGATTTATTTAATGTCATTAAAGATTCTTATTTAAATAATTTACACATTACCGTAAACCACAGTTGTACTGATGTCAATCGTAAGGAATTGCTACTCAATGCAAATACATTAGGATATCCAGGAAACATTAATTTGTGAAAGAACAAAAATGAAGAGGTTAGGATGGCCTTCAGGCTGTATATAATGGACAAAGTAATATTTTAAATCAAGATCCAAATGGTCCTGATATTTCTAATGAGAAAATACATATATCATTCAGTGTTATCGGAAACCAGACTACAGATATTTGGAAAAACTAAAAATGACTCCTAAATTACTCGGCAAATTGTAAAGACATAGCTTTCTCAACATGCATACTCCTGTTAACATAACAGTGTATATCTGATTAGTTTCATAATGGATTGCCTTGAAAGATAATGGTTCTAAGGATCAGTAAAGCACCCAGTAGGAAAGAACTAATGTGGTCAATCTGGATTCAAAAAAAACAAGACTTTGTATTCATCTAACTATTAAGGTTTTATTTTGAAGGATTCTGTTTTAAAGCATTTTATGTGTACCATAATGAGGGAAAAGGACCTTTCATTTGCCTTTGAAAACTCTGGCAGAATACTGTCACTAATTATGTGAAACTAGAAGACCCTGAATCTTCTTGGCTAGTATTTATAGTCTCGAATCTAATATACATGACATTCTCTCTCTCTCTCTCTTTTTTTTTACATTCTCATTTTTAATACAGAATCTAAACAAATACTTACGCACACAAGAAACTGAATCATCTTTCCATAGTGCCCATTACTTCATTTCTCTAGGACCAGACTCTTAGAACTTTGATTGAAAATTTGTTTTTAATTGGAGAAAGTGAGGCTCTTGTGTATAGGAAAGAAAAGAATGCAAGAGTTAGTAATGTAGCCTGCTACCTTCTGTCTAGTTCCACAAAACCCTTTAATTTGAGAGAGTCAGTCTGTCTTTATAGGTTGTTTGGGCTCGACCTAGATAGAATAGATGTGTTGGCTGTTGAAAGCTAAAAATAGAGTTGGTTCGTCTCATACAAATGAGGAAGCTGAGATGTTAAGATTGAGGTGCTTAGAGGCCTCACTTTCAGAATATTCCTAACATTTATTGAGTTGTTAAGGGCAAGGAAAAAAGAGTTGATGTGATAATAGGAGATTCACAGTGCAGTGTGTGGGTTACTGGGGTAATGCAGTCAACAGAAATGTAGAATTTCAGTGAGTAAAGAACACATTTACATCCTATCCCAGGTGCAGTGTACTCAGTCTTAGTCTCATGTATGGGGTCTTGTGATGAAGGCATATTTGAATGTCCTCCCTTTTCTGACTTGCTCTAATCCCATTCTAGTATTTTGGGTTTTATTTTTAGCTTTATAAAGATGAACCTCACCTGTGGCAGAACTGGCTAGGAGTAAACTGACTTGCTTCTGGATGGCTTCTTGAAATGTCTTCTTATTTCACCCCTGGACATAATCATGGAATAATAGCTAAATCCCAGTGAGTTTCAGGCCAAACTCAGTGAAAACACAGTGCCAGCCGCCTTTCTTAGGGATTTGTTGCAGGCTTAAAAAAAGAAATTTGGGATTCACTGGGGGTTAGTGGCATGCTTATCCTTCCCTGAGACCTAAGAGAGGGAGCTATTTTAGACTGAGGCCCATGGTATATGCTTATTGAGGGAAAATGACACAGAGATAACTGATCAGCAGACCTTGGTAAGTTTTCATAGTTGGCCTGTGTGGCATAGAGGAATCTTGAGAAGGTGGAAATGAAGAGTTGTAATGGAAATTTTTCAGTCCAGAAACACGAATCTTTTGGCAGCTGAAGTCTCTAGCTTCCTAGGTTTGAGTAGGAAGCCTTGGGGCTGCGAATAACCTTCATGCCAAACTAGCCCTGTGGCCTGACCATGCTTGAGTTTCTAGGTGATCTGACTTTCCAGTGACCTGACATCAAAATGCAAAGGAGCCAAGCCTCAGGTAGCTTTTTCAGGGATAGGCCCTGGATTAATCCTGTGCCTGAAGGTGGATGATTCTTGGGCAGATAAGTTGAGCAAAGAACACTAGCACTTGGAATGGCCTAAGATAACTGCTAAGTGTTTGTGCCTGTGCATGGCTAAGCTGCAACTTGATCTCTACAACTGTTCAGAAGCAGAGGAGCTGCACTCGAGTGGCTTAGATTGCTGTGTGCTGGGAGTATAGCAGTTGAGATTCCATCCTTTCTTCAAAGCCTGGGCAGTACTGATTTTCTGTGGAAAACCAGTGGACAGGCAGTTCATTTTTGTGAAATTGTTTTGGTATAGCACAAATTCTTACAGTTTTTTCTGTAGGAGTTTTAATACACCCATCTCTTCATGTTTTATTGAGTACCTTCTATATCCTAAACAGTGTGTTTGAGAATGTAGCAAATACCAAGATGAAAAGAGTGTCTTTAAAAGAATTATTAAGGACTCAGACTGTGTGCTTCAGTAAGGTTAAAATGTACATAAAAATAGAATATTGTGTAGACATTAAGTTCCAGATTAAACTATAGGAACTCAGTATATTTGATCTAAGTGGAAAAGAAAAATAAAATGTAAGCTCATTTAACTTAAACATGATTTTCAGTTTGAATGCTTTTTCAGTTTTCTCTTACGAATTTTACTTTTTCATGACCAGATGCTATCATACATATCTCTACATCATTGTCCGTTGTGCCCTATCTACACAGATAGATGTGTAGGTGCCCTTAAATAGTTAAGGTGACATTTCTTGAGTGGTTTTCCCTTACCTTTCTAGGAAGGAGTACTGTATTTAAGAGTCTTGTCTGCTAGATGATACAGAACCACCTTTGAAAAGTAAATTTAGAGGTGAACCTGGCGATGGTCCCGACCTTGAAATAGAGTCTTGGGCTTTGGTAATGACCTTCTCAGTAGGGATAGGAGACTGTAGTGAATGGGCTTAAATTTTGAGAACCATATTTAAGCCTAACAACTGAATTTATTTTTCTGATCCCTTTTTGAAAGCTTGTTTATCTCTAATGTAAGTATTATTTTTTGCTCTTTGACATATAAACATATTGCATGATCTTTATTTATCACTCCAGCAAGAGCTTGGTACTTGAGGGGAACTGGTTATGACTGGCAGTCATCCCAAGGTGCTTTTCAGCCAGGGAAAAAATTATAGGCTCTTTAACCTACTGTAATGTTTAAGTAAGTAATTATGATTTTAAGTGAAGGTCATGGTGGGATGGGTGGGGCAGAAAGACAGCTTTTGTAAGCATTTTTAAGATTATGAATTTTTCACAGAATTGGTTCTAGTTTGAGAAAATCTCCGTGTTGATCTTCTTCCCAAAGAAACAGTGTTCTTGGTTTCGTAATGTAGTTGATTGACTTTTAAATTGTTTTGTCTTTTGGAATCTTTATGCCTTGTGCTAATAAGTATATACTGAATTGAATCAATGAATGAGTAAAAGCTGCTCCTTATCAAACTCAGAAGTAAAATAAGGGGGACAAAATGCAAAAAGGAAAAAAAATTGCAAATTAACCTGGAGCATCTTCATTGACCTCTGTATATATTGCAAGACAGTTAAAACAGTTACATTCACCACCTTTAATGCATTTCATTAACGTATTTAAGAAATGAATTACATGAGTAAATAAATGAAACAAAGGCATATTCTTCCAGATGTTAGCATCTGATCAAGGTAAAGTAAAAACTCTATAATTTCTAAGGTTTTAACATAAAAATATATGGTTTTATAGTTATTGTGAAATTGACAGTAACATTGTTGACATTGGAAACTTATAAGCAACTGGCTGTCTTTACACACTACCATGGAATCTGTTTTGAAACTATTCAGAACCTGGTTGAGATGTGGATTATATTGGAAGAAGCTATGACTAATAGAAATGACTTAAAAGAGCAGGTCTTTAAGCAAATTCTTAGAAAAGGCTGGTCTGTCATTTTTGTCTGAGTTTTTATTTTGTTTCTTGTTGCCTTGTATTTTACCAGTGATTGGTTTGGGTTAATAAGCATAATCTGTCAGAATGTTAATGTATTATTAAAACTTAGTCAAGTTGGATTGCTTAGTTCCTGGGAGAGAAGTTTGAATTGAGGGAGAAGGTAATTCAGTTATTTGGAAGTGTGATAGACCATAGATGACAAATCACTGCAGGGATCTACAGTGAAGAGTTGTGCACCCAGGGTACCTGGTGAGCAGAGGGATGCTAGATAGTAGGAGAGGATTAGACAGTTAGAGGTAAGAAGATATACTCCTTCCACCTACACCTAGGAAAGAAGGGGAAAATGCCATTTTCTTTTTCTTTTTCAATTCTGTCCAGTTGCCAGCCTCTTATTTACATAGGGCCTTACTGTGTTGGGTTCTGTTCTAATTGTTTCTATAACATTGTCTCATTTAATCCTCAAGAAAACTTGTGAGATGTAGGTATCCTTATGCTCATTTTACAGATGAAGAAACTGAGGCACACCAAGGTTAAGTGTTTTATTAATACCATTAGTAGTGATAGGGAAATATTGGTCTTCTTGACTCCAAAGCTTATGCTTTTTTTTTTTTTTTAAGATTTTTATTTATTTATTCGACACACAGATCGCAAGTAGGCAGAGAGGCAGGCAGAGAGAGACGGGGAAGCAGGCTCCCTGCTAAGCCGAGAGCCTGACGTGAGGCTTGATCCCAGGACCTTGAGATCATGACCTGAGCCGAAGGCAGAGGCTTAACCCACTGAGCCACCCAGGCACCCCAAAGCTTATGCTTTTTAACTGTCACACTATACTAACCCTGGATTCCACATGTAAACCTTTTCTCATGTACAAATAAATTCCAGGTTCCTAATATGACTGACTTATAACAAAGACTGTGGGACTCAGTGATTCACACATTACGTTTTTTGTTTTTGGGGGGGGGGTTACTTTGCTGGATATTGTTGCATAATATTTTCCTTTTTTTTAAAGAACTCTTTTTTTTTTTTTTTTAATTTATTTGACAGACAGAGATCACAGGTAGGTAGAGAGGCAGCCAGAGAGAGAGGAAGGGAAGCAGGCTCCCTGCCGAGCAGAGAGCCCGATGCGATGCGGGGCTTGATCCCAGGACCCTGGGATCATGACCTGAGCTGAAGGCAGAGGCTTTAACCCACTAAGCCACCCAGGCGCCCCTTGCATAATATTTTCTAAGTGTGTATTTTCTTTTAGTAATTATTTATTTACATGATGTGTGAGAGGTTTACAATCTCGTCCTCTGAGAGGTTACATTTTAGTATAGTTTTATATAATAAGTGCCATTCTCATTTCGTTTAGACTGCTGCATCATTTTATTTTTCCTACACAATTTAATCACTGGGAGACAGGTATTTTGTTTACTTGTGATCAAGTTACTGAGAAGAAACCTGGAAACAGAATGATGAAGTAATTTAATAAGAACTTTTATGGACTTCCTTTCCCAGGTATGACTTTGAGTACTAAGTTTCCAAATTTCATCATTCTTTGACAACAGTGTCAAACTGCTAACCATGCAGGTTTATTCTTTTTAATGGCAGTTTTGCTTATGAAGAATAACAGAACTAAAGTAGGGGAAAAAATGCTTTATGTTGAGACTCAACTGTCAGCATATTTAAAATCCAATAATATAAAAGAGGTTAAAAAAAACATATCAATTCATTCTTTCTTATAAAAATCAGGTCTTAAGTTAGGTGTTACTAATTTTGATAGGAAGTGATCTATCAGATTACTATAATTTTAAGATCTGTCTTGAATGAGCAGAAGAACTACTTTATTACTATAAGTATAAAAGCTACTTTCCTGAAGCATGACTGATGTCAAACTACCTTGGTTTAAATTCTGGCTCTGGTTTCTTTATTTTTTTTTTAGTAATTATACTTATACTATATATATATATAATATAAGTAATTATATATAAAAATATAAGTAATTATACTTATATACATATATAATTATATAGTAGTAATTATACTTAAGTTATAGGATTGGTTTGAGAATTAAGGGACATACTGCAAAGAGCTTAACACAGTACCTAGCACGTTGATAGCACTCAACATCCTCTGTTATTGATGAATTAAAATTTGTGGTAACATTTCTCTTAATTTTAGGTGAAGGTCATTTTATTTCAGTTAGAGTCCTGCCACTCTTAATATGAGAACTATTGTTAAAACAATTACATAATTTCAGAAGTGGTTTTATGGTTCACAAAAGGCCTAGGAAAGCTTGCAGGTATTTTAAAAACTTGTTTTTATTTTGTGAAGAGATCATATTCAACTAAGTAATCTGTCCACTGGAAAAATAACAGGAAAGGCATATTAAACTTTTGTGGTTGAAAGTTTTATTATTTTTGTCTTTGTTCTGTCAGCTCTCACAATGTAGAAGGCTTGTCTTATGTTCAGTAAAGTGATCAAGGGACTTGGTTCTGCAGTATTTAGGATGAGGCTGCTAGGCCAGGATGTATTTGGCAGTCTGAGGAAGGCAAGCTTCAGTGTTGATTCTAACTCCGCCTCCTCTCCATTGTGTTCTTTCTAAGTACAGACACAGCTTGGTCCCCTGGCAGTGACATATAGCAGACGTCAATAACAACCTTTGTAAATGTTAAATAAAAGAGCAAATTGAAGGGCAGTGATTCATTAGGAAAGAATTTTGTCTGAGCAAATTAACTCTTACTTCTGTTAACCCATGTTAAAGAATCACTGACTGTCTCTTGAGTCTTTGGATGCAATTGAACTAGAAACTACACAGATGAAGGGCCTCTCTTCACTTTAATGGATGTTTTGGATCTGGGATACGTGCTGTTTATTTGAAATATCTCTTTTTCTCTTTTTTAATTATACTTTGACATCTGGCCAATTTGATCAGCATCAGACCGTGATGTTAACCTTAATTTGCAGAGCAGTTGTTAAAAACCTTCCAAACTTCGTATCTTCATTATTGATTTTTCAGTCACTGGTTGCATTGCACATGTGTCTGTTACTTCCTCTGACGCACCTGTCTGTATTAATTCACTAGTCATTCTTCCTTAGTAGCCTTGCCAGACAGGCAAGCAGCTAGATTTTTGTCTTAATTTGTTTTTCATTTCCTTTCCAGTTTTTCTTCTCTTACTTAACTAGTGCAAAAGCAGCCTATATGTCTTTAAAGTTGTTATCTCAAAAAAAAAAAAATCATTTTAAATGCTTCTTTAGGGATGCCTGGGTGGCTCAGTTGGTTAAACATCTGCCTTCGGCTCAGGTAATGGTACTGGGGTACTGGGATTAAGCCCGGAATCAGGCTCACTTTTCCCTCTCCCTTTGCCTGCTGCTCCCCCTGCTTGTGCTCATTCACTCTGTCTCTCTGTCAAATAAATAAATAAAGTATTTAAAAATAAATAAATGCTTCTTTAGCCAAAATTAGAATTTGCATATCTGTGTATATACACACTACTTATTGAAAATATTTTATCCTCTTCTTGAAGTACACTTAAAAGGAAATTCTTTAGATTTTTAAAGCTAGCAGTTTTTCTTTTTTTAAGGAGATGTGACTGTGTGACCTGTCACTTTTTCAGAGTAATTCTTTTGTTCTATCATGTACTGTCATGGATTAATTGTGAATTTGCAGTTAATGAAGGGCTATCTATTTCATGCACACCTTTGCAGATTTTTTTAGTATCTATTCTATATACTAAGCACTCAAAAAAAACCAAAATGTTATTTTTGAAACTCTGCAGACAGATAATTTTAAACCAGCTAATATAAGTTTCTTGTTTCTATTATTTGGACATAAAATCAAAACTAGATTTTCTTTTCTTTTTCCCACTTTATCCAGCAGCCCTCACTCCATGTGGAAACTTTATGCTTTGGATTTTGAAACACTGTAACTCATAAATGAATGGGCAGTGTTATCACAGTGTCATTGACTTTGCAGACATTTAATAAATCCTCACCATCTGCCCTCTTCGCAGTCCTAAAAAGGAATTAATCTCTTTCTCTTCTTCTTGGTAGTAGTTTGTATTCTTGAAAAACGAAGTCGATGACTTGTTTACATTGCTACATTAAACATTTCTTGACCACCAACCTTGCTTGTATTTCAGAACCTCAGTGAAATCCAGAACATTAAAATATCTCATCCTTATTTCCAATTACCTTTTGCCTGAGCCTTAGGTTCTAATACTGTTTACCTGCCTACAGTTACCTGCTTAGTTTGAACTAAGCTTAGTTTGTTCAGCACAGAGCCATAGGCCAGATATTGTGAGAAGTGTTTATGTTAATCATTTCATTCATTTCCTACAACAGTATTATTTTATGAATAAAGGAACAAACTTGAGAAGTCAACTAGCAAACTTGCCTCAATGGCTATTAAATTATGAATCAGGAAGTAGAACTCCACTCTCTCTGGCTGCAAACAGCACTGTACTGCTGCTGTAGTTTCTTAGCTTCACACAGAACCATGCAAGGAACCAATTTCCTCTATCATTTTCTTGCCTGATTTTATTTTCATTAGGACCTTTGGATTACATCATTTAAATAAAATTGAACGTGGAGTCTAGTTTTCAGAAAAGTGTATTGTGAGTAGACCTCTTTTAACTGATCATAAACAGCTCATGAATTTGAGGATATGTTCATTAGCTATAGGAAAAAAACTAGAGATTTTGAAGGATTCTGTCCACATAGAATATTAGTTATTTGGAAGAATTTCAGGTGAAGAACAACATAGTTTTGTTACATTGTTTTGTAAATTAAGCAGGATAAACTGACTAAAAATATGTTTAAAATGGTTTAATGGAGGGGCGCCTGGGTGGCTCAGTGGGTTAAGCCGCTGCCTTCGGCTCAGGTCATGATCCCAGGTCCTGGGTTCGAGCCCCACATAGGAGGCTTTCTGCTCAGCAGGGAGCCTGCTTCCTCCTCTCTCTCTGCCTGTCTCTCTGCCTACTTGTGATTTCTCTCTGTCAAATAAATAAATAAAAAAATCTTTAAAAAAAAAAAAAAAAAAACCTCTGCCTTCAGCCCAGGTCATGATCCCAGAGTCCTGGGATCAAGCCCTGCACGGGGCTCTCTGCTTAGTGGGGAGCCTGCTTCTTCCTCTCTCTCTGCCTGTCTCTCTGCCTACTTGTGATCTCTGTCTGTCAAATAAATAAAATCTTTTAAAAAATAATAATAAAATAAAATGGTTTAATGGAAAGGAATCATAAATTATAGTGGAGATGAGGTTGAGTGGATGAGAAAAATCAAACACTTAAACACTAAAATAGCAACAGATTAAAGCAAAAAAAGAGATGTCATTCACAACTATGAAAGATAAAATATTACTAAAACCTGCCTTTACGTGCATTTCTTTCTTGTTAAATTTAAAACTTTAGGTCTTTGCTATTTCCAAAATTTTTTTATTTACGTGGCTTTGGCAACATCAAAGAAATGAATGAATATGAATGAAAGTCTGAGGCTTTTGTAACAAAGTACATAATTAGTATAATTTTTTTTTTTTTTTACAGTGAGCTTTATTTTGAAGCTGCAACCACTGCTAAAGACTGTTAAAGACTTTTTAATTTCTTGAAATTATTTCTTTGGGTTGCTGTTACAGAGTTAAATAACTTTGAATACCATAATTTTTAATTCCTTTTCAGCGATTTTTTTCAATCTTTCTCATTTTTTTCTC
Source organism: Lutra lutra (assembly GCF_902655055.1). Taxonomy (NCBI): domain Eukaryota; kingdom Metazoa; phylum Chordata; class Mammalia; order Carnivora; family Mustelidae; genus Lutra; species Lutra lutra. The sequence goes on from NC_062284.1 coordinate 38,487,094, forward strand.
TTTAGGTAGATAATCTTTTGTTGCTAACATATTTCTACCACCTTTCTAATTCTTGTGTGTTTTCCTTTGAAAGGGAAAGAAGCAGACCTTGTTCTCAGAGTCTAGGACAGGAAGGGTTTCTGTTTTTGGCAAGTGCTACTGATTTTCTACTGATGTTCTATTGGAGATTCTCTGTGTTTCTGCTTTCACTTTGTTCCACAAAGATGTATCCTTTTCTTTTACAATGACTTGATTTAGGGGGAAAAAATAAGATGTGAAGAAACTATTAGTATAGCTATGGCAAATAATGCTGAAGGTCGTCTGAGACTGCCTGGGGACTTCGGGAACCAGTGCACTTGGGTGTTTTTTTACTGTGCTGCTGTTCTACCTCGTATTCAGGGTGCTCTGTCAAACTTCCTCTTAGTTAGCTTGATTGGTGCCCTCTTTATGTAGCAGATCAGATGGATTCCATGAGTGTTCCCAGACTTCCCAGGTGTTGCAGGTGACAGCTGCATTTCCTCCGCAAAAATGAAGGAAACACGGGTGACCATGTCCCAGGAAGTCGCCTGTGCTGGCCTCCCGCTGCTCATTTCGTGTCAGTGCACTGGCATTTCACCAGAAACAATGAGTTGAGCTGAGCCTCAGACTATTCATTTTTTCTTAGATTGGCCACATCCTAGTTATATTTCTCTTTTTCCCCCTTATGGCTAAGCAGTGCCTCAGCAGAAGAAATCACCAGTTGGTTGGGAAAATCAAATGGGGTAATGAGGCAGATCCCACAAGGCAGATCCCACAGGCCCAGGTTCAGTCACCACTCCAAGATCTGGCAGTATTCCCTGGCCCAATCTCTGTGGAAAATTGTTTGGGGCCTCTGTATGCATGGAAACCTGAGGAGAGTAGGTATGATCTAAAGGCTGAAGTGTAACTGGCCCTACTTTTCTTTCTCCCTTGGAAGAGCCTAAAATAAAATAGAAGCTACAAACTTTTTATAATATTTTTAAAATTTTATTGTAGTGGGACGCCTGGGTGGCTCAGTTGGTTAAAGCGGCTGCCTTCGGCTCAGGTCATGATCCCAGTGTCCTGGGATCGAGTCCCACATCGGGCTCCTTGCTCAGCGGGGAGCCTGCTTCTCCCTCTGCCTCTGCCTGCCACTCTGTCTGCCTGTGCTCATGCTCTCTCTCTCTCTAACAAATAAATAAATAAATAAATAATCTTAAAAAAAATAAAATAAAATAAAATTTTATTGTAGTAGATCCAGCTGATAAGCATGAGTAAAATCATACAACTACTACTACAATTGGTAGCATGAGGTACCCAGTTAAGACAAGCCACAAATGGACTGATTCATATTTTACCATTACCCTGGGCAGACTTAGAGTGAGCACTGGTACTCATGAAATAAGTAAATACAAAATTACTATGCATTTACCTTTAAACTCTAATTAAAACACCAGACTAACAAAGAGTAAATTTCTGAGCAGCAGTGGTTCTACAACTAATAAAGTAAAACTGGTTTTACTTTATTACTATTAAACTCAGCTAATTAGTAGAAAACAGTAAGTTCTTCCTTTACATTGATGAATTTAACACCTCTCATTTTTTTTTTTTTTTTTTAGTTTTTCTTTTAAGGTTTTTATTTATTTATTGACAGAGATCACAAGTAGTTAGAGAGGGAGCCAGAGAGAGGGGGGGGGGAAGCAGGTTCCCCGCTGAGCTGAGAACCCGATGTGGGACTCGATCCCAGGACCTGAGATCATGACCTGAGCCAAAGGCAGCAGCTTAACCCACTGAGCCACCCAGCCACCCCCCTCTCATGTTTTTGATAAGTGTAGAATGCACTGTACTTTAAAAAATTATTTCTGTTTTTTTTTAATCTAGTATTAAGTTATAACCTTTTCAGTAAAAGATATATGTCTTTGTAGCATGGTTGTAAATAGAAATTATTCTTAGCTTGTTTTCTTCACATACAGAAAACTAAAATTGGAGTAAAGATATGAAGTCCACTAATAATTCCAGTTCATACAATGTTTTATAACTCTTAGGTTTATCACACATTTTGTGTAAAAAGAGTCTAGTGTTTTGGGGCACCTGGGTGGCTAAGTCAGTTAAGCAGCTGACTCTGAATATCAGCTCCATTCATGATCTCAGGGTGAAGGGATAGAGCACCATGTTGGGCTCTGTGCTTAGCTCAGAGTCTGCTTGTCCCTCTCTCTCTACTCCTGCCACTGCTTGCGCTTGCTCTCTAAAATAACTAACTAAATAAATAAAATCTTTTTTTTAAAGATTTTATTTATTTATTTGACAGGCAGAGATCAAAAGTGGGCAGAGAGACAGGCAAAGAGAGAGAGGAGGAAGCAGGCTCCCTGCTGAGCAGAGAGCCCGCCGCCGGGCTTGATTCCAGGTCCCTGGGATCATGGCCTGAGCTGAAGGCAGAGGCTTTAACCCACTGAGCCACCCAGGGACCCCAAAATAAATAAAATCTTTTTTAAAAATCTGATGTTTTAAATTAGAGACCTTAATGATCTACTTTAATTTATCTTTAGTGCAGTGTTTTTTCCAAAGATGACTACTTGTGGTATCATCTTTATATTCTTTTTTTTTTTTTTAATTTATTTGTTAGAGAGAGAGCATGAGCACAGGCAGACAGAGTGGTAGGCAGAGGCAGAGGGAGAAGCAGGCTCCCCGCTGAGCAAGGAGCCCGATGTGGGACTCGATCCCAGGACGCTGGGATCATGACCTGAGCCGAAGGCAGCCGCTTAACCAACTGAGCCACCCAGGCGTCCCTCATCTTTATATTCTTATTAGCCAAAGTTTAGTAGAGCTTTCCATTCTGTTTATCTATAAAACCAAAAAGATATACTGAAATATTTTTTCAAATTTTATAACTACTCCCCTTCCCCTTCAATATAATATACTCTGTTTCCCTCCTTTTGGACAATCATTGCTTATAGATATATTGCTGTAAGAAACAATACCCAAAACTGCTCCCTCCCCTTGATCTATATACTGGAAAAACCTCAGTTGCTTGAAGTTACATTTATTTCTCTGATAACATTGGTCCTTGGCTGCTTGGTCAAATCTCATCTTTCTTATTCTTTAATGTGCCCTAAATCAGACTGCATCTACCCAGTTTTGGTTTATTATCTGATGATCTAGTCTCCACAGTAGGTCCAAAAAGGTCACAGTGGGGATCTATGCTACATATTTGTTAATATTTAATGGAAATTTCCTGTGATAAGGCAGCACAGGGTAACAAGATCTTCAAAATTCTTTGTAATTGGCTATAATTTTATCAGTCCAGTGTAGCAGTCTGTTTTGTGCATTAGCAAGGGATAAAGCTGCAATGAAGAGTAAGGGCCCTTTTTCATGAAAACAAATTAAAACAATTAATTTATTCTTATTCTTCCCTCTACCCTTCTTTTATCTCTTTTTTCATTCATGCAATCTGTAAACATTTATAAAATACCTATGTACAAGAAGTTCTGCTAAACTTGGAGGAGACAAAGATGGTTAGGAATATTTTCAGTGTTGATAGTTTTTTGGTCTTCCACAGGTCACGCAAATAAAAGCGGGCTGTATTGGGGAGAGTTGTTTTATCATATAAATTCTGTCACCATTTGTGTAGAGAATTGTTGGGCCCCTTAGGTTTAGGGCTTGTTAAAAGGTATCTTTCCAGTGCTTTCCACATTGATTTAAAAAAGCAGGAACTCTTAAGTCACTTTGAGAAGTCTTTGTGAAATATGGATTAAATGAATATGAGAATATAGTAATCAGTAGTAAAATTATTTACCAAGTAATTCTATGGTCACTTACAGTGAAGGTATAACAATAAGTATAGAGAACTCTTCCTATAGATATTGGTACCCCATGGGGAGAGGTCTTCCTGTCTATTTTTTACTATCACCTGGGGTGATAAATTAATTGGCATATGAGGACCTGCCTGTTACATTGTGGTTTTTTTTTAAGATTTTTTATTTATTTATTTGACAGACAGAGATCACAAGTAGGCAGAGGATGCGGAGAGCAGCCTCCCCGCTGAGCGGAGAGCCCAATGTGGGGCTCGATCCCAGGACCCTGGGATCATAACCTGAGCCGGAGGTAGAGGCTTTAAACCACTGAGTCATCTGATAACATGTGATACAAATATTTTGCTGGTTTGTTTTGAGATTTAAAAAATGGGTGCACCTCGGTGGCTCAGTGGGTTAGGGCCTCTGCCTTCGGCTCAGGTCATGATCCCAGGGACCTGGGATCGAGCCCCACATCAGGCTCTCTGCTCCACAGGGAGCCTGCTTCCTCCTCTCTTTCTGCCTGCCTCTCTACTTGTGATCTCTGTCAAATAAATAAAAAAAATTTAAAAAAAAAAAAGAGTGCTTTCCTGAACATCAGAATATCTATCCAATTCTGAAATTAGAGCAATTTAAATTGGGGCTTACCAAATTCATTTGAACAGTAGTATTACTTTTTTTTTAAATACTTTATTAATTATTTTTATTAACATATAATGTATTATTTGCCCCAGGGGTACAGGTCTTGAATTGTCAGGCTTACACATTTCACAACACTCACCATATCACATACCCTCCCCTGTGTCCATAACCCAGCCACCCTCTCCCTACCCCCCCGCACCTATCAGCAACCCTCAGTTTGTTTTGTGAGATTAAGGGTCTCTTATGGAGGGGCACCTGGGTGGCTCAGTGGGTTAAGGCCTCTGCCTTCCGCTCAGGTCATAATCTCAGGGTCCTGGGATCGAGCCCCACATTGGGCTCTCTGCTCAGCGGGGAGGCTGCACCCCCCATCCTCTGCCTACTTGCAATCTGTTTGTCAAATAAAAAAAAAAAAATCTTAAAAAAAAAAAAAAAGTCTCTTATGGTTTATCTCTCTCCTGAAACCATCTTGTTTCATTTTTTCCGTTCCCTACCCCCCAGACCCCTGGCCTCCCTCTCAAATTCCTCATATCAGAGAGATCATATGGTAATTTTTTAAAAAAGAATTGATGTTCATGGCTAATTGTTTCTGAGATGATTGCTGACACAGATTTAGGAGGAATTCTTTGAGATTGTATAAACTAAATTGGTTGTCTTCAGTATATTTTCTTTTTTCTAATGTTAATTCCAGTTTAGGTAACATACAGTGTTAAATTAGTTTCAGGTGTATAATACAGTGATTCAGCAATTTTGTATATTACTCAATGCTCATCAAGATCAGTGTACTCTTAATTCTCTTCACCTAGGTCAGCTTTAGATATGGGCTAGGTAGTAAGTCCATTTTTTTTATACTAATGATAGATACATACTAGTTTTCCTAGCTGTACTACATATCTATAGACATGTAGTTCTACTCCTTTTTTGCTAATCAGGTGACAAGAATTGGGTAGCTTATTAAGCTATTAGGTTAGACTCAAAATCATATTTAACTTCTATTGTTCCTGCATTTGACAAAAGGAAAAGGAGATCACATTTCATTAAGAACCTTCAGTGTGTCCCACAGGCACCATAAAGAGTGCTTAAGCTTCATTCATTTAATATTCATAACTCTGTAGGAGTTATGTTTTGTTGTTATTCTTAAATTTTGAAACTCAGTATTTTTTAGTAACAGCTTTGATGAGATAGAATTCACATACTGTAAAACTCACCTTTTTAAAGTATACAGTTCTGTGGTTTTCAGTATATTCCCAATGTTGTGGGGCCATCACCACTGTCTAATTCCATGAAGAAACCTTGTACCTATTAGAAGTCAGTTCTCATTGCTCCCATTACCCACACCCTTGAAACCACTCATCTACTTTCTATCACTATGGATTTGCCTCTTCTGGACATTGCATATATATAGAAACATACAATATGTGGTCTTTAGAAACAGGATTTTTTTCACATAATATAGTATTTTCAAGGTTCACCCATGTTGCAGCATGTATCAATAGTACTTATCTTCTTATGCTGAATATTCCATTGTATGAAGGTACTACATTTCAGTTATCCATTCATCAGTTGGTTGAGATTTGTTTCTACTTTTTGGCCATCATGAATAATGTTCCTACAAACATTGGCATACAGTGTTGGTGTGGACATGTTTTCAGTTGTCTTAGGTATTTACATAGGAGTGGAATTGCTGAGTACTGGAGCTATATATTTAACCATTTAAGGAACTGCCAGACTGCTTTCTAAAGTGGTTATGCACCATTTTACAATCCTACCAACAACTTAGGAGGGTTTCAGTTTCTTCACATCATTGCCAACATTTATCATTTTTATTTTAGCCATTCTGCTGGGTGTGAAAAGCTAATTGAGGTTTTGACTTTCATTTCCCTAATGAATAATGATATTAAGCATCATTTTATGTGCTTACTGACTACCTGTATATTCTCTTTAGAGAAATGTCTTTTCGAGACTTGGTACTTGAATCTCTGAAGTAATTCTGGCTCTCCTTTATCTTTGAGGATTATTTAATGGAAGGACGTACGTAGTGCCCAGCACAGGACCTGACACTTAAAAGATGTTTATTAAATGTTTGTTTCTTCTCTTCTACTTCACTTCCAATTTCACAGATGAAGAAATTGAGGCTTAGAGAGAGAGAGAATAATTCACCAGAGTTCATTTGGCATTTAGTTGGCCAGTGCTGGATTCAAATCCAGATCTTTGTGATTCTTGCTAGATTCAGCACTGCACTCTTTCCAGCAGTTACTCCTTTTGCCCCTGCTGGAAACCTGCCTCCACTGTGAAATGACTACCATGAGTAGGCAAACATAATTACATGGTATTGTCTTTTATATCTTCACTATAAGAGCAAATATAGCTAGCTGAGTTTTAAAAAAACTTTTCAAGAAACTTAATTTAAACTCTGTCTTTGGATCAGTTTTTAATGTGCTGGACCTTTGTAAATATAAGGCTCTCTTAAACTTTCACCTCTCTGGGATAAAATGTCTCTTAATAGATGAAAGGCTCAGGGTGCCTGGGTGGCTCAGTGGGTTAGGCGTCCAACTCTTGGTTTTGGCTCAGGTCATCATCTCAGGGTTGTGAGATTGAGTTCTGCACTCAGCAGGGAGTCTTCTTGAGATTCTCTCCCTTCCCCTCTGCTCCCCGCCCCCAAAATAAATAAATTAATTAATTAATTAATTTTTTAAAAATAGGTGAAAGGCTCACTTTTGGAATGTCTATATGTGACCCCCAAAATGATATTTCAACTAAAATAATTGAGAAACTCTGGTTTCCAGATCATGCTGTTATCTTTAACCATACTGTTTTTAAATGTAGTTAATCGTGAACAGGACAGCTGACATTTCATTGATTACGTTTGGTTTTTGTGGATACTAGAGAAACAACATCTGTCAATTGTGTATAGATTGACCAGCTTTTGCTTTTTTTTTTTTTTTTTTTTAAATTTTGCATAGCTAACTAGAGAAAAAAAAGGGAGAGCTCTTTCTAGAAAAAGCAGAAACCTCTACTCTTTTGGTAGATTTTCCTAATTCATGTTCTCAAGGATATATTATCAAGGGGCCAGCTGAGGAGTACATTGACAAATACCTGCAGTTAGTTGTTAGAGACCATAAGAGAACCCTCAGTTTTCTTGTGAAGTTTTTTTCTTTTTCTAATTTATCCAACAGACAGAGATCACAAGTAGGCAGAGAGGCAGGCAGAGAGAGAAAGAGAGGAGGAACCAGGCTCCCTGCTGAGCAGAGAGCCCGATGCGGGGCTCTATCCCAGGACCCTGAGATCATGACCTGAGCTGAAGGCAGAGGGTTTAACCACACTGAGCCACCCAGGCGTCCCTTGTGAAGTATTTTTTTAAACAACAGAGTTGGGATCAGTACTGTTTATGAACTGAAACTAGAGCATTTAAGATATTGCTCCTAATTTTGGTACCTTCAAGTTAATGCTTTTATTAATATTGAATGATATAAAAATTGATAACTTGCTATGTGTTGGATATGTTGCTAAGCACTATATGCTTTAGCTCAATTAATCTCAACAACTCCTGAGGTATAGGTATTGCCTGTATTATTTTTCATCTTTTTCAGATCAGGAAATTGAGGTTTAGAAGGTTGAGGTAACTAGTCTAAAAGTCACAAACAAAATTAATAAGCTGTGGAGCTGGCATTTAAGCCAAATACTGTCTGACCCTAGAGCTCTTCTGACTTTTCTCTACATTGTCTTTAAAGACCATTGTTTTCAAGGTGATTAAAAAGTGAAAGTATAGTTTTTTACTTCGCTTTTCAAAGCATTATTGTTAGGTATGTTTTTAACAATATATTTCCTGTCTTTGAGGGAAAAGGTTCAAACATAGGTGCTTTCCCTTAGGATTGAACTTGGAATCAAGAAAGAGAGAAAATGTGTTTTGGTGGTCACCCAGGATATGCCTGGTGGTAACAGTTTGGATGCTGTTCAGTCCCTCCTGCTGATATGCTGAAGCCAGTTATCACTCTTCGTGTTTTTCTTTTTCTATAAAATAGGTGGCTCTTAACCTACATCGTCTTCAGGTTCTGCAGAGCTACTGCTAGGAAACCTTAGCCTCTCCATGAGTCACTTCAGAAAACTTTAACTCAAAGACTGTTTGGAAAGGTTTTATGCTCCTTTTTGGTTGTATTATTGTTTAGGGGAGGGAATGGTGTAATATGATACAATTTTGGTGTTGTTACACTGTTTGGGGAACAAGCAAACCGCAACTCAAATACTGACTTTGAGCATACTTCATAAACCAACGGGATGGTTGTCTTTTGTATCTTCATAGGAGGGACCTTATATCATCCATTTGAATGACTGCTTGCTCATTATAACAATAAGCACATTTTATTATGCTTCCCTGTAGATTTTTGGAACTGCTGTACCTGATTTCTATTCATCCTTATGTGGTACCCAAAACTACTAAACATAGCCTTTAAAGATATCAGGCCACAAAGGGAGATCATAAATTAGGAGAAACTTCAAGGTTGTCTCTAATCCAGTCACCCTACAAATTAATAAATTGAAGTCATCAGCTTTTCTGATCTGATGAGGACTAAACAGCTAATTAGTAAGAACCTGAGCTAGAATCATAGTACTCTGACTTGAATCTTGTATCTTCTTGTAGTCTAACATATTTTCATTTGGAAAGAAACTAGGCATGATTTTGAAGTAAGTGATATGCAGTAAACCACTAGTGAGAGTATCTTACTAGTTATGTCTTTGTGGAATAATAATATCTTTTTTTGACTAAACACTAGATTTTTTTCCTAAGGGGACCTTTATTATAGCAGGTGTATTTTCATAGGATGTATACATTCATTCTTTTAGGTTACAGAAGATATAATCCTTATTAGGTTTCTGTGGGCAAAGCATATTATTTATATCTATAAATAAGTAAACAGCCGTATACCCAGAATCCAAATCTGAAGTGTAATTAGATTTGCTGTATATGTTGTCTTTGTGATAGTCAAAATAATAAGAATATAGCATCAGAAATTAATCACCCAAGCCAACTTTTAGTATCGTTGAATTGTCTGTTGCTACGTGTCTTTCACTGTTTTCCACATGAACCCTGGCTCTGATGATTGATGTTCCTAATGGGATTTAAGGATCTGTAAAGTCCCAAACTGCCCAATGAATTATCTAAGAAATCTGCTGTTTAAAAACAGATGTATGCCTGGCCTTGTTCTGCCAAAGATTTGAGTTGACAGGTTTGCTTTTTTTTAGGATGAATCATATTTTTCCTGGTTTTTCTATTTAAATTAGGTCATCTCTATATGACTTGTAGTGAATCAGTTATCCAAGATAACTCTTCCTACAACCTCTCTGAAAAAGGAGCCAATAGGAGCTCTGTGAATGCTACCTAATAGAATTATAGCAATGTTTGCTGGAAATCGTTCTATGTATCATCTCCTGTAATTATGCACTGTACAGAGTCACTCCTCAAGCACTGAAAAAATGTGAGGAAAACAAAGGCGAAGAACACACATTTAAGTTTTTTATTCATGGTCACTTAATTTTTATTTGCGGTTCAATTTTAGTTAGGTTATTTTAGAACAATGTAAAGCCTTTTTGTCCTTCATACACGATTACCAACTTCTCTTTTTATTTTCATCTTCCTTTGTCCTTTATCTCTTCAAGCATACTATTGTTTAACATTTGCTTTGTATAAGATACGAGCCTTGCATGCCAACTTTGATGTGGCAGAATAAATCATGTTGCCATTGATCTCAGCCTGAACAGAACAGCCATCTTCAAATAGGAAGTTTCTAGCTTCAGGTTGTTTCAGCCTTGCATGCCTTGCCTAGCCTGCCGTGTAAAGTCAGTTGCTTCACTCCAAACAGCACTGTATTAATATGCACAACATGACCATTTTCAGTAGAAGGTTATTAGAATGCTAGTTTGTATCCTCTAGTGAATGAAATGATGTGTGATTATGAAGTCATCAGGCATGGACCAGTAAGACTCCAGAGAGCCTGCCCCCTCTGAGGTCCTCGGGGTGCCATTGATTGGTGGCCATGTGTTTGTGCCCGATAGACTGTGAAATGGTGTGTTGCTACACGGCTGTGTTGCACCTGCGCCCCACCGAGGTGATTGATTGGTTTGGTCATGTGGAATGTTCCCATCTGGTCTGCAGTAATGTGTTTTTTTTTTTTTTTTTTTTTTTTTTCATCTGTGAATAGCAAGTACTGGCTAGATAGTTACAGCAAACAGTTTCAGAGGCTAAATAATCCTTTTCCTCTAAGAACAAATTGGGATTTGAAGGAGTTTGTTTTTCCTTGCCCTGTTCTTAGGAAGGTAGTTGTTCTCCATGAGGTTCCTATCCCTTCTCTCTAGGATGTTCTACTCCTTTCTCTTTTGCTCTGTTTTCACCTCACCCTCCTCATACTGAATTAAAATGCGTTTTATATCTTTCTAATTTGTGCAAGTCTAAAGCAAAATCTCTTTTTTGCTGTTTGTTGTTCTGACATGCCACTTGAGATGGTTTGCAATTTTTTAAAAGATGGTTTCTGTGATCATAATTGGATTATCAAAGTACTGATGTATTTTAAGCCTTCATTTAACCTCACAAAAGTAGTGGTTTATTTATTGAAAACTACTGATGTTGCAGTTTAAATGTCAAGAAATTATTTATTAGGTTCTTTTTAAAAAAGATTCTATAGTTATATTGGGCGGTCTTGTTTGATATTTCTTAATCTTAGTCCTTTTTCATAATTGATCTATTCATTCCACCTAATGACTAATTACATATCAGAGCACATCATCAGCCACATTCATCATAGTAGAATGTAATAATCAATGACATTTCAACAAAGGAAAAAATAAATATGCAAATAAGGCCTCATTAACATTTGCATGAGTTGTTTGAATAATCACGTTGCTGACAAGGCTGTAATTAACAGAAATTGATGCTGAGTTCAGTATTTGATAGTGTGTTTTCTCAGCGTTTTATTGTTGTCACTGCGGGGGCTGAAATGAAGTTCTGCTCTACTTGTACCTTGACTAGAGTTTGATGTGCTGGGCTGTGCCAGGTACCAAAGGCTTCTGGGAGCCCTCGATTTGTCTGTGACCTACACTTAATGCATATAAAGACACTTTATTTAAATTGCCTTATTTTTTAATGAAGCACTATTAGATTTTAGCAATTAAGAGACAACTGTAGAAAGAAAACAAACATGAAAATTTAAATCATTCCTTCTTTTGCCAGAACTGCTTTAAATGAATCAGATACTGTAAGAGTTTAAGATTTAGGTTTGTTCATACCATGGAAAATTGATGTCATTAAATTTTGTTTTGTTTTGTTTTGTTTTCATTAAATATGGCCCAGTGGATCACTGTCAAGAGGTTGGAGCTTACTGTAATTGAAAATCATATGCTTAGGGAAAAAATCTAATTATAAAATGTACAGTTTTTTTTTAATAACTCTGCTCCCCCACATTCCTCCTCCTTTTCCTGTACTGTTTCCTGTTTTTGTCATGGATATTAACTGAAATGCACTAAACACAATAAAGCTGTTTATGTCAGTTTTTTGGATGACTGCAAGTGCTGATTATAACAAGTTTAAGGAATTTCCTTTGTTGAATGTGTACCCGTGCCATATGGCTCAACATGGAACATTAACTTGACAGGGATAATGGATTGTGGTATATGGAGACAATTTTGCCTGCAGCTTTACTATAACTCATTCTGGTTGGGGATCACAGGTTTATAGTATGGGATGCAGCAAACATCCAGATGGATTTACTTTACATAAAAGAGTTGCATTTCTTTTTATTTCCTCCCTGTAATTGGAAAAAGAACATTTTTTTAAAGAAGCAAAATATAAAGAAGTAAACAAAGAAGGAAAGATTGTTCAAAAAATGAATTCTGTGCAGTCTCTTTGTAAAATGCCATGGAAACTATTTTTGTATATATAGCACATCACTTTAAAATCATGGTTTAATAAGTTTATATTATTTATTCTTTTTAGAAGAATGTCTAAAATGAATTTTCCTTTCTTGGGATTGGAAAATTATCTGTATCAGCTTTATTGTATCCCAGTCTTTCAGGTTTGAAGACCTGAAGGAGCAAGCAGTGTCATTTCTGAACTAATTTTAGTAATGTAGCTTTCCCTGAGATGAATTAGATTTGTAAGATTTAAGATAGAAAAAAATATTTTTTAAATGAATCCTGTTTTTTAACTGAAATATATTACATATAGTAGATGAAAATATATGTTGTTTTGTTAAACAATTATAAAATTGCTAACTGCAGGCTCCTTGGTTTTATATGTATTCTTGTGATACTCTAATTTATCTGATTTATCTTATATGAGAATAAGAAAACCAAAAGACACTTTGGCAAAATGATCAGTGTAACCAAAGGTTAGTTATCTATAGAATGTTTAAATGCATTGTTGTTAAGAAATGACATCTATTTTAACTTAGAGGGGGAAAATTTTAGAACATTTTTTTCTTCAAACAGTCTTGTACTAAGAAATTGGTTTACTTGACTGTTTTCAGGGTTGTTTTTTTTTTAAACATTTGATCTTTAAGATTTAGTCTCCACTCTATTAAAAAGCTTTAAAATGGAAAATGTGAAATTATCTCATTAATTAAATTATGTGGGGTTCTGCATTTTTTCTATCTGAATAAAATCATTGGTATATGATTTTGAGTTAGAATCTCTTTGATACCTTAGGTAATGTGCCCTCCCTGAGCCCAGGGGGTAAAGAAATGTGTTTCTTGGTCCTTTTAAACTCTAGCCCTCAAATTACTGAGATCTTTAAAAGTTTACTTTGAGTATTTGAGACACATACAGAAGTCAAAGGCTGAGCTTTTTAACCATCTTTGCTCTCAGAAAACACTAGAACTTGGAAGAGAGCTAGGGTGGGAGGCCATGCAGAATACCATACTGGTTTGTTTTGTTTGTTTGTTTACTTGCGTGGTTGCTGGTTCTGGTGAAACATTTTCTCTTTTATGTTGTCCTACTGGTGTATAAGAACCATAAGGATTTAGACATAAAACAGTAATATCCTCATGACAAAATTAAGTCACATCTTTTAACAGATCAATAGGTATTTCTTATTTCTACATTCCAAACTGTTAAAAATGATTATCAGTTTCTAGTGTATTATCTTCCACTGTTACATGCATAGAGAAGAACTATGTCAACTTTCCCCTAAAAATAGTAAAAAAAAATTCAGAGTCATAAAAATAATTTATTACAGATTTATAGTAAGTGTTTTTGTAAATAATGTGATACTTAGCATATGCTTATAAATCAAACACATTTTTCTAATATGTAAAAAATGCTGGGAGACCTGGGTGGCTCAGTCAGTTGGGCATCCGACTCTTGATTTCAGCTCAGGTCATGATGTCATGGGTTGTGGGGTCAGCCCCACGTGTGGCTCCCTGCTGGACAGGGAGTCTGCTTCTCTCCCCTCCCTGTCTCTCTCTCTCTCAAATAAATAAGTAAATATTTTTTAAAATGTTGTAGGTTACTATGGATATGCGAATGAATAATGAAACAGTCTTCTTTTTTCCACTGTGGTAAAAGTTTGACACTTAGATATGGAAGGCTTTTATTATATTATTTTGAAAAACATGTAAACAAAGAAAAGGTTTTTTTAAAGTTGCAGATCAAAGTTGTATGTCTTAAAGTGCTATTTTCTAAAAATATTTCTTAATTAACTAGGACTGTTAGAACAGTTGTAGAATTTAAACATTCCAACCATTGATAATTCAGTGGTGATGGCATTGCTTCTATATAATACAATGGTACTGCAGCTACGATCTAGATTTAACTTGCAAAATGCAATAATTTTGCAGAAGTTTTTGTTTGTTTTTATATTGGCAGAGGTTATGGGTCTGAGGTACCTTGTTTTCTCCAGTGACACTTAAGTGTTTATCATGAAGATTTGATTTAAAGACTACTACCACCAATTCTTTTTCTTCTCTTTTCAGCAGCCTATCCTTTGGTTGCTCTCTCCTTGGTAGCACTTCATCAAAGAGAACAGAAAAGAAAAGGAGTTCCAATTTAAATTTTTTTTTCACTTGTTATTATCACTGAATGGCTAAGTATTTCATAAGATTAGACTATGATGCTTATGTCTAAGCATTTCAGCACTATCAAAGTTGCTGTTTTTTCATGCTTTTTCTTTTTTAACACTATTCCTCTGCAATTGGAACTGATTCTCAGCTGTTAAATCAGACTTTGGAAGAGTCTTGAGCTTGGAATGGGCCTTAATTTAAGGCCTCTTTCCTTTATACTATTTATTAGCCACGCCTACCTTACAAAATTCTTTGGGAAGTCAATGCACTAGGGATTGCTTGGGGGGGTCTGCTGCCTCCAGTGGAAGTTCAGGCAACTACATCTGCTACTCTAGACGACAAGACCAGCATAAACAACCATAATCTATTTCATATCTAAACCATACTAAAATAGTAAAACTTCGTGGGGGTTATTCAGGTGTTCTAGAAATTAGTTCTAAGAAAAGGCAGCTGTTTATTTAAGAAATGACTTAACATCAAAGGAATTCCTTAGGATTTGGATAGGGAACTAGGCAAAAAGAAATGGGATTAGAAGAGGGCTAGCTGTATTTATGGGGGTTAAAAGATAAAAAGGAAATGACCAAGAATTATTATTATGTGTGAATAAATCATAAGCCGTGAAAACAGGCTTTTTTGATGCATGCTATTAATTGATGTATTAGATTACTAAGACTTCTGCCATTATTAAATGATTAAAATTTTAGAATATTTTAACTTTTTAAAATTAGGACATTTTAAGTAAGTGAATTTATGATTATATTAACTAGTAGTTGAAATTATTTACCCCTATTTCAGCTGAGAACTTGAATTCATATCTGAGGTTTTTATAGAATACCAGTTGTAAAAAGGATCTTGAAAGTTCCTCTGGCTAAAATCATGTTTAGGATGCCCAAACACATGAAGTTAGTCTGTGACTATCTCAGTCTTTCTTTCTGTCCTTCCCCCCTCTCCCTCTCCTTTCTAGTTGCTACCCTTGCTGTGTCCTTTTCTTTTGCTTTGATTCTTTTCCCTTTGATATTTATTTTCCTTTTGCTCTCAAATTTCTTATTCATATGTACCACAAAGAATGATGGCCTTTGATAACCTACTCTATGGCTGTTAATTAATTACATATACACCATTTCAAAAGCCAAAGCTTAGTGTCATATCATATGAATATTTTTGGAAATCTTAATAAATATAACTAGATTTTACCTGCCTATCTTTATTTGACCCTTTCAGAGTTTCAGGGTATTAGCAGTAACTGATAATCAGGGTCAAAAGACAGATTCTCAAATCTAGGAATACTTTAGTGAATTTTAGCATTTTTTCCCTCGAAAAGTTACTAGTGACATAATGCTTTGCCTTATGTTTCATAGCTTAAACACTAGAGAAATTTTCCATGTACCTAGCTGTCATCTTTATTCATAGTCATTAAGAAACTCGTCTATGTTTACATCTTTAAATTAAAACAAGGGGTGCCCTGGGTGGCTTGGTCAGCTAAGCATCTGCCTTCAGCTCAAGTCATGATCCCGGAGTCCTGGGATCGAGCCCCATGTAGGTCTCTGTGCTCAGCCAGGAGTTTGTTTCTCGCTCTTCCTCAGCCCCTCCCTCTGCCCTCTCACTCTTTCAATTAAAAAACAAGATCTTAAAAAAAAAAAAGGAAATTCAGACACATGCTACAATGTAGATGAAATTTGAGGACATTATGCTAAGTATAAGATAGTTACA
Source organism: Lutra lutra (assembly GCF_902655055.1). Taxonomy (NCBI): domain Eukaryota; kingdom Metazoa; phylum Chordata; class Mammalia; order Carnivora; family Mustelidae; genus Lutra; species Lutra lutra. The sequence continues at coordinate 38,503,253 of NC_062284.1, forward strand.
AAAAGACAAATACTGTATAATTCCACTTATATGAAGTACCTTGTGTGGTAAAATTCATAGAGACAAAATAAAATAGTAGTTGCTAGAAGCTGGGGGTAGGGAAGAATGGAGAATTATTTAATGGTTATAAAATTTTAGTTTTACAAGATGAAAAGAATTCTGGAGATTGGTTGTACAACAGTGTAAATATACTTAACACTATTGAATTGTACACTTAAAATGGTTAAGATGGTAAATACTATGTTATATATATTTTACCATAACTTAAAACACAGTTTATTGAAACAGGGATAAAACATTTAAGTGTACATTCTGTCCCCAGTCTTTCGAATTAGAGACAAGGCTTGCCATTAGTGGATGGGGCAGTTTGATTGGGTTTTAGATTACCTTTCTTGCTTAAGTTACCATCATTCACCATCTGAAAATCACAGATGGTGACTGACAAGTGTAGTTTAAGCAGGAAAACTTATGTACAGAGATATAGGAAAACTTACATTTTGGGGGGCATTTGTGTACATTCCTTTAGACTTTCATGACACCCCACTCCAATCTTTTGTAGTTGTCTAGCTACCACATAATTAGATGATGATTTGGATCCAACTTCTTTTTTTTTTTAAGATTTTATTTATTTATTTGATAGACAGGGATCACAAGTAGGCAGGGAAGCAGGCAGAGAGAGAGGAGGAAGCAGGCTCCCCGCTGAGCAGAGAGCCCGAAGTGGGGCTCGATCCCAGGACCCTGGGATCATGACCTGAGCCGAAGGCAGAGGCTTTAACCCACTGAGCCACATATTCACCATAGTTTTATAGAAATGACTACCTTTCTTTGCATTCATATTTCCTCAGTTGTAGATTTCACTTAGTTAAATAAGCACAACAAAAAGTAGAATTGGTGTAAAACACACTTGGGGGTAAATAGAAGTAGCTCTTGGTAAGCATATAACTGAATTGGTGGGAGTAGAAATATTGAGGGTAATTTTTTTTTTTTTTTTTTTTTTTTGACAGAGACACAGTAAGAGAGGGAACACAAGCAGGGAGAGAGAGAGAGGGAGAAGCAGGCTTTTTCACCAAGCAGGGAGCCCAATGTGGGGCTCTCAATCCCAGGACCCTAGGATCATGACCTGAGCCAAAGGCCTATGCTTAACAACTAAGCCACTCAGGCGCCCCAGTTTTGAGGTTATTAAGAGAGCAGCCTGTCAGTCATGAGCATTCAGTATGTTCTTGAGACCAGTCATGTTTTCTAGAGGGAAGGGAAGGGCATTGGTTTAATCTGGACAGTTAATTTATCTAGTATATTTCTAATCTCTTTCCTTTGTATAATTTTTCGTAGGTGAGAATATAGTTAAATAATCTTGTTTTTGAAGTACTTACCATAAATACAAGTTTGAAGGACTCTAGGGTAATCTGTCCTATAGTATGTCGTATGTATAATTTTCCCCACTCCTCACCTATTATCAGCCATTTAAATTGCTTATAAACAATTCCATATGGAACATCTCTTATGTGTAAAGTTTGTTCTAACTAGGCTATATCCTTAGAACAGATTTCTAATAATTAAGAAGCTGCCTAGTTGTGAATTTTTGGGATGGTTCTCTGATGCAAATAAAATTGTTCATTATTTTCTTCCTAAACCCAGGTATTGGGGACACCTGGTGCTCCATATATGCGTTGAGTCCTAAGTAGATATGTGTTGAATACCCACAATGCTGCTTTCCATAGATCTTAGTTTTTCATTTTTTTTTTTAAATAGACATGTCCACTCACACACTGTGTTCATTTCCTCTTTTATAATTGCTTTGGATGGTCGCTTTTATTTATGCAGTGGTATTTGCTTCTCTTAGCCCCTCTGTGTTCCCATTCTTTCCAGCTTTTATCTTTCAATAAAATGTTGCATAACAGTTCTTGTCTACCCAGCTTTCTCTTTTCTAGCTCCTTTTCTGAAATTGAGGTCATCAGCAATGCTAGGTGCTAAGAAAATAACAGTGAACAAAATTCCCTGGCCCCACCTTCATGGAACTTAAATTCTCATGTTAAATGTATTATGCCATGTGTTTATCTTGTTTCATCAACTAGGTTGTATGTAAATGTGTTAGGCCCATAAAAGGTATTCATCAAAATGAGCACTGTAGATGGAAAAGAGAAGATTGTGCCAAGGATTATGGATATTGATATAGGATATACTTTTATTGATACCACATGCCTGGGTTATGGATTACAGCATTGTAAGGGACCTTAAAAGTTTCATAATCCAATAACTCATCAGTATTTTGATATTTATAGATCATGCTAAATGCCAGGCATTGTGCTAAGCACTAGGGAAATGGAACAAGATTGAAAAAGTCTCTGGGTTGATAGAACTAATGCCTATAGTAAAGTCTTCCATAACTTAGGGTTTATTGATTACAAAGAATTATATAATTATAAAAGAAAACATGTATTAAACATTTATTTATGACAGACATTAAGCTGAGCCTTTGGTGTATATCAGTGCATTAAGTTCATACTACAATTCTATGCAACAGACACAACCGTTTTTGTTTTACATATGAGAAAAATGGGGTAACTTGCACAGGATTGACAATTTACATTGCAAACCCAGATCTGTCTGATTCCACAATCTGTGCTTTTAACCAGTATACCCTGACTTCTGACTCCAAGTCCAGTACTCTCCCTTTTACTTTTTTTGCCTGCCTTTACATCTCTCTCATCAAGGTGTTGTCCAACCTGTGCTTTAAATATCTTCAATAATGTAATACTTATTTTCTCCCTAAGATAGCTATCAAATCCTTGGATATCTCTGTTAGATAGATCTGCTTTATGGTATACTTAAAGAACAAAATCTCTCTCTTTAGAATTGTCCTGTTTTGGCCCTAGGTATGTTCTTGGGATCATATCAAACTACATAGCCTTTCAGATATTTAAAGCAAGCTATCACCTTTTCTCCTCCAGAAATGTTTCCTTACTCAAATCCCATTATTTCAAATGTCTTTACTGTCTCAGTCACTGTGCACAACTTTTAGATTGCTTGGAGTTTCCTTATTGTGGATTCAGCAATTGCTGCATTACCTCCCAGTGTAGAGAAAAGACCGTACCATTCTCCAGCTGAAGTGGTAGAAGCATTTCCCACTCCTTTTTCTTAGAGACCCTCCATTTATTTAGTGATTATTTTATGAGAAACATCTGAAAAGGAAAGAAGCACCTTCCTTTTCCTTTTATACTGTATAGGCTTTCTAGTTCTGGGCTCAGATATCAGAAATTATGTACATGTAGCTCTTCTGATTTTTGCAGGGGGTTTAATGGGTAGGCATGACATAGGAAGATTGATATGTTGTGGGAAAGGTTGAGAAAAGATTTAGGAACTCTTCCCTGAGAATCATAAAGGGAAGAAGCACAGACCAGAGGGACAATTTAGGTGTTTAATAGCTTGAAGGAGGGAGGACACAGGCATGGTCTGGCTTGGTTTTGTGAAGCAGCCCTTTTGGGAGCCAGTGATCACAACAAATGAGGAGGAGAAATAAGAGCTTCTGTGCAAGAGGACATCCACACAGAAGGGTAGAGGATGCTGTAGCATCAGCAACTGGAAATGGGTTATATACAAGGGAATTGATTAAATAATATATTATGGATAAGGAGATTTCTCACTGCTGGTGAAGGAAGTTACAAAGAGAGAAAACTTGAAGGAATCCTTTATTGGATTGAAATTGGAGATATTTGTGTGAACTCATAGTTTTTAATATACAGCGAGAGATAGAAATGTAGATACAAATGTGTTGTGTTTCTGTGTATGTATATACATAATGCATATATTCCCTCAGCTCTGTCCACTAAGAAAGCCTGTAAGTAGAAAAACCCAGTGACCATCCCTGGAGTCCATCATTTGTTTTCCAAATACTATACTCCTCTAAAAGAAACCAGGGCTCCTTGGAGAAAAGACTGATTCTAAAGCCAGGGCAAGGAGAGAGAATACAAGATGAGCCTAGAACATCTTGTTATGCTGGAAAGTAAGGACATACTCAGAGAAAGATGAGATCTTGTCAGAAGGTCATGGAAGGCAGTTTGAAGGGGCTCCCTCTGGCCAAATCTGGGATAATTTGAACAATATAAATAATGATAGTAATGGATTGTAACCCACTGAATAAAAGAGGAAAACATTAGTCCATCCTGATATAAATTGAAAGTTTTATGAAGAACGAGATTTTTATCTAGTCTCAAAGTGCCGTCCCACAAAATTCTTATTAATTACAGTGGGGCAAAAGTAACTTCTCATTTGATGAGAAGCCTTGGCAGACACAACCTTAATGAAGTAGTCAGAGTGAACATCATGAGTAATGGGATAATTCAGTTCATGTGCCACCTGATGGGATGCATTGGGAAGAGGACAGCATCACTTTTGTGATATTCCTGCCAAAGATTCATGACCTGAAACTAGTCTTGAGGAAATATCAGAAAAAGCAAATTCAGAATGAGGGACATTCTGGCCTGTAATATCAAGGACATGAGACAAGTCAGGAATGTTAAGAGAAGACAAGACAACTACAGGCAATCATGATTCTGAACTTGATCATGTTTGGCAAAACTCAAGTGGGGTCTAAAGATTAAAAGGTAGAAATGTATAAATGTTAATTTGAGGGGCACCTGGGTGGCTCAGTGGGTTAAGCCTCTGCTTTTGGCCCAGGTCATGATCTCAGCATCCTGGGATCGAGCCCCACATCAGGCTGTCTGCTCAGCAGGGAGCCTGCTTCCCCCTCTCTCTCTGCCTGCCTCTCTGCCTACTTGTGATGTCTCTCTCTGTGTCAAATAAATAAAATCTTTTTTTAAAATGTTAATTTGGGGACACCTGGGTGGCTCAGTTGGTTAAGCAGCTGCCTTTGGCTCAGGTCATGAGCCCAGCGTCCTGGGATCAAGTCCCACATCAGGCTCCTTGCTCAGCAGGAAGCCTGCTTCTCCCTCTGCCTCTGCCTGCCTGTGCTCGCTTTCTCACTCTCCCTCTCTCTGACAAATAAATAAATAAAATCTTTTAAAAAAAATTTTAAAAATGTTAATTTGATGATTCTGGTGCTTGTATTGTACTTAAATGCACAATATACAGTACAACATACTAAATATTGAGGGATGGCAGGGCGTCATGTCTGTGAAAAGTTCCTTTTACTGTACTTGGACCTTTTGGGTAAGTTTTGGGCTCCCCTCCCCCACAAATTTAAAAGAAAACAGCAGAAGGTTAGTTTGGAATCTAAATATGGAGAGTTTGGAATGTCAGGATTAATAAATGGATTTTGTATCCCATGCATTGGGAAATTTTAATCATTCTTGAACAATGGAATGTAATAGAATGAAAGTGCTCTTGGAATATAAGTTTCTTAACAATCTGTGGATAAATGGGGGCAAAGAGAGACAAAGGCAGGGATGTCGGTTGGGAGATAACTGCTTGGGTATTTATCCATAGGAGCTTGAAGTGAGAATGGTGGTAGTTGAGGGTGGAAATAAAGTGATGGATATGAGACACATCCTAAGGGTTATCTTTTGGGATTTGTTTGCTCTTAAAATGAGAGAGACAGAAAGGAAATATATGATACTTAGTACAAAAAGGCTCAAATTCTGGACCAGAATAGTCAATATTTTTGAAATTATTTGAAAATAATTTGATGAAACATTACTGCTTCAATATAATGCTTATTCTGTAAATAATAGCACTACTAACTACACAAATTATTGAGAATTTTTATACTTTTTATGTTTTGCTTTCCTATATTTGTATTCACAGGGACTGTTTTGTAGTGATGATTGGGTAAATAACAACTTCTTCATGCACATGTTAAGTTCTTTATATCCATGAATTCTTTTAAAGATCAAAGTTAAAAAAGAATGTATTATGTACATTTTTAAAAAATCTTCCTCCTACCTCAAATATAATACATATTTATTATAGAAAAAATTTAAGTGACCTAAAAATGACATTTTAATACCATTTTAATACTATTTTAATACTATTACCAAAGATAAATCACTCTTTACTCCTTAGCACTCAAAAATATGGAAACTAAAAATCAAAGATTGATTAACTTGATCCAACATCCTAACACTAAGTAGTGAAGCAAGAATTGGAACCCAAATCTGTTTGAATCTAAATCCACCACTTGTCCCGTTTTGGTTATTTGCCTCAACTGTGTTTTGATTTGTGTATATGATTTTTTTATCTACACATGGACATGTTATGTATTCTAAAAGCTAGTATGCCTGTCATTTGGAACTCGTCCATCTTTTCCCCACAGCTTATGAGGGCTGTGGTGTCAAAGGGGATAATGTATAGTAAATGTAGGTTGTAGTATGTAAAAAATGTATGTACTAGACATCATTGATAAATAAGTGATGGATTTAAAATTCTCATAATTACTTGCATTTTGAAAAGTTTCTTTCTTGATCACACAAATTAAACTCTTATTTGGCAGAGTTCTAGTTGTTACTTTAAAAGAAAAAAAAAGTCATCTCTGAGAGTGGGAAAACAGAATTGCAGTAGGAGTCACTTAGGTTAGCAGGCCAACCTCACTTACTCACAGTTGCTTCCTAAAATTTTTTCTGATTCTCTTCCTTCCTTTGATCCACCTGGTCTCTAGTCAGTCAACCTCCCCTTCCCCACCTTCTTCCTCTCCCTTCCCGTCCCCCACCTGCCACGATAGTTAGGGATAGGAGGGGCAAAGACTTTGGAGTGGTGTCTCTCAAGCATTAATGTTCATAAGAATCATCTAGGGGTCTTGCTACAATGCAGGTTCTAATTCAGATCATCTGGAATGGGACCTGGGATTCTGATTTTTTGCAAACATAATGCCCAAGCCTTTAGTATGAGCATTATGTTTTGAGTGCAGTTAAAACATGGATGATGTTTTTCTGTATGTTTCATTTCTTTTTTTTTTTTTTTTAAGATTTTATTTGTCAGAGAGAGAGAGAGAAGGAGAGAGCACAAGCAGGGAGAGGGGCAGGCAAAGGGAGAGGGAGAAGCCGATTCCCCGCTGAGTAAGGAGCCCTATGTAGGACTCCACCTGAGGACCCTGGGATCATGACCTGACCCAAAGGCAGATTCTTTTTTTTTTTTTTTTTAAAGATTTTATTTATTTATCTCACAGACAGAGATCACAAGCAGGCAGAGAGGCAGACAGAGAGAGAGGAGGAAGCAGGCTCCCTGCTGAGCAGAGAGCCCGATGCGATGCGGGGCTCGATCCCAGGACCCTGGGATCATGACCCAAGCTGAAGGCAGAGGCTTTAACCCACTGAGCCACCCAGGCACCCCATAGATACCTTTTAAAATATTAATTTCCTCCATTTAGTGAAGACTATTTGCTGAGTAAAGCTTAGAACTCACTAGTTATTCCAAGGTGATAATGCAGATAATCAGTACATGTGTAAGTAAAGTGGTTACAGATGAGAGCTGCTACCAGAGGAAAATGTAACTGATGGTGGTGAGGGTTTTTTTTTTTTTCTCATTTTTAAAACTTTGTCAGCTTCTCTTAATAATAACAAGTAAAATATGAAATTTAAAATAAAAGTGACTACTGAATCTGCCCAAATTCATTATTTCTCCCCATATTAAAGATTATACATGTTAAAGTCACTGATAATGAATAGCCAGTGTATTTTTAATATTTTAACAAATTAGGAGTTTTGTCTTAAGAGAACGGCTAGTTATCAAGTCTTATTTATTGAGATCATACAAAAATTACTCATCTGTACTATAGAACTTTAAAGAAATTAATACTGGATTCAGTCAAGGCAGAAATACCAAAACACAAGGGGGCACTGTTTTACCATAATCTGATTGAATTTAACAGCTTTTTGTTTACTGTGAATGTCCCCAAATTCTGTGTTCTTTGTAGTTACCATGAAAATTTAAACACTATATGTTTCTCTAAAGCTGTAATACTTAAAGCAACTAAGCTTTCCGAGTTCACAAATCAGATGTGCTCTTAGCAAAATTCAGGAACTTTTCATCATATTTGGCATGAGTTTGGGAGGACTGGGTGATTTGAAGTGTAGAGATTGTGTAACACATTTAGTTGTTAGTGTTTAGGTCTGTAGTAAGGGGGAAATCACTGTAAAAACAATTCAGTTGCTTTGGAGAAATATAGTGCCTCTGTTATGCAGAAAAGAGTTGGGATAAAGATCGAACTGTTAAAAGCTGCAGCTGCATTTGCCATCAAATACCAAGTTGGTGCTGATGAATGTTTTGTTTTTATTGTCATGGAAACTTGGAGCCAGAGAATGGATATTCTATTCATCTGGGAAAATAGTAGTTCCTTGCATAAAACATAAGGACCTTCCAAAGCAGTTCCTAAAATAGATATATGCTGAATATAATTCAAAAAAAAGTTGAGGAAGTAAACGTGGAATAAATGCAGTCATTTCTGGATCACTTCTATTCTCAGTACTAAGAATATAACTGTATATACAGTTGTTAAGCTATTTGCTGCTAGACAGTTGAATTCTAGTGAGCATGGTATTTGTTTAACATCAATATTATAGTTACCCAACCCTTAAGGAGCTGTCTTTGTACTTCTTCCTTGGTCTTAAGATATTTACTTGGAACTCTAAATTTATATCCTATTAAAGAATTGCTTCTGATCCCTGAATTTTTATTTTCATCCATGCTACTTACCTGTTAAAATCTTCTATTCTAAACATTTTAAGGCATTCTGTATTGGGTTCTAGGGGGAGCTTTATGCAAAATAAACTTACTGAAACACAAAGATTATTATATGGTCTGGGATAAAAAAGAAAATATAAAACTTTTTAAAATATGAAGATTTAAGTAAATCCTTATATATATTTTATAAAGTCATGAATAAAAAGAGACATTACAGGAATAAAAAATACAAAGGAATTCTGGTTCAGTTATAGCAAAAGTGGTATAGCAAAATACAAATATGGAAATGATAGTAAATATAAGGTGGCAATACAAATTAAGGTAGAATTTCTAAAGTTTATAAAGGAAAGGGAAAAATTATGAGTTATGATGGTTTTACTAAAGGTTACCCAGCTTAAGTTATATCTTGAAGGGAAACAAGACAAATTTTTATGACTTCCTAAAAGATGAGAGAGAAGAAAGGATTAGAATGGACTGTTTTATATAGGTTAGTTAGAGAAGGATTCTCTGAGGAAGTAACATTTGAGCAGAGACCTGAATGCTCTGACATCAGAACTCTTCATTTAGAGAGGTTAGCAAGCCTGACATCCTTCAGTGGGGTTAAACTTGAAATGTTTAAAGAAAATAATAAAATTAAAAGTTTATGAAAGTTGAAGAAAACAACAGTGGTCTAATAGACTTTTAAAGCAACACAGTTAACTAGAACATGTCTAACTTTCTCACATGGGACAGATCCAGGATTAGAGCCTAAATCAAAGTTTAGGTGGCTAGGACATAGGACTCTCTCGGAGGAAGAATAAGATTGTTTCAAAATAAAGATTATCATTGTGAGTTTTACTGTTATTTAATATTGTTTTTTGGAATATTTTAATGAAATTACTGGTTTTCATTGAATATACTCTGATGTAGGCAAGAAGTAATTCAGGGAAAAAAAGTGTCAAAAATACTATAAATGTGATTTAGTTTACAGAGAAAATTCTCTTAAGCAATGACCTCTAAAAGAATATAGTTTAGTAACAGTAGTTTTCACAAATACTTTTAATGTTATATGGTATCTAGAAGAGATATTATAAATGAATGTATGTATGTCTGTGTGTATATCATGTCATATACATTAGGACCAGCAATTGAAGACTTGTACAATAAAAATACCTGGTATTGAATTTAGAGAACTAGTCAGAATGCCAAAAGAAAGTAGAGGAGAAACAGCAAACTCAACATTGTATTCCATAACTGAAGTGATGAGAAAGAACTGGAAAATTGCCAGCTTTTTAACCTTTTGGAAATAGTTATATATATATATATTTGTATAGTTAGTGCAGGAGATCATATTCCTAAAGCAGCTTGTTCCAGATTTAAATATGTCAGCAAACTTAGTGGAATTCAAAGTATTTTAGAAATAAAACATCAGAGGTTACAAATAAGAAACCTCCTTACAATGTCATAAAAACAAAAATGGTTTAATAAAGTTTTTAGATTTTCCAAGATTCTGTCAAACACAGAATCTTGTTCTGTGTTTCTGTTACGGTAAAGTTTAGCTGAAAAGGATGTATATAATATAGGAGACTCGAATATGTAAAGAGAATAACAAATTTGGAATCTGTTTTACTTATCTTTTACCATATGCGTTCTTCCCAGCAGTTTAATAATAGGAAAGTCTGATAATTAATTGGAGTCAAGTTTTGCTGTGTTCTAGCTTTCTAATCTATAAAAATGGGTTTGCTAGAGAAAGACTAGAAGAATACTTTTTTTCTTCCCCTTCTTTGTGGGGCCTGAGCTGGTGGAAGAATTTTCAAGAGGTGTAAAAAGTTGAGGGATTTCCATAGTAGTCCTGATTAAACCATTAGTTCTCAGACTTTGGACAATAGGAGGTACATGAAAGAAGGGAAATAAAGGAGGTGAATAGGCCACAGCAAGGGGAGAGTGGAAATCAACAGAATCCAACAGTCTTCCTGGGTTGAGGAGATAAGGAACAGAATTCAGAGAAGCCAAGGTGGGTCAAATTTGCAAGCAAAAAGGAGGGAATATAGAGAAAGAGCTCAAGATCTGTCGAGGAGTTTCTTCAGGTCCTTGACTAAATACTGATCTATATATGCTTGAGAGGAAACTTAATTTTAGACTGGGAATCACTAGAAAGGAAAATGCTGAACAGTTCCTGAAACCTCACACAAAGCTAGGAATAGTTATCCTTCCAGCCAGTGAAAGTGGAAAGATCATAATAAATGGCATTGTGTAGAATCCACAGAAGGGTATTGTGTTGGTGAGGCTACTTTAGCTCTGGGCTGAAGACTCTTCTGGACCTGCCTTAACAAAGCTTAAAGAATACCCTGGAAGAGGATCAAACTTGATTCCTAGTAACTTAACTGCTAACCAGAAAAAAGTCCAACATTCTTTAAAGGAATGCAATAAAATCTAGCACCCGACAAATGTGAACTTCAAATGTCAACTTACTAAACATAAAAAAAGGCAGGAAACTATATTCTATAACTGAGAGTAAAATTCATCAGTAGAAACAATAGAGCAGGAAATTACAGAGATGATGGAATTAGCCAACAAGGGTATTAAAATATTTGTTATAGATATACTCTATAGCTCAGAAATGTAGAGGAAAATAAGAAAGTACAAATTGGAATTAGTAGAGATGAAAAAAATACAATACCTGAAATGAAAAATACACTGGATTGGATTAAGAGAAGATTATTCACCACAGAAGATCAGTGATTTTGCAGACTTGGAAACACACTATCCCTAAATGAAGATCACAGGACATCTAGCTTCTACTTAGGGTGTGGAGAGCTGCAAAAATACCATTTCCACGATTAGTGATGAGAAAAAAAGAAAAAGTCTGAAAGCTACAAAATTCTTTTTTGAACCCATCAGAAAACTGAAATTGCAAGGCAGTCATGTGACCTGAATTCCAAGGAGAAGTGAGACATATGAACTGTATTACCTATGGCAGACCATGGGAGAATAAGTGTCATACCAGTCACAAGACAAGCAGGTAAGAAGAATTACTTAAAATTTTGAAGTTAATTGGAAGGCCAGTTTTGGACTAGCAGCATATCAGTTTGAAAGAGCTAGGGGAAGCTAACAAAAGAATAGTTCAAAAGGGATTTCACACTCACCTCGAACTATTCCCCCCAAACCTGCACTAAGTATTCACAAGGATTTGGGGGTAGAACAGGAGACTAAAGAGAATTCCTGTTGATGTTGCAGGCATGCAGTTGCTGATCAGCTGTCACTGTGGAAACAGCAGTAAAGCATGCCAACATCCCTGGACCCTAGGTACTGAAAGACCTAGGAGAGGCAGCAAAGCCTCTTGCCCAAAGGACACAAACTGACACTCTGATTAGGGGAGGAGAAGAGAGGAAATTCATCTTAGACTTAAGATCTTAACACTGATACCAAGTGCAGGTCTCCTGCCAGTCAGAGGTTAAAATTCCAACCCAAGGTCATCGAGATGTAGAGTTGAGTTTCACTCTTATAGGGAGGAAGGGATAAGGTATAAGAAAGTGACAGCAAAAAAAAAAAAAAGAAGAAGAAGAAGAAAGTGACAGCAGTCTACCACTGGGCGGGGGGGGGGGGGGGGCAAAAGCATGGGGAGATAGATACTCACTCTGGGGCACAAGTTTATAGGGTGGTTGAAAGCAGGAGGATGAACTACTGATACTAATAAAAGTTCTCTGCACCCCAACCATATGCTAAGAAGTAGGCAAAAGCAGCCAATCATTAAACGGAGCTGAGGCCTCTGGTGAACTGAAGGTAACCACAGTGACAGTTACACTCAGCAAGATTCCTGATTAGTTTGAATCATTTTTCCACACCAAAGGCCTTATACAAGAGGAGGAATGCTCATTTCCAGGTCTGAACAGTCTCTACTCTTCTACACACAGTAGTCTTGCCTTCGATCAAAATTATGAGATTTGTACATGTGCAAGGGGATAAAAGGTCAAGCATCAAAATAATCAACAGGACAAGACTGAAAGGTGACTCCCATTGGAACTATCAGACAAGGATTTTAAAGTAACTCTGGTTAACACATTGAAGGATCTAGTGAAAAAGGTGGATACAAAGCACAAATAGATGGGGAAATTTTTAGGAGATAAATGGAAGTAATAAGTTTAATTGAAATGGGGCGCCTGGGTGGCTCAGTGAGTTAAGCCTCTGCCTTCAGCTCAGGTCATAATCTCAGGGTCCTGGGATGGAGGCCTGCATTGGGCTCTCTGCTCAGCGGGGAGCCTGCTTCCCCCTCTGTCTGCCTGCCTCTCTGCCTACTTGTGATCTTTCTCTCTGTCAAATAAATAAATAAAATCTTAAAAAAGAAAAAAAAAAGGAATGCTAGAATTGAAAGACATTAGAGATAAAGAATTCCTTTGGGATCATCAGTAGATAAGATAGTTGTAGAAGAAATCAGTAAATTTAAGTATAGGGCACTATAAACCAACTGAAACACAAAGAGTAATAAAAGTTATGGGATAATGTCATACGGTCTAATATATGTGTGATTAAAATCTCAGATATAGAGGGAAAGAGAAAAATTAATAGATTGAAGAGTTTAATAACAAAATAAATACACCTGGACTAGACTTACATTTTCAAACTGCTGAAAACCAACAATTAAGAGAAAATCTTCTATATAGATAGCAGTAAAAACAATAACAGACATCTCTTTAAAAACTTTGCAAGGGGCACCTGAGTGGCTCAGTCTGTTAAGTATCTGCCTTTGACTCAGGTCATGATCCCAGGGTCCTGGGATCGATCTGTGCATCAGGGTCCCTGCTCATTGGGGACACGGCTTCTCCCTCTCTTGCCCCTCCCCTTCCTCTGCTTATGTGTGCTCTCTCACTCTCTCTGTATATAAAATAATTAAATAAAATCTTTAAAAATATAATAAAAAATTTTGCAAGCAAAGAGGCACCTGGCTGGCTCAGTTAGAAGAACATGCAACTCTTCATCTTGGGGGTCATAAGTTCATGATCTAGAGATTATTAAAAATAAAACAACAAAAAACTGTCAACCCAGAATTATATATTCATTGAAAATGGGTTTTTTTTTTAAATGAGGGTAAAGACTTTTTCAGATACACAGAAAGCTGGGAGAACATCCCCAGCAGACTTGACAGTATAGTAACTATTTTTTTTTAATACAGTAACAATTAAATAGAACTCTTTAGGCAGAGGGAATGTGACACCAAACAGAAACTTGGATCTGCATCAGGACTCAGCAGATTTTTTTCTGTAAAGGCCCAGAAGCTTTTTATGTCAGATAATCTCTGTCACAACTACTCAACTCCACCATTATAGCCCCAAAGCAGCCATAGACGAGACATAAACAAGGGGGTATGCTTGTGTTTCAGTAAAACTTTATTTACAAAAAGAAGAAACAAACCAGCTTTGGTTCATGGGTCATAGTATGCCAACTGCTCATCTATAAAAAGAAATGAGAGCTTCAGATAATGTAAAAATGAAAGTGTAAAAGATACATTATCTCATCTTTTAAAAAGATTTTTATTTATTTGAGAGAGAACATGCAGGAGAGAGAGCACAGGTGGAGGGAGAGGGAGAAGCAGACTCCCCACTGGGCAGGGAGCCCCGAGTGGGACTTGATCTCACACCCCAAGATCATGCCTGAGGTGAAGGCAGACGCTTAACCATCTGAGCCACCCAGGTACCCCATGTTTCTCATTTTTAATTACACTTTAAAATAATTAAAATTATAAGCAAAAATAGTAACACTATATGTGGGGTACCTAAATATATAAAAGTAAAATATGTGACAACATTAACTCAAAGGATGGAGGGAGAATATTTGAAGTATACTGATGAAATATTCTTACACTATTATATAATTACTTAAAGGTAGATCCTGTTAATTAAAGATAAATTTTGTAAATTGAGAGCAAACTCTCAAATTGAGGCCAGTAGAAGAGACGAAATGGAATACTCAATCCAAAAGCAGTCTGAAAAAGAAATAAAGAACAGATGAGACAAATAGAAAACATAAAATAAATGGTAGGTCCAACCATATCAGTAATTGCATTAAATATAAACAGTTAAAATGAAGCACGCAGAGACTGAAAAAAAAATAGCTTTTTACCTTTTATTCTTATAGATTCTTGCCCGGATGAAAAGATTTACTATCTTTTTATTTTTTTAAAGATGTTACTTTTAGGAGAGCTTGGGTGGCTCGGTCAGTTAAATGTATATACCTTTGGCTCAGGTCATGTCACGATCCCACATTGATCAGGCCCCACATTGGGTTCCCTGCTCAGCAGGGAGTCGTCTTCTTCCTCTCACACACACCCCAACTCATGCTTGACTCTCTGTCTCTCTCTCTGAAATAAATAAAATCTTTAAAAAAATAAGATTTTATTTTGTAAGTACTCTCTACACACAATGTAGGGCTCAAACTCACAACCCTGAGATCAAGAGTTATGCTCTCCACTGACTAAGCCTGCCAGGCACCCCCATAGATGAAAACATTTAAACAGTGAACATCACCATATCTACTTACACACTGCTAACTCTCTATAACACCTCCTTTCTATCTAAGAAAGATGGTCTGCTCCTACTTCCCCCATGAGCTTTAGACAACAACCAAGCTATTTTGAACCCAGTGGCTTAGAACCATCAGACCCAAGTAGCCTGTGGAAAAAAAGAAAGAAGCAGGTTAAGGATTACACCTAAGCCTCTCCGTTCTATTTGCTCTCGGTTAACAGAATCTATAATTCTGTTAAAAGTCATTTTATACCTTCATTTCTCTTCAAATCCCTAACTCACTTTTCCAGTTCATGCATGCTTTCTTTGGTAAATCTTTCTCTTTATTTGAATTGTGAACAGAAACTTGTTTGTGGCTAAGTGTACAGTTAGTGCTAGAGACAGACCAACTCCTTAATGCCAAGGGAAGAGTGAGGCCATCAACCTTTAATGAAATTTAATGAAATGAAAGTCATAAAGAATTCTAAAACCTTTGAGAGTATCCAAAAGTTTCCTTTAAATTATTTCCCTGGAATCTACTTTCCTTTTTTCCTCTATTTAATCCCTTTTCAAACACTGATATTCAAGATACACATATGGATTTTCTGGTCAGTATATTTCATTTAAGGGGCGCCTGGCTGACTCAGTTGGCTAAGCGTCTGCCTTCGCCTCAGGTCATGATCTCGGGGATCCTGGATCAAGCCCTGTATTGGGCTCCCTGTTCACCAGGGAGTCTGCTTCTCCCTTCCCTCTCCCTCCTTCTGCCCCTGCTCCCTGCTTGGTCTCTGTCTTTTTTTTTTTTTTTTTTAAATATTTTATTTATTTGACAGAGAGAGAGAGATCACAAGTAGGTAGAAAGGCAGGAAGAGAGAGAGAGGGAGAAGCAGGCTTCTCGCTGAGCAGAGAGCCCGATGCGGGGCTCGATCCCAGAACCCTGAGATCATGACCTGAGCTGAAGGCAGAGGCTTAACCCACCGAGCCACCCAGGTGCCCCTTGGTCTCTGTCTTAAATGAAATCTTTATATATATTTTTTCATTTAAAATTAATAACTAATATCTAATTAGACCTTTTGTTTTTCATTTTTTCTAAGCATTTTATATGTCAGTACATTTTATCCTCAAAAAACCAGTGAGATGAAACTTACTGCCCCATTCCACATTAGAGGCAGCTAAGGGACAGTGAGGTCAGGTAAAAATCTTAGTAAGAAGCAGAGTGGGAATTTAAACCCAGTTTGTGTACATCCAGAATCTGTTCATAATCATTTCTACATGCCTCCTACCTAATTTTTTTATTGCAAATATTTTTCTTTTCCTCTTTTATTCTTTGGTTTCTTCCTTCATTCCTCCCTTCCACAAATATTTTACACACATGTACTGTGATTTAAATTGATTTGTATAGCATTTATAATGAGTTAGTATATAAAAAAATTATTTTGAGTTATGCCCAACTCACAAATGAATTTTGGATTATAACCCATTGAGGACTCAAGGCTAGCCTTTACCTATTTTTCAAATTGCAAAGGTAGGATGGCAGTAAATTGCATGCAATACTGGAGGCCATACAATGAAAACTGAATGTGTCATATTTTACCCCCAGAGTACCTATTATGTAGCAAGAATCTTATTTAAATCTTAGAACACAGAGGGGATTTAAGACTCTCTTTGGGCTTTCTCCTTCTGTTTCAACAAAATAAAATAGTCTCCTTTCAATTGCTCTATGTCTGTATATTTTCTGTGGTTTACAAAGTATGCTTAACTTTCTGCATTATATAGGTAGAAGGTGTTGAGCCCCAGTGAGAAATTTTATTAAGAGATTTTCTTAATATGAATAGAATAAAGTCTTGGCAACTAAGTAGACTGACTTTAATTTGCCATATTCAACATATATTAAATATCTCAAAATGTATTAAATGAATGTATGATGAAATGCTTATACACTTCATTTTTATGACTGCACATCATTATTCCTAAAGTCCATGTATATTTTAAAGTTTTTTCTTATTACAGTTAGTTAACACACAGTGTAATACTAGTTTGTGGTGTACAGTATAGTGATTCAAAACCTGCATACATCACCCGGTGCTCATCACAACAAGTGCTCTCCTTCAACCCCATTACCTGTTTCACCCATCCCTTACCACCGCCCTTCAGGTAACCATCAGTTTGTTCTTGGTTTCTTGGTTTGCCTCTATTTCCCCCTTTGCTCATTTGTTTTGTTTCTTAAATTCCACATATGAGTGAAATCATATGGTATTTGCCTTCCTCTGGCTGACTTATTTCGCTTAGCATAATATACTCTAGCTCTATCCACATTGTTGGAAAATGGCAAGATTTCATTCTTTTTGATAGCTGAGTAATATTTCTGTGTGTGTGTGTGTGTGTGTGTGTGTACACACCATATCTATCCATTCATCAGTCGATGGACACTTGGGCTATTTCCATAATTTGGCTATTGTAGATAATGTTGTTATAAACATTGGGGTGCACGTATCCCTTTGAATTAGTATTTTTGTATTTGGGTAAATACCTAGTAATGAGAAGTCCTGGGATCAAACCCCGTGTCATGCTCCCTGCTCAGCAGAGAGCCTGCTTCTCTTTCTCCCTCTGCCTGCCACTTTGCCTACTTGTGCTCTCTCTGTCAAATAAATAAATAAAACGTTTAAAAAAAAAACAAACCCAAAACCTAGTAATACAGTTGCTGGATTGTAGGGACGTTCTGTTTTTAACTTTTTGAGGAGCTTCCATACTGTTTTCCAGAGGGGCTGTACCAATTTGCCTTCCCACCAAGAGTCCAAAAAGTTCCCCTTTCACCACATCCTCGCCAGCACCCATTGTTTTTGTGTTGTTGATTTTAGCCATTCTGCAAAAAGTCCTTATATTTTTTTGCTGTTTGTCTTCTTCCTCTTACTGTTGATGGTGCCCACATTTATATTCTGTCAGAAGCGGGGTGCTTAATTAATAGCAAAAATAGATAGGGATGTCAGTTTCATGAGATATTAAGACAGAAAGAGATCACCCAGTCTAAATTTGCTCTACCCAATCCCATTCCCCAGGTGAAGAAACTGAGGCCTTGGGAGGTTTAACAACTTACCTGTTTCACACAGCTACTTCATAGCAGAGACAGGAATAGACCCTTCTGACTCTTCATTCCCATGTTTGTTTCATTTCACTACCCTGTTTCTGACATAATTTCATTTCACTACCCATGTTTCTGACATAATTGGTGAATGGTAGCAGCTCCATTGATTAGTTCCTTTCTTTCTATTCCAGTTCTTGCTGTCAAGGGAAACTAGCTAATTAACAATCATTTGTTATCCACTATTTTGGAGCACAGTTTTCTTATATTGTCTCTGTCTCCATGTGGCTGTATGCCATAGATAGAGGCTTAGAGTAGAATCTGTCCCTGGCATGCAAACAAAACAACCAAAATTCCAGACTAGTGTTCCCTGAACAAGTGGCATCTGCCTTCTGGTCCCCAAGTGCCATAAAAACAGACTCAGACATTGACCTTGCCTAGTAAAGTCATGATGTAAATTAAACAGCCAAAATACAAAAAGTTGTGAGAAAAATCATAGGAATTAACAATAATGAGCTTAATGTGCTCTCTATCATTACATGATGCAAGAAATTTCAGAGAGAAGCATCTATACAAGGATTTGGTGGAAATAGTATGCCAGAAGGTAGTGTGTGATTACCAAGACACTTTGAAAATATGCTCCCCTCTCTTCCCCCAGGCAAATTATTTGTTGATACGACTTTTTTTTTTCTTTTTCAAAGATTTTATCCATTTATTTGACAGACAGAGATCACAAGTAGGCAGAGAGGCAGGCAGAGAGAGAGGAAGGGAAGCAGGCTCCCTGCTGAGCAGAGAGCCCGATGCGGGACTCGATCCCAGGACCCTGAGATCATGACCTGAGCCGAAGGCAGCGGCTTAACCCACTGAGCCACCCAGGCGCCCTGTTGATACGACTTTTACTTGATTTTCTTTTTCTCTTTATTTTGGGGCAAAGGGAGTAAACTATGATTAAGGTATTGAAGACTGGCTTAGTTTATTTTAGTCCCTAGAAAGTTGTAAAACATCAACTGAATAATTTCAAATCCTTTTTTATTTAAGAATGGAATAAACATTAAGGTACAAAAGTTACTTGATTATTTTTAGAGAATATGTATTCACCATATTTTATCCTGAAATGCAGCCAAAGATGAAGAGATAATTCCTAGTTCTCTAATCTTTTGGCTTGCTATAAAAATGAAATGTCTTTATTTCTAAGTTCTAAACAACATGTGGTTAGTGAAGTATGGAGACATTAAGTGAGAAAACACTTAAATTCTGAACCTAAGGAAAAGCAACAATGCAATATGGATGTAAATATGTGTTCAGGGACAATTTAGAAAATGCAATTACTAACTAAAATGTCTCAGAGAAGCAGAGTTTAGATTTTGAGCTACCTGTAATGAATACCTTGTTATATTTTTATATGCAGCAAAATTGAGCCATAAAATGGCCCAGAAAGTTTTGATAAATGAAATTGATCAAAATCTTATTCTACTTTGTTCATTCATTCCTAATTTCTACCTGCCTACCTACCACACCCCCTCATATTGAATTCTGCATTTTAGTGTTCTCCCTGGGCATTCTAATGGCTAAAAGGCAAAGAAACTGCTTTGTATAAACCTTCTAATCCTTGTCTATGTGTTCATATTTAATGTGTGAATCTGATTTTAGGGAGGGATTGGAGAGCCTGAGGAAAAATAGCTGGATTGGTGAATGGTTTGCAACCTGGACTACTTCCTCCCAGGTTTTAGTCTCAAGAAGTCATTTCTAAAGCCTGTTCAAATTACTCAGGTCTGACTGTGTGCTCTTATCAAGGATAATGAGATACTTTATAGCAATTCTGCAGGAATTATTGATTAGGAAGTTGCTTACAGTTCTGATACCTGTCACAGGAAGTTGGTGCAGGACTTGGACGGAATAAGTGATGAGATAAAGGCTGGGTTAGAAAAGTGATTACAACTGGGAACTTGCTAATCACTGACCTCTATAGGGGTCCTCTGGTTTATCACTAATCTCACGCACACTTGGCACTTTCCTGTGCTGCTGCCTCATCATTCATAGCTGTGTGAGTAATTTGGCATGGAGTGAACAAGAGGAGGGCATAGAGAGTCCAGCAGCTGTGCTTGTTGGCACTAGATATTTAAATATCTTCAATGTAGCCAGCAGCGTGCTTGGCACAAATGTTAGCCAATAATACTTAAACAAACTGTTGTGAAGAAAATAGGCAGGCATTTATGTTAAAACCCTCTCTCTTTTCTTTCCTTTAGAAATATCTGTTAGTTTGAGATCCTTGCTAGATTTTTTGTGTGTAAGATTGATCAGATTGCTGTGAAAATGAAGTCAGTAATACTAATAGTTAACATTGGCCTAGGTTCTTTCAGACAAGAATTTCCAAGTACTTTATAAGCATTAATAATTAAAGCATTAATAACTGTGCAGACCTGTGTGCGGTACATGCTACTGAGTTGATTTTCCTAAAAGAGTGAGTGGGAGCATTGACGTTAAGTGACTTGTAACTTGCCTAGTTCACTCAGTGGAAAGAAGCAAGAGCCAAGAGATTAATCCAGTAATCAGAATCCAAGGTCTCTGCTCTGTTACATACCAAATGGCATTACAGATTTCCCCACTTTGTAGGATAGTGTGTTCTTGTGTTTTTCCAAGTGGTTAGTGCGATTGAAATTGTATGAAACTTGTGGTAGTGTTCATCCACAAAAAAAAAGAGGAAAAGATTCTCCATGAGCCAAAGACGGTAGGTAAATAATGATTTTGCAAAGATACGTAAGGGGGGGGGGGAACAGTCTGCTCATAAAACTGTGATCTTATTTAGATTTGTACCCAAATATTTAGATTGGCCTGTGTAGGGATTTCATATTGTTCCTCTGAAAACTGTATCTGGAAAAGTTCTCATGATTTATATGTATCAGAGTATTTGAGTTTGAAACATAGTAATGTTGATCTAGGTAACTTTTTTGAAACATCCAAGGATTCTTTTTCTAGGTTAAGTCTTTATCTTTCAAGAAAAACTAGTCTAATGCTTCACTTAAAATATAACACATGGGGTTTTTTATGTAATAGATGATGAATTTGAATTTATGAATGCAGTTCTTTATGCCTTACAAAAATGAACATTGAAACAATACTGGCTTTCAGACAAATAGGGGGACTATTTGTTCTAATTTGTGCTCTTACTCATGAATTCAACAGTTACTTTACCTATTCATTAAAATTACTAAACTTAAGTTAGTTGTAAATTTTCAGGTGTTCACTAGACCGCTGCAGAAATAAATGCTAAGCCATCTGTATCTTCCATAATAGCTCTGTATCTGGCCATTTCCTCATGAAAACGTTATTTTGAGTTGGTAGGAAAAGAGCACATACAGCCAGGAGAGTATTATGGAGCATGTTTCTACAGCCAGTAGATTCAGATCTACAGGAGATCTTGTAGTTTTACTGTCATATCTCGCACCTGTTATCAACTTCCTCCAGTCACTCCTTGCTATTAACGGGATTTCTAGTAGGAAGAAGCATACAAGTGGCAGTGGAACCAGCACTGTAAATAAAGTGTATTTCACAGTACCTTACACATAATAGCTCGTCAACAAGTGCCAGTTCCTGTCACCTTGCTCACAGCAGTCTCAAGAGTGAAGGAGGGTAGAATAGTTCTAGATCGCTGTCAACTATAAGGAGGGTTCAGCAAAGCAGCCTGGGAGCCAGAGTTGGTCAACATAGGAGCCAGAGTTGGTCAACATAGGAATGCCGTGTCTCCTGGGAGGAAGTGTGGTTTAGTTTACCCCATGTACTCTACCCAAGTGTGTTAGATGCAAGTGGGCCTCAGTGCAGAGGCAGTAATTTCAGAGCATAGTCGCTGGAGACCTCCATCACTTATATTCTCTGAAGGAAGAGATTTGCAAGGTGCGTTTTCATGGCTTAGCAATTAAATATGTTAAATTGTTTTAAGATATGCACAAAAACAAATCCCTGCTTGGCTCCCAGCCTCTCAGGATGCTTTTCTGCCCCCTCTGATCTTGTCCAACTTATTCATTTTATAGATTAGGAAACTGAGACCCAGAAAAACAAGATCAGAATAGATACTTTTCTAACAGTCACTTGAAGCAAGAGAAACAACAACATGTGCCCTTTGCAAGAACTGAAAAGAATAGCAGTTACTTATGAGTAAAACCAGCGTAACTGACTGTGTTCTTTATCTAGAACCGGTCTTTGGAAGTTGGGTTTTGCTGCCAATCATTTTGGGGATGGTTTGTCATCCATTTCTCTCTGCAGCAGGAATAGATAGTGTCATATCATTTGATTGGTAGAGGCTGCTGTGAGGGCTAAATAGATAAAACTTCCTATACTGTATTTGGGCTCCACCAGATGTGTACATTTATGATCTGAATATGGGAACTGTGTCCTAAACCTCCACTGGAAAACAGTACAATATGGTATGCCATTAAGTTTTGGGGTCAGCAGTGGAACAGACTAGAGAGCCCAGATATGGACCCTCAACTCTATGGTCAAATAATCTTTGACAAAGCAGGAAAAAATATACAGTGGAAAAAAGACAATCTCTTCAATAAATGGTGCTGGGAAAATTGGACAGCTATATGTAGAAGAATGAAATTCAACCATTCTCTTACACTGTACGCAAAGATAAACTCAAAATGGATAAAAGACCTCAACGTGAGGCAGGAATCCATCAGAGTCATAAAGTAGACCATAGGCAGTAACCTCTTCGATATCAGCCACAGCAACTTCTTTCAAGATATGTCTCCAAACGCAAAGGAAACAAAAGCAAAAACGAATTTTTGGGACTTCATCAAGATCAAAAGCTTTTGCACAGCAAAGGAAACAGTCAACAAAACAAAGAGGTAACCCACGGAATGGGAGAAGATATTCGCAAATAATAGTACAGACAAAAGGCTTATATCCAGGATCTATAAAGAACTCCTCAAACTCAACACACACAAAACAGATAATCATGTCCAAAAAATGGGCAGAAGACATGAACGGACACTTCTCCAATGAAGACATATAAATGGCTAACAGGCACATGAAAAAATGTTCATCATCACTAGCCATCAGGGAGATTCAAATCAAAACCACATTTACATACCACCTTAAACCAGTTAGAATGGCCAAAGTTAACAAGACAGTAAATAATGTGTTTTGGAGAGGATGTGGAGAAAGGGGAACCCTCTTACCCTGTTGGTGGGAATGCAAGTTGGCATAGCCACTTTGGAAAACAGTGTGGAGTTTCCTTAAGAAATTAAAAGTAGAGCTTCCCTATGACCCTGCAATTGCACTACTGAGTATTTACCCCAAAGATACAGACGTAGTGAAAAGAAGGGCCATCTGTACCCCAATGTTCATAGCAGCAATGGCCACGGTCACCAAACTATGGAAAGAACCAAGATGCCCTTTGATGGACGAATGGATAAGGAAGATGTGGTCCATATACACTGTGGAGTATTATGCCTCCACCAGAAAGGATGAATACCCAACTTTTGTATCAACATGGATGGGACTGGAAGAGATTATGCTGAGTGAAATAAGTCAAGCAGAGAGAGTCAATTATCATATGGTTTCACTTATTTGTGGAGCATAAGAAATAACACGGAGGACATGCGGAGTTGGAGAGAAGTGAGTTGGGGGAAATGGGAGGGGGAGATGAACCATGAGACACTATGCACTCTGAAAAACAATCTGAGGGTTTTGAAAGGGTGGGGGTTGGTAGGTTGGGTGAGCCTGGTGGTAGGTATTATGGAGGGCACGTATTGCATGGAACACTGGGTATGGTATATAAACAATGAATTCTGGTACACTGGAAAGAAATTTAAAAAATAAAAAAATTAATAAAAAAAATTTTTTTAAAGAATTTGGGGTCAGATAGCCCTGCATTCTGGTTCTCTGGGCTACTTACAAGTTCTGTGACCTTGGGCAAGTTATTTCTCCTCGTTAGTGAAATGGGGGCTTAATAGTACCTGCCTCAGTGAACAGGAAGAAGTTTAAAGCTACTGTTAGCATTCATCTGGATTATTTTAGTAGTGTTCAAATTCATTTGGGTTATTTCAGTAGTCTAGTAGTCTTCTAATAGCTTCTGCACTTGTTCTTCTATAATTTATTCTTCACAAGCAGTCATGATGATACTTTTTAGATGTAGAGTGTCTTTTCAGTAAATAATACTAAGTCATTTGGGTATCTCTGGAAAAATATTTGAAACAGTACACACAACAAAAAAAAGGGGGCAAGTTAGCCAATATGAAAATGAAGAATTTCTGTTTATCAAAAGATACAATTAAGAGAGTGAAAAGACAATCTACAGAAAATATTTACATAGAGACAGTAAAAGGTCTTATATCAAAAATACATAAAGAACTCCAACAAATCAACAAGTAAATGACAACCCAAGAGTAAAAAAGTGAACAATATACTTGAATGGACATTTCATTGTACAATATTCAGCTGTCCAATAAACATGAACTCACAGTGATTTACTAGTAGAAACTTGGTTGCCAAAATGTCTGTTAAGTCTCCCACTGCATTAATAAATAACTCCACAACAAAAGAGCTAATTGTTCCACAAATCTCCTTACTAATAAGAATACCAGGAATATCATATAATTTTCTGCACAGGTTTTATCTTACTCTTGGAAATTCTGTTTTCTGAGCATTCTTTCTCATAACAAGGTATAAGAATGTATCTCTTTTTTTAATCCTTTTTTATTTTTTATTTATCCTTATTTTTTATACAATACTTTATTGTTGCTCAATCTCTTCACTAGGACCTAACAGTGTAATCTTGATTCCATCTTAGCATGATAGTTTTGTAAGTATTAAAACATACAGACTGCACTTCTCCCAGATCCTCTCCTCTCTAGGCTAACATCTTGATTCTTTTAGTCGATCTGGTATCTAGATTCCTCACCATTCAAGGGAAGTTACATACCTGTTTAGCAGTTACTCAAC
Organism: Lutra lutra; assembly: GCF_902655055.1. NCBI lineage: Eukaryota > Metazoa > Chordata > Mammalia > Carnivora > Mustelidae > Lutra > Lutra lutra. The sequence continues at coordinate 38,528,381 of NC_062284.1, forward strand.
CGTGTTCATTTGACATATATTAATATTATCTATATATAGCATTCATTTATAATACTTAGCAGAAAACCATAATACACTAACCAAAGTTGTTAGTTGTCAGACACCCCAAATAAAATAGGCTTAGAGATTCATTTTAATTCATGAAAATAGTTCTTGTAAAAAGTAATTTAAAGACTAAAAGATGAATGTCTTCTAAATCTCAGACTGAGTATGCATTATTTTAAGAGTAACCAGATTTCTAAGTCCCTCAGAAATAATTAGCTCTTAATAAATGAAAGGTGAAATGAAAATGTATTCACATTTCAAAATCTAATTTGAATAGGTTAAGTATCATTTTAAAAACAAGCTATCAACTTTCCATTTCAGAAGAAACTTTTTCTCTGTAATGTTTTTAACTTACGTTAAATTAGTTTTTGTTTTCTCTGTTTGAATATCCTTGTGAAAGGAAGAAGTTTAGGAATTTTAATAGGCACAGGAAAGTATATTTAAAAACTTATGTTTTCTTTTTTTTTTTTTTAATTTATTTGATATATAGAGAGGGAGATCACAAGTAGGCAGAGAGGCAGACAGAGAGAGAGGGGGAAGCAGGCTCCCTGCTGAGCAGAGAGCCCAATGCGGGGCTCGATCCCAGGACCCTGAGATCATGACCTGAGCCGAAGGCAGAGGCTTAACCCACTGATTCACCCAGGTGCCCCAAAACTTATGTTTTCTTAAATAACAAGTAGTGTCCATACAGATAATTAAAATTGTATTTGAAAGCTGTACTTTATTAAAAAGAGAGCTAATATTGATTTCTTACTTTGTTCCCGTTTCTGCCTGAACAATTGAAAAAAGAAATGTTTCTTACTCTGGTACAGTTGAGTGAAAATAAAACAGACCATAACTTGTGTTTAAGTCTTCATTAGTTGTTTAATGTTTCAGGAAGAGGAATTTGCAAGATAGAAAGGGCCTAAGTATTTCAGCCAATAGTAAGTTCATGGTATATTGTGATGAAAAACCAATATAGTCTTTTTTTAACCCTATGGTGTTTGTTTAGAATGTTAATACAGTTAATATATTTTCTTAAAATTGAAGACACGTTAAGGGCACTTGGGTGACTCAGTTAAGCATCCAACTTTTGGTCTCAGGTCAGATCTTGATCTCAGGGTCATGAGTTCAAACCTGCCCTGGGCTCCTAGTTTAAAAAAAAAAACAAAAACAGATATGTACCGGAAATGATTTTTGATATCTCATAAATTTGTTTATTTGATGAATAAAGTGATACCTTCAAACCATAAATGTGTGCTGTTCTTTATTTTCCCTTAGTAATTTGTCTGCCAATCCTTCTAATTTGGCATTTCCCTTCAGTCTCTGCCATCATCTTGGTTCAGCAGGATTTCTGATCCCTTTTGATGAGGCACAGGAATAGCTCCAAGAGAAGGATTGAGTCCAAAATCCCCATAGATCATCTTGACTCTTACAAGCAGTCTTACTTGAAAGATATATATCCTCTGAGAGTTAGGGTTTTTTTGCTTTTTATTCTATACGTATATGTTGCAAATTAAAGCTCTTTATGTAGAACATACTGCTTTATGGTGAGACAGTGAGGCAAACAGACCACATTAATTAACCTTTTCTCATTAATCTGCATTTTTATGTTTGGCATTACTTCCCCTGAAATATGTGCTTCATCACTAATAGCCAGTAAGTGCTTTTTAAGACATGTGCTACAACGTCCTAATGGGCTCTGAAATTATACCTTGAATTATTACAGTATTTTCTAATAACTAGCTTTGATATTACAAGGATTATTTTGTATATCTAAGGAGTCACTACGTGCCAAATTTAGAGGAGCAAGATTTTATATCAATTGGCCACTGTGGCATGTAGATGTCAATGAAAATAATCAAATATTAGTTCCTGATTCTCCCAAGTTTTTTTAAATTTTATGCACTGTATCAGTAGATAATTTTGAGCATCCCATTTATATGGGGAGTTTTAAAAATCAATAAACTATACATTTTTATATAATTATAAGCCTAATATCTCAATGTGTAGTATACAAGTGTGGGGGGAAGTTCATATAGCCTCAATAATTTTAAATATTTTGGATAACTTGTCAGATTTAATGATATTTGTACTGTTTTTAACCTCAGAATGGAGAAAAAGAATTAGCTCTGCCATTGTCATTGTTTATCTGTGTCTCCATCTTTGTTGTTAACATCAAACTGTGATGTTTACAGAAATCTTTTTGAGCAACATGTCTATTAGAGACTGTTCAGTTAAAATCAATATGATATTTGTAAATTTACTGAACAATGTGTTGAGAAGCCAGTAAGCAAGAACTGCTGTTGGTATCAGCACTGTGGGACATCTACTCTCCTCCAGAACTGGCCCATACCGTTTCTGACATTTACCATCCAATTTTGAAACTGCAGATACAGTCCCAAAAGGAATTCTTACACATTTCTGGGCATGTAAATTGACATGATGACTTCAGAGAATAGTAAGGCCATACTTAGAAAGTTGAAAGTGTGCATCCTTTAATCCAGTAGTTCCACTTCTCTGTGTCTTTTCTAGAGAAAGTCTTATGTGTATGTATAATACATGAGCGAGGATACATGTTTTACCATTCTTCCTGATAACAAAAAAACGAGGAGCCATCTATTTCTCGGGAAGGGAATAGAGAAACTGTGGGTTTTTTGGTATAACGGGACATTTTATAGCAGTAAATATGAATGAGCTAGGTGCATATTATCAACATGTATCTCAGAAGCATATTACATGGAAATCACATTTCAAAAGGGGTGGATTACTACATAATCCCATCTGTTTAAATGTATTAAACACAAACAGTAATGTATATTGTTTGGGTACACAAATATATATTAAAAGTTTCCAAGTAAACATGGGAATCATATATACTATCCTTTCGCTAATGGATATCCTGAGGTCTGGGGTGAGAATTAAGCTGTATCTGTACTTTTAATTTCTGAGACAGAGAGGAGAGGAGGAGGAGATATCTTCAGTCTGAAGCAAATAAGGGAAAATATTCTCCCTACAGAGTAGATCGTACTGTTGACTATATAGATGTCTATTCTTTTCCAGTCTTTTGAATATTTTTTCAGTGTTTCAGCGGAAAGTATTTAATAAAATACATGCTATTCAGTGAAAGTGTCAGGATTTGTTAAACTGACTAGAATGATAGTAAGTTTTTAAAATTTTAATTATTGGATTTTATCTTCTTGTTTCTAATTTGTTCTCTGTACTTCAAATCACAATATAATTACTAAGAATGGTCTAGTGGTTGAATTGATTGTCAATAAATGAGGACTTTTGTATACAGTTACTTTCTTTGTTTTATAGGAAAAACGTCAGAGAGAGGCTCATTTTCCCTGTACAGCAGAGACACCGGATTACCAGGCTGTCAGGTAAGTTTAATAAATACAAAATTGAGGTCATTTATAATACATAAATAAAAGCTTTGATAGAAGAGGTAGGAATTTATCCAATTTCAGCATTATCTATGCCTTTAATGTGTAACTAAATATGGTAAGATTTTAGTAACTAAAGATATTTTCTTTTCCCTCTGTTTAAAATGATTTCTCTTCCTCAATTCACCATTGTCTTTCTGTAGAAGCAACAATTACCTTCCTCTCCCTTTCCAAAATTCTTATATCATTTCTGAAAATGATTTTTGCATATTTCCTCATGAGAAGAACAAAGCTGCTAATATATTACATGAAGAACATACGATTGCTCTGTGTAGCTTTACTATCCTGTAATGTTAAACTTACTAATGTTCTTAGTGTTTTCATTTCAGTCCTACACCCTAACCCATTCTTTAGGCTTTCAAAAGTCTCTTTGACTTGGAAACGTTGTTTCAGCTTTTCCATATTCCTTAGCATGTTGTATTTTTACTGATGGCCATCTTCTCTGCTTATATCCCCATATCTTTAGAGAGAATCCTGAACACTCAGTTCACCTCTAGATTCCCATCAGAACCAAGCCAAAAAGAATAGGAGGGCAGAATATATGAAATTTGTTTTCTGCTGTCTATATGCTTTTCATGAGGTCTGCCCTAATTTTAGACGTGGTCATGTCAGTCAATTTTAATTCTCATTCTAATAGTACTACTACATTTAATATATATCCTCTAATTGTGCCAATCACAGAAGTCCTAGGTTCAAATCCCATCTTTACAAGTTACTGGCCAGTGGTCCTAAGACAAGCCATTTAACCTCCAATCCCATCTCTGCATTGATTTTCTCATTTGAAAAATAGAATTAGCAGTTTTGTTTCATCCTACTTTATAGGTCTATGAAGACCTATAAAGTTATATATAATGAAGGTTAAATTCCATGTACTTGTGGAAGCATTTTACAAAATAAATCATTTAATTTTTTTTCCATTCATATAACCTACAAAACAAAAGCTGTTTTGTGTTTTGGGGAATGTTTTTTGTATTGTTGGTTCAAGTCATTACATTCACAGTTTCATCAGCAAAGGTCATTATTGTTATTCCATGAAGTATCCTGTATTGAATCTCTTGGAGTTCTCACTTGGCTTTAGGAAATGAGAGAATATCCTTGGCACAACCCCATCACAGGCCAGTAACTCACAACTCTAGTGGTTCTTTCCTCCTTTATTTGCTCCATCCTCTGTACATAGATTGGGAAGTGTTGTATGTGGACAGTGCATGCATGTAAGAGCGCACATGGATAAATGCTGGAGCAGAGGATGAGTTGAAACAGTGCCCAGTAGTGGTATTATAATAGGGTAACTTGCAGTGATTTTTTTTTGGTATGTTAAATCATCCTTGCATTCCTGCGATAAACCTCATAGAAGCCATTTTGAATCCTTAATATTATTTTTAAGAGACCAAAAGATTTGAGAGCCACTGTTCTAATGTTAATACTATTGCTAAATTTGAGGGGGAAACAGTTGTAAGCTCTTAGAAAATACAGCTGCATCTAATATATCAGCTAATGCTTATATTAATGAGTTTCCACTTAACATTTTTTATACTCTCTTGGCAAAAGTATTGCTATTTAGTTAGGATTAGTGGTAAGCTCTATTTATATAATTCTCAAGTTTTGAGAAGACAAATCTCAACAGTTTTTCCAAAGATTAATATGTGTTTATACCAGATTTAATTCCTTTCTTCTCGGGATTTTTGTTTTTTTAAATCCAGTATAATTAACATACAGTGTTATATTAATTTGAGACGTACAATACTAGTTTTAATTCTTATATCAGAAAACATTTTTTTTTAAACCTAGGTACAAGCACTATAATAACAATTGCACCCATTTACTGAGAACTGAGCCAGGCTTTGAATTAAACATGATCACATTTAATCCCTTTAACAATACCCATTTTTCAGATTGGAAATGGATGCTCTCCAGAGGTATTAAGTAATTTGCTCAAGGGCATGCATCTAGCAAGTGGTAAACTTTCTAAACACAGGGTTGATGCTTTTAACTATGATATAACTATACTGCAGCATAACAGTATCAGGTTCCAGGTCTGTCCCCTTACTACCCTTTCACTTTAATTTGTTTGGATGAGGAGGGACCTGGGAATTTATATTTTAAACAAGTGCCCCAGGTGATGCTAATTCACATGTGTTGGGGATTATGCTTTGAGAAACCCAGTTCTCCTGTATATGCCAAATATAAGCATCTACGGAGTATAAAAAAGGAAGAAACCATAAGATCACTGTTCAACAGTTGTTTATAACATTTTGGAGAGATCAGGTAGGCCTGTGGAAAAGAGAAACAATGTTACCGGGATGTATGAAATACAAAATAACAGTATTGTTATTGCAAGAAATGTAAAGGTATTCAAATGAGGGAAAGATTTATTTGTAAAGTATTCACAGAACCAGTGCATGAGCCCCAAAGAGGAAGCCCACAATTGAGCACAGAGGAGAGGTTTTATGGCAACAAAGACAGATGGCATCAGTGAAGATAGGAAGGCTCTTAAAACAAGTAAAAGAATTCCTCACTGTGAAAGGAACAATGGCCTTGCTATTTATTATTGTTACTTAGCTCTCACTATGCTGCAGTTGCTAGACAAAATAATGGATGGCACCAGCTGATTTGAGGCCTAAAGAGTAAACTCAGGATATTCAAGAGTTAAAAAAGACGTATAACTCCTATTCAAAGAAAAACCTGTATTCCAAACAGTATTTGTTATCAGGGGTCAGAGAAAACAATACACTAAACAACAAATTGGCTGCCATTTTGTCTTACGTGTTCACAAGTGACATAAAAATCTTAACCACACAATGATAATAGAAGGAAATGTAAACAGTGACTGCAAAATTCTATCCAAACACCACTTTGAAACCATTTCTCTTCAACATAATTCCCAAAGGAACATTAACTCTCCTATTAATGTACATAAAATGCTGCTGACATAATACAAAATTCATTCTAATTTAATAATGCCTGATGGGCCTTACTTCATGTTAAGATGATGTAATAATATGTTGCTAAATGAGTCTCCTCATATTACTTTCATGGCAATCCCATAACTGATGAGCCATTAAAAGGAAACTGGTGTAGTAGTATTACTGGAAACACTGATAGATCATTCTGCAATCAGATTTTTTTAATTGACTCGACACAGAACATAGAAGCCAACATCATTATTAACTATAGGTATAATACTGCACAATGATGTGAAAAATCCTTTTATCATTACAAGTTTTTCACTGATACCTGTAAAAGAAGTATGTATTCAAGTAGTTTATGTTAGTTTTTCTCCCAAGTGTTCAAACCCAGAAGAGACAGGGTCTTGGGTTTTTTTTGTTTTTGTTTTGTTTTTTTTTTTCGAAGAGATTTAAGTTTCATCAGCATTTAGGTATTATATGCTTTAGGAAATGACAACTTTAAATTCAGGTAGCACTTAGTTATTTGGAAATTTACCCACAATTTGCTTATTAATCATCCTCTTTTCCCATTATAACCAGTCTCACTATATACAGACATTTGATAATGAGAAAATTATAAAAGCGTCAATATATCAGGAAGATATAACAAATGATACATAATGATAATAACTTTAGGTAAATAACCTAAGAGCTTTAAAATAAATGAAGCAAATATTGACAGAATTCAAGAGAGAAGTAAATACAAAACTATAGTTAAATGTTTGAATATCTCTTAGCAATTGACAAAATAACTAGACAAAAAACTTAGTTCATTTACTATCAACTACCTTGACCTTATTAATATTTACAAAACTGTTCCCAACAAATGAAGAATATACATTCATTTTGAGGGTATATGTTCTATTCAGCAGGATTGAATCATGTGCTAATCCATAAAACTGGTGTCAATAAATTGAAAAGATTTTAAATCCTACAGCATATTGTGTGACCAGAAGAAAACTAAATTAGAAGTTAGAAGATACTTAAGAAAACACCAAATATTTGAAAAATAACCCATATATAAATAATCTGTGGTTTTAAAAAATTAGAAGGGAATTTAGAAACTATCTCTAACTGAATTATAGTGAAATATGATATAGCAAAATCTGTTGGTGCAGCTAAAACAGTGCCTAGAAGAAAAGGTATAGCTTTAAGTGCTTGTATTAAAAAAAAAAAAAAAAAAGATCTGGATTATATAGCCTGAGGTTCTGCCCTAAGAAGCTAGAAAATGAAGCACAAAATAAATAGAAGGGTGGAAATCATACAGATAAGAGCAGGAATCAGTGTAATATTACAGAATTAATAGAAAAGCAACAAAACCAGAATTTGGTTGTTTTAAAAGATCCATAAAATTAATAACTACTAGGGCTGCCTGGGTGGCTCAGTCATTAAGCGTCTTCCTTCGGCTCAGGTCATGATCCCGTGGTCATGGGATTGAGCCCCACATTGGGTTCTCTGCTCAGCGGGGAGCCTGCTTCTCCCTGTCCCTCCCCCCTGCTTATGTTTCCTCTCTCTGTGTGTCTCTTTCTAAATAAAATCTTTAAAAAGAAAATTAAGGGGTGCCTGGGTGGCTCAGTGGGTTAAGCCTCTGCCTTTAGCCCAGGTCATGATCTCAGGATCCTGGGATCGAGCCCCACATCAGGCTCTCTGCTTAGCGGAGAGCCTGCTTCCCCTCTCTCTCTGCCTGCCTCTCTGCCTACTTGTGATTTCTCTCTGTCAAATAAATAAAATGTTAAAAAAAAAAAAGAAAGGGGACGCCTGGGTGGCTCAGTTGGTTAAGCCGCTGCCTTCAGCTCAGGTCATGATCCCAGCGTCCTGGGATCGAGTCCCACATCAGGCTCCTTGTTCTGTGGGGAGCCTGCTTCTCCCTCTGCCTCTGCCTGCCACTCTGTCTGCCTGTGCTTGCTCTCTCTCTCTCTCTCTCTCTGACAAATAAATAAATAAAATCTTTAAAAAAAAAAAAAAACTTAGTTGAAAAAAAGATATTGGGAATAAGTTTGAAAACTTAGGTGAAATAAATTTCTTGAGGAATACTTGCCAAAGGGACAAGATAAAACAGAAAGTCTGAATTGCTGTGCATCTATTAGTGAAAATAAATTCATTTCAAAAATTCTTTACAAAGAGTGATGAGCACAGGTCATATATGGAATTATTGAATCACTATATTGTACACCTGAAATTAATATAACACTGTGTGTTAACTATACTGGAATTAAAGTAAAATAAGAAAGAAATGTTGGGGGACAAAAAATTGTGAGAGAAAACCCATAAAAAATGCTTGAGGGTCATGGTTTCATTGGTGAATTTTTTTAAATGTTCAGGGGAAAAATACCAATCTTATACAAACTATTTTAGAAAATAGAGAAGGAGAAAACACTTTACAGGTCATTTTATGAGATGAGCAATAAAATTACACACGTAAGTTTGGCTGAACATTTGAAAATCAGTCAGTTTAGTTCGACACATTAACAGAAGTGAGGAGAAATACAGTGTGATCATTTTCGTAGATGTAGAAAAGGTATACAACAAAAATGAAATATTCATGATAAAACCTCACAACTAACCATACAAAGCAGCTTCCTCAGTTTGATAAAAGACATAAATGAAAGATCTATAACTAACAGCATATTTAATGGTGCAAAACTAAATGCCCCCCCCATATTAGGAACCAGATAAGAATTTCCATTCTTATTACTTGAACTGTATGTGCTAGTATAATAAGGCGAGGGGAAAAAAAAGACACAATTGAAAAAGGAATAAATTAAGCTGAATTTGCAGATGACATGTTTATGTACCTGGGAAATCTGAATGAATCATCATGAAAACTTTCAGAACTGATAAACCTTTAACTTTTTCCCAGGATATAAAGTCAATCTAAAAATTAATTATATTTCTACACACTAGCGATGAACAATTAGAAAATGAAATTAACAAAAAAGTACTATTTGTAGTTACATCAGAAAGCATAAAATACTGAGGTATACATTTAGCAAAAGATTGTAAGACTTCAACGGTGAAAACTGTATATTGCTGGGAGAAACCAAAGAGGATCTAAATAAATAGATATATAAATAGATATAAATAAATAGATTGGAAATTGGAAAACAGTATCATTTAGATGTCAATTCCATTAGGCTATAGATTTAATGTAGTCCCAATCAGGATTCTAGCAGACTTTTTTTTTAGACATTGACAAGATTATTATGTGCTAACAGGCACATGAAAAGATGTTCAACATCACTCATCATCAGTGAAATACAAATACAAATCAAAACCATGATAAGAATACCACCTCACACCTGTCAGAATGGCTAAAATTAACATAAGAAACAACAGGTGTTAGCAAGGATGCAGAGAAAGGGGAACCCTCTTAAACTGTTGGTGGGAATGCAACCAGTGCAGCCACTCTGGGGAACAATATGAAGTTTCCTCAAAAAGTTAAAAACAGAACTGCCCTATGATCCAGCAATTATACTTCTAGGTATTTACCCAAAGAATACAAATACAGATTAAAAGGGGTGTACACACCCTAATGTTTATAGCAGCATTATAAACAATAGCCAAACTATGGAGAGAACCCAAATGTCCTTACTGATGAATGAATAAAGAAGATTTATATAAACAGTGGAATATTATTCAGTCATCAAAAAGAAGGAAATCTTGTCATTGCAGTGCCATGGATGGAGCTGGAGTGTATTATGCTAAGTGAAATATGTCAGTCAGAGAAAGACAAACAGCACATGATTTTACTTATTTGTGGAATTCAAGAAAGAAAACATGAACATATGGCAAGGGGAGTAAAAATCAAGAGAGGGAAACCAACCATAAGAGACTCTTAATGATAAAGAACAAACTGAGGGGTAATGGAGAGAGGGAGGGAGGGGATGGGTTAGATGGGTAGTGGGTATTAAGGAGGGCACTTGTTATGATGAGCACAGGGTGTTGTATGAACCACTGAATTATACTCCTGAAGCCAATATTGCCCTATGTGTTAACTAACTAAAATTTAAATAAAAATTCTGGGGGAAAGTTAATTAACACAAAAATAAAAGTTAATTGGAAAAGGCATAGGATTAAGAAGTGCCAAAACAATCCAGAAAGAAAGGAGAAAGGACTTGCTTTATACCTGATTTCAAGACTTAGTATAAAGCAATACTAATCAAGATGGTATAGTATAAAGACTGACAGATCATGAACAGAATAGAATCCAGAAAAGGACCCACACCTTTATGCTAAATGATATTTGATAAGAGCACCCTGGCAACTCAGTGAGGAAAAAAAAAAAATCTCTAATGTACAATGCTGAACAACTGAATTATCAGTATGGAAAGAAAGGAAAGAACTTAAAGCCTTACCTTATACCATACACAAACAAATTTGAGATAGATAATGGACTTAAATATGAAAGCTAAAGTAATAAAGCTGCTGGGGAAAAAATAGATGAGTATCTTTGCCACATACAGGTAAACAAAATTTCATAGGGAACACATAATAAAAGCATCAAACATGAAAGAAAAACTGATAAATTGAACTTAATTGATAGTAAAGGGGTACCTGGGTGGCTCAGTCTGTTAGGTGTCTTACCTTCAGCTCAGGTCGTGATTCCAGAATCCCGGGCCCTCTCTCTCCCTCTCTCAAATAAATAAATAAAATCTTTTTACAAAAATTAAAAATTTGTGGAAATGAAAAGAGAAGCCACAGATTGGGAGAAGGTATTTGCAACCCATATATCTGACAAATAAAATGATCCCTGACAACTCAATAATAAAAAACAAGCAACCCAGCTTCCTTTAAATAGGCAAAACACGGGGCACCTGGTTCGCTCAGTCATTTAAACATCTGACTCTTGATTATAGTTCAGGTATTGATCTCAGGGTCATGAGTTTAGGTGCTGCATTGGGCTCCACATTGGGTGTGGACCCAGCTTTAAAAGTAAATAAATGAATAGGCAAAACACTTGAAGAGACACTTCACGTAAAATATGCAAATGGGTGAGCCTTGATTTTGGCTTAGGTCATGATCTCACCCTTGTGGGATCATGCTCCCTGCAGGTGTGCTTCAGATTCGATCTCCCTCTCCCTCCCACTCATTCTCTCACTCTCAAAAATAAACAGAATCTTAAAAAAAAAAAAAAAAAAAAACAACAAATGGGTAATCAGCACGTTACAGGTTCCACGTTATTAGCTGTTAGACACATGAAAATTAAAACCAGTATACAACTACCCAGAATAGCTAAAATCAAAAAGATGATGCATTGTTGGTGGGACTGTAAAATGGTATGACTTTAGAAAACTGGCAGTTTCTTATAAAGTTAAACATGTATCAGCCCCACGACTCAGCAGTTTACTCCCAGGTATTTATCCAAGTGAAATATTGTTCACAAAAAGCTTTTTTCTCAAAAATGTTTGTAACAGTTTTACTCACTTTAGCCTAAAACTGGAAACACAGATGTTCATCAAGAGGATAATAGATAAATGAACTGTATCATGTTCATACACTAAATGTCATTCAGCAATAAAATGGAATGATCTAATGATCTCGGTAATGTTGTGCTAAAAACAGGCCACATCTCAAAAATACTGTATGGCTCCACTAATATGAATGTCTGTAATAGGCAGAGCTATCCTGTGTTGATAAAAATCAAATCAGTGGTTGCCAATAGGAGGGTTCTTCTATAAAGGGACCCCATTGCTGAAGTAATAGAAATGTCTGTCTTGATATGCATTCATCAAAACTGATGGAGTAGTTCACTTAAGATCTGAACATTTTATTGTATGTAAGTAATAGCTTAGTTTTTAAAAAATGAAGAGTGAAGAGCACTGCTAGAGAGTGTATTCTACCTGACTTTAACACCTGATACACAGTTGTGGTACTTAAGCAGCATAGTACTGGCCTGATTGAGAAACAGAACACTGGAACAGAATACAGCCCAGAAGTACACCAACGCTTTATGTAGTTAATTTGATTTTCAGCCAAAGTAGTCCACTGGAGAAAGGAAAGGATGTTTTTGTTTTTGTTTTTGCTTTCATAAAAGATGTAATACAAATAGATATTCATGTGGGCAGATATGATTGTCAGTCCTCTCACACTAAACAAAAATTATTCAAGATGGATCTGAGACCTAAATGTAAAAGCTACAACTACAAAGTTTTAAGAAGAAAACATGAGAATTATCTCCTCAATTTGGGAGTAAGTAAGCAAAGCTTTCTTACACTGGATACAAAAATTTAAAAACCACGAAAGAGAAAAATGATAAGTTAGGCTTAATCAAAATTAAAAGCTTATAAAAAGGCCTCAAATTAAAAAAAAAAAATGAGTTGACAGCCACATCTGGGAGTCAATACTTGCAAAACCTATCTGACGAAGAACTGGTATCCAGGATATAGAAAGAAATCTACAAGTATATAATAAGGTTACCCAGCGCTTCTGTGGGTTTTCTCTTCGTGGCAGGAAGTTTAAGTGCAGTGGATGAACAAATTACCAGTCCCTTCTGGATTTGTATAATTCCATGGTAATTTCAAGAACAGAATCATTTTTAGGACTACAAGTTGCTTAATAAAAGATTCTTGTGGTGTGGCTATTTCTCTTTTTCTTTCTCCTGCCTCCCCCTCCTCCCCATAAGGCTGCTTTCCTAAGGAGGACTATTTACCTTAGCCAGTAAGAACAAATAGTTCTGGAGTTTAACTGTGTTGCTTGATGAGGTGATTTCTGACAGTATATTTAGAGAAACCCCTAAAGGATGAGGCCTGTGGAATAATTACCTAGCCTAAGACATCCATAAGAACATGAGAAAATCTAGGGACGCCTGGGTGGCTCAGTTGGTTAAGCCGCTGCCTTCGGCTCAGGTCATGATCCCAGCGTCCTGGGATCGAGTCCCACATCGGGCTCCTTGCTCAGCGGGGAGCCTGCTTCTCCCTCTGCCTCTGCCTACCACTCTGTCTGCCTGTGCTCATGCTCTCTCTCTCTCTAACAAATAAATAAATAAAATCTTTAAAAAAAAAAAAAAAGATTTTAAGAACATGAGAAAATCTTACTGCCCATAGGGGAGAAAAGTTTCCCTCAACCCCTTAAGGTTCCTCTCTGGGTCTGAAAAGCAGACTGACAAAGACCGATTAACAGGAGAAAAGCATACAGGTTTATTTAATGTAAGTTTTAGGAGAGTCTTCATAAGGAAATGAAGGCGAAGACACAGACTTAGTTATATTTATGCTAGGTCTGATGAAGAGTGGATAGTCATGGAAGAATATGAACAGATTAAAGAATATGAGGTAACTGTAGTAAACTAGGGGAAATTTAATAAGGCCTGTTTCTTAGGATTCTTCTTGACATCCCTTTGTCTTTGGATGTAGGATGTTCCTTTCCTCCTGGCATAGGAATTGCATATCTCACCTGAGGATATTATGGCCTATTTTATGGAAATAGGCCCTGGGAGGGGACACTTAGAATGACCTTCTCGTTCCTGGCACTTTCTCAAACTCCTCATCTTAAAATATTCAATATGCCAAGGTACCATGTTTGGAGGTGTTATATCCTGAACCCTATCACTGCTTTTACTCATAAAATTAAGTTAACACAGAACGTTTAATGTGTTTTAAAGTATTAAAGTATTAGTAATCCTAATTGTTTCATCTTTAGATTTCGTTTGGTTTGAGGTCTTTTTTTATAAATTTTTATACATTTAAAATAAATTCCTTAAGAGATTTACTTTATTTCAAAACTCCTTTAATCAAATAATGGGAGTTTTGCACAGATTACATAATACTAATTACAGATCCATATTCCACAGCATAATGTGTTCATTGCATTTTAACATTTTATTGGCCAGATTTTAGTGTTTTTAGTGTTCTTTATTTTTTTTTTTATTTTTTTTTTTTAAGATTTTATTTATTTGTCAGAGAGAGAGAGGAGAGAGAGCGAGCACAGGCAGACAGAATGGCAGGCAGAGGCAGAGGGAGAAGCAGGTTCCCTGACGAGCAAGGAGCCCGATGTGGGACTCGATCCCAGGACGCTGGGATCATGACCTGAGCCGAAGGCAGCTGCTTAACCAACTGAGCCACCCAGGCGTCCCAGTGTTCTTTATTTTTAATAGAAATCCCTTATTATCTAAGAACTGTTATGCCCTTAATAATTACTGCATTCCCAGTTTTTAAAAAATCTACTGCAACTTCCATTTTAAGCAAACCAAATTCACTTACAATTTAAATGTTTCATCTTTTCTCTACTGCTTCTTAGTGGGAGAAAAATAACAAGGAAAGGGCTTCACACACTATAAGACTTGATTAAGAGATAAGGAATCAACAAGAAGTTTCTTGTTTTACCATTATAAGGATCTGGACCAGGCAACAGAATAAAAGATTTAGCATCAGTCCTCAAGAAGCTTACATTCTAGATGGGGGATACTAGCTCTGTACACACAGAAAATTTATTAGAATGATAAGATAATTTGTAGTAAATCTCAAGAAAGTGGCACAGATGTGAGTTAGAACTCAGAAGAGGAAAAGAAAATTGAGAGTGAAATTAATGTGATTTTTGATACAGAGAAGATTTTGCAAAGGAGGCGTACATCTCTAAAATCTTGGAGAATGGGCAAAATTTGACCAAGTAGAGAGGAAGACATCTTAGGGAAAGAAAACATATGACCAATATAAACAGAAGTAATAATATTCAACACCTTTTGTAGCTGCTTCCTTAATTTTCTCCCACTGAAACTATGAGCTTTGTGAGGGCAGGGTCAATGGCTGTTTGTTGTATTTTCATCAGCTACTTTTTGCCTGACAAATTGAAGTATCAATGAATACCTTTTGAATGAATGTACTTTGAATGAATAAAAAAGTGAGTGTGTATTCTAGGAATAGTAACATTTTAGTTTGGTTTGAATGAAATACTTGTTTTGAGGAATGGTGTGAGGTGTTTGAATTGTAAGAATGTTGCTTGAATGCTTAACCCCAAAGACTTTTATCCTGTAAGGGTTGCAGGTTGCACACATGGCAGAATAAAAAATACAGGTGTTTCTTAGAAAAGTTAAATTTTGGTTCCAGATATACAAGAGAATTTATAAACTGGACCCAAGTAAACTATTTGAGATGGCCTAATTGCTCTAGAACATGAGCATGAACAGTGGAATAAGGGGTAGTTTAGACAGATCTTAGTTATCCTAGAACAACAGCACATTCCATGTGTTAAAAGATAGATTTATTAAAATATGTAAATTCATGACTCTCCTCCAGATAAAAACTGAGTATGTATATAGATTTTATCTCATCAGTGAAGAAATTTGTGTCTAAACCAGTTCAAAAGAGAATCCAAAAACAGGTACAGTCATAGATCAAAATTATGGAAATGACTAAAAAAGAAACAAAGCAACAAAAGAAGAAAAAGAATCATAAATACAGAGAACAAACTGATAGTAGCCAAAGGTTGGGGGGGGGTGAATGAAATAGGTGAAGGAAATTAAGATATGCAAACTTTCAGTTACAAAATAAATGTCATGGAGATAAAAAGTACAACATAGGGAATACTTCCAGTCAGTAATATTGTAATAACGTTACATGGTAACAAATGAAAACTACACTTAACATGGTGAGCATTGTGTAATATATAGAATTGTGAAATCACTATGTAAACCTATTGTATACCTGAAACTATACTAAAACATTATGTCAACTATAATTCAATAGCAAACATTTAATAAATTTTTTAAATTATGGAAATTAATGTTCAAATGTAGGCCAAATTTTTTTTCTCCTTTGGAGCAGGGTGGTAGAGGTATTAGGAGTGGAGAATAGTTGTTCATCCCTTCACTGAAAAGAATGTTTTTACGGGTTTATAGATAAGAATTATTTTACATTGCTATCAGTTACCTACAAAAAAAACCCAGAAAGTTGTGTTCTGGAGTAGGGGTCCGCGAATTTATGGCTATCAGCCAAATATTCCCACCCCCATTTTTTTGGTAAATGGTTTTATTAGAACATAGCCATTCCCATTCATTTACATATTGACTATGGCTTCTTTCTTGCTGCAAAGATAGGGTTGAATAGTTACAGAACTAACCCTACTCCACGTAATGCATAATTTTCTATCAAAACACAAACTTTTCCTACACAAGTAGTGTTTCTGACAAGAGAATCAGTGGCTTTCATATGTGGCCAATCCTGTATTGACCTGCTATTTCCCCAAGAGGTTTAATTAAAGCTAGTTGTTTTAAAGAACAATTTGGATATTTCTTCATAACAGCAAGCCTAATAGTAAGGGCTTTAGTTTTAGGCTGAATTACTAGGAACATATTATTTAGAATAAGGAAGTTGATACTGTATACCATTCTGAGCATATGCATTTCAAAACAGGATTAAGTAAACTAAAACTGACTTGGAGAACTTGCAGATAAAGTAATTTGCAACTCTAGCATATGGGAAGTGATTGAAGGACTGAGGGCTGTCTACTTTTAAGAAGACTTTCATGAGAAGCATCTTCAAATATTTGAAGCATAATTTGAAAGCTCTATAACTTTTAAGGTTAAAACTTTGGATGATGGGTAGGCGTTAGCAGTCCAGATTTTAACTTAATGTAAGAAGGAATGTTTTCATAATATAGAGGATGGAATAGTCAGCTTTGGTGGATAGTGACTTTCTTCTCAGTGTATTCAAGCATAGGCTAGACATACACTTTACTGAGATTTTTATATTAGAGAGATTAGACCATATGTTGTTTTATTGAAATAAAATACCTGAAAATATTCTTTGAATTCTGTGGGCTCTCTCATGACAAGTAAAAGGCTTTCCAAGAGTTATTGATGATTCAGCTCAGGTTAGAGACCAGAAACTATTGACCTAACCTATATAGTTTTATATATGTCTTAATTGTTACTCCAGTAGTACTCAGCAGACTAAATGTAGAAGCATAGATAGCAAATGTTTGACTGGATAGGTTAACAATAATAGTGAAAATACAAATACACCTCAGAAGTTCAGCAGGTTCAGCTCCAGATCACTGCAATAAAGCGAGTATCACAATGAAGTGAGTCAGATAATTTTTTTGCTTTCCCAGTGCATTTATAAAGTTATGTTTACACTATACTTTAGTCTGTTAGAGTATGCAGTAGCATTATATCTGAAAGAACAATGTAAATATCTTAATTTTAAAATACTTTATTGTAGGAGCACCTGTGGGGCTCAGTCAGTTAACCATCTGACTCTTAATTTTAGCTCTGGTCATGATCTCATGGGTCATCAAATCAAGCCCTGTGTTGGGCTCTGCACAATGTGGGGAGTCTCTTGAGATTCTCTGTCTCCTCTTGCCCTGCTCTTTCTCATGCATGTGCTTTCTCTCTCATGCACACGCTTGCACTCTTTCTCTCTCTCAAAACAAATAAATAAATCTTCAAAAAAAAAATACTTTATTGCAGGTACCCGGGTGGCACAGCCAGTTGAGCATCAGACTCTTGGTTTCAGCCCAGGTTTTGATCTTGGGGTCATGGGATTGAGTCCCACATGGGGCTCTGCACTCAGCATGGAGTCTGCTTGAGACTCTTTCTCCCTCTCTCCCTGCCCCTCCCCCCTCCATAAAATAAATAAAAATTTGTAATCATTAAAAACAATAAAAAATAAAAATGCTTTATTGCTTAAAAATGTTAGCTATCATCCAGGCTTTCAAGTGAGCCATCATATTTTTGCTCTTGGAGGGTCTTGCCTCACTGTTAATGTCTGCTTACCAATCAGGGTGGTGGTTGCTGAAATTGGGGTGGCTGTGACAGTTTCTTAAAATAAGACAACAATGAAGTTTGCCACATCAATGGCCTCTTTCTTTCACAAACAATTTCTTTATACCACATGATCCTGTTTGATAAACAGTTTTACCTACAGTAGACCTTTTTATTTTAACACTTTATTTTTTTAATTGACAGGGAAAGAGACCGCTAGAGAGGGAACGGAAGCAGGGGGAGTGGGAGAGGAGAAGCAGGCCTCCCACTGAGCAGGAAGGGAACCCAAGGTAGGGCTCGATCCCAGGAGCCCAGGAGCCCAAGACCCCTACCTGAGCTGAAGGCAGACACCTAACGACTGAGCCACCCAGGTGCCCCTACAGTAGACCATTTAAAATTGAGATCACTCCTCTTACCAAAGTTTATTCTAATATCTAAATCCTTTGTCGTGTCAACTATCTTCATAGTATCTATATCAGAAGTAGATTCCATCTCGAGAAACCACTTTCTTTGCTCATCCATAAGGAGCAATTCCTGTCTGTTAAAATTTTATCATAAGATTGCTGCAATTCAGCTGCATCTTCAGACTTTAATTCCAGTTCTCTTGCTGCTTCTACCACATCTGCAGTTACTTCCTCCACTCCTCCAAGTCATCCATCAGGGTTAGAATCAACTTCTTCCAAACTCCTGTTCATATTGATAATTTGACCTCTTCCTGTGAATCACAAGTGTTCTTAACAGCACGTAGGATGGTGAATCCTTTCCAGAAGTCTTTCAGTTGATTTGCACAGATCCATCAGAGGAACTGCTATCCATGGCAGCTCTAGCCTTATGACTAGGCTAGATCTGAAAGTCAAAATGATCCATGGCTGCAGAATGGATCCTTTGTGAGTAGGCATGAAAACAACACTAATCTCATTGTAATCTCCATCTCATTGTAATCTCATTGTACATCTCCATCAGAGCTCTTGAGTGACCAGGTTCACTGTTGATGAGCAGTAATATTTTGACAGGCTTCTTTTTTTTCTAAGCAATAGGTCTCAACAGTGGGCTCAAAGTATTCAGTAAACCATGTAAACTAAACAGATACGTTGTTATCCAGGCTTTGTTGTTATATTTATAGAGCATAGGCAGAGTAGATTTAGCGTAATTCTTAAGGGCCCAAGGATTTTAATAATGGCTAATGAGCAGTGGCTTTAACTAAAAGTCATCAGCTTTATTAGCCCCTGACAAGAGAATCAGTGTGTCCTATGAAGCTTTGAAGTCAGGCATTGACACCTCTTCCTCAGCTATGAAAGACCTAGATGGCATCATCTTCTAATAAAACGCTGTTTCATTTACACTGAAAATCTTTTGCTGAGTGTAGCCAGCTTCATTAATTATCTTAGCAAATCTTCTGGATAACTTGCTGTTGCTTCTGTATCAGCACTTGCTGCTTCACTTTGCACTTTTATATTACAGAAATGGTTTCTTTCCTTAAACTTTATGGACCAGGTTCTCTGAATTAATACTTTTCTTCTGCAGCTTCCTCTATTCTCTCAGCTTCAAAGGACTGAGGAGAGTTAGGACCTGGTGCTGGATTAGGCTTTGCCTTAAGGGAATGTTGTAGTTTGTAGTAGTTTGATCTTCTATCCAGACCACTAAAACTTTCTCCCTATCAACATTAAGGCTGTTTGGCTTTCTTACTATTCACATATTCACTGGAATAGCACTTTTAATTTCCTTCAAGAACCTTTCCTTTGTATTCATGGGCTTGGTTAACTGTTTGGTGCAAGTGGATTAGCTTTCTTCTGTCTCCACATTTGACATGCCCTCCTCACTGAGCTTAATCTTGTCCAGCTTTTGATTTAAAGAGAGAGAGATGGGGTTCCTCCTTTCACCTGAACTTTTAGAGGCCACTGTTGGGTTATTAATTGGCCTAATTTGAATATTGTTGTGTCTCGGGAAGTCAGGAGGCTCAAGGAGAGGAATAGAGACAGAGAACGACTGGTCAGTAGAGCAGTTAGAACACACACAACATTTATCAAATAAATTTACCCATCTCATATGGGCACAGTTTGTGGTGCCCCAAAGCAATTACAGTAGTAACATCAAAGATCAGTGATCACAGATCACCACAACAAATATAGTAATAAAGAAATTTGAAATATTGCAAGAATTTTTACCAAAATTCTCAATTCTCAAAAAAAATCACCAAAATGTGACACAGAGACACAAAGTTAGCAAATGCTCTTGAAAAATGGTGCCTGTGGACTTTCTTGCCAGAAGGTTGCCACAAACCTGCAATTTGTAAAATGTACAGTATCAGCAAAGTGCAATAAAACAAGGTATGCGTAGGGGCGCCTGGGTGGCTAAGTGGGTTAAAGCCTCTGCGTTCAGCTCGGGTTGTGATCTCATGGTCCTAGGATTGAGCCCCACGTCCAGCTCTCTGCTTGGCGGGGAGCCTGCTCCCTCCTCTCTCTCTGCCGGCCTCTCTGCCTACTTGTGATCTCTGTCTGTCAAATAAATAAATAACATCTTAAAAAAAAGAAAAAAAAAAAAAAAGGTTTGCCTAAACATAAGGGCTAACATCTATCATAGTTTACTAGTGCCAGGCCTTGTGCTAAGCACCTTACAAACATTTCATATGGTCCTTGCATGTGACAGAAGTGTTGCTGCTGTTGCTGTTACTGTTTTTCCATTTGACAACTGAGGAACCTGAAGCCTTGGAGAGTATGTAATTTATCCAACATTTCATAGCTGGTAAATGGCTAAGGATAGAAGAACCGAAGTAGTGACGAGGTAATGGTTAAAGTAATAGACTTTGTGCGCTAGTTTTCCAAAAGAAGTAAGTGAAGCTGTGATTAAACTTTGGGACTGGGGGAAAAAATCTTGATATTGAATACCTCGAGACAAAAGAACAAGTGCAATAAGTAGTAAAGGAGCAATGGTGTTGTAAGAATAGGTCATGTCAAAGTTGAATATTGGACTTAAAATTTGGCAGGAGTCAAGTGGTTTCTAGTACGTACAGCATCTTTTGGCAATAGATTAATTGATGGTGATGGGAGGATTGTTGGGAGTCAGGAGTGTTAAAAAGACATAAAAGTGTCTATGGATCAGTGTTGAAGCTCAAAAAGATGATTCACTCATGAAGTAGTGTGTGAAGGAGCCGTGCTTACTGGTATTCAGTGGGTATTCAGAAAATCTTTGAATCTGAATTCTGTGACCTAGGAAGGAAAACATAACCAGGGTAAGCCATCAGCTAGCTACCTGCAGAGTGAGCTTCTAAGTTTGTAACATAGGTAAAATAAATTACTTTGTAGAAAGAAAGTCTCATCTAAAGTATCAGGCAGTGGGCAAGTATAATTTCCTGCTTCTGTTAAAGGCCAAAGAAAGATGATGCAGAGGTTACTTGGCAGGGGAAAATGTCATTGTTTCTGTTCTCTCCATAAAACTTGCTAATTATACTTGGGGTGGTACTCAGTGTTTTTTGGGAACATTGTTTAAAAGTCAATTTATTCTTTTGGAAACTTATTTTAGAAGAAAAGAGTATATTAAATAATGGCTAGAGATTAGACACCATCTCAGGAAAAAAATTGACAGAAGAGGTGACCTTTTGTCACCCAGGCATTACATGTCAGACTGGGCATTACATGATTGTAAGATATTGTTGTCAATTGTGAGGGCCATACCAAGAACTGAGAGTTGGCAGAATAAATGAAGCAGGAACAGCAGAATGCTGGCAGTTACTAAAGCTGGGTGAAAGGTAGATGCCTGGGTGGCTCAGTCAGTTAAGCAAAGTGCCTTCAGCTCAGGTCATCATCCCAGGGTCCTGGGATTGAGCCCCGCACCCTCCCTACTTGAGCTCACTCGCTCTCTCGCTCTCTCTCTCTCTCTCTCTCTCTCTCACATTCTCTTGCGCTCTCTCAAATCTTTTTTTTTAAAAAAAAAGTTGGGTGAGAGGTATAGGAAGGTTCATTACACTGGGATTTTTTTTTTCCTATTTTTGTTTATATTTGAAAACTCCCAAAATAAAAAGCTTAACTTCTAGGTGTTCCCGTAGGGAATATTTCAGTTCAAAAGTATTGCTTATCTAACTACATGCCTACTGCTGTAAGGTGTTTTATGTTAGTCTTAATTGTATTCTTCAAAATGCAAGGGATTGTTGGGAAGGGGTGGTAGTCATTTACAAGATGTGAAAGCTAGCATTAAAAGAAAAGGAGTGCTTTCTAAGTATCAGAACTCTGCTGAAAATCTTAGGACTACATAATACCACTTCACAAAAGCAGGAGAGAAATGACCTTTCTTTATCTCCTGTTCTTCTAATGTTGGTTAGCACCTCACATAGCAGGCTCCTTTTTATTCATAAAAGAAAGGGTTCAAAGGCACACTGTAACTTTGCAGGAAGACTTTCAGAGGACTATATTTAACAAGGAAGTTTCCAACTTCACACATTCAGAAAACTGCTCACTTGGGAAGGAGATGGGCCTAGAGTATGCTGGCTTGCTAACCTCAGAAAAAGTTTGCTTTCAAGAAATCCCTTATAGCATTTCGAAAGTAGGGACTCTCTTAATGGGAACCTATAAAAAACCTAAAAGAAAGTCATTCTCTTTGCATATTTGCAATTATTTAAGCACTGGATATGTTAAAGTGGTTTTTAATGGTTTTCATCATAATTTTCCTTTTTATACCCCCCAATTTTTCCATTATTGATCTGTACACCATACCTTCCCACTCAATACCTTTTCATTGGCTGATGCAGGACTTGAGAGAAAATTTCAGAGAAAAATTAGTGAAAATGAAATATTAAAATGGTAAAATTTCCCTCTGCTACTGATAATTAAAGAAGATTGGGAAATTTAAACTGCTAAGATTACCATGTTTTACTAATTTAATAGTACATAGGTAGTTTCTTAAAGATTGGGCTGATTACCTTGGCAGCATGCATTTGATGGATGACTGTCATTATCTTCTCAAACCTGCCTGACACTTTAAGTAGAGAAAATGATAATTAAATTTTCAAGAGACCATGTTGAGATTATAAGATTTGGGGCTTGTAAAAGAACAAGCCTAACAGTTGGGTAGTGGTGGTTGGTGTGTTTTTATTGACCTGGGGGAAGGAATGGAAACATCTCAGGTTTTCTTTTACTTTATTTCACTGTTCATCCCCCCGCCCCCTGCTTCAATTAATATATTGTCCAAAGTGTTGGTAATGACTTGGAACTATTCAGGTTGCACAAAGCATTTAATGAAATCTTGCCTTAGACAAAACACTAGAGAGGATCATAATTAATGTCTCATTTTCTGCCAGTTGCTATTGATTACTCATTCAAGATCCCTTTGTTCTCAGAATGATAACAACTGTAGTTTGCATCACTATCTAATGAGATTCTCAGGATAGAATTCTTTAACAACAAGCTGATAATTGCTAACATATCCCTGGAATTTCAATGTAAATGAATTTGCATCATAATACAATTATTTCACAAATATCAGTGTTTTCCAAATTCAAAATTTATTACAGTCTCTTTTTTAATTATTTGTAAAAAATTAACAGAAGACTGGTACAGTATAAAAGCCCTACATTTATATTTTGCTCTAGTTCCCTTTATCGTCTGAGTTTTTTATTTGATTGTGAGAGGCTTCTTTGTCACTCTCCAGTTTTCCCTGTCATAATCTCTGAAACTTCAAGTGGACTTACAACTAAACTGTACTGTGATGTTTCTCAAGTTAAAAAAAAAAAAGTTACAAATACGGCAAAACTGTACTAATTTTGCTCTTAGAACAGTTTTGTTTCTTCATCCCTCAATGACAGAAGAAATGCATGATATAGTATAAAGAACTCAACTGAGAAATTCTAACAGTTTATGTTCTTTATCTTGATTGTGTTTTATACTTTTTTTTTTTACCTCTTTAATTAGTACACTCCCCTTTCAAAAAGACAAATCTGGGAACAGCTGCTTGCCTTTATATATTAAAACTGCGTACCGTCTCAGGGCTGTAAAATAGGCATGAAATTAAAGAATTGTGTAGAAAGTACACAACAGAGGTTCCATAAGTCCATGTTAAATATTTTAAAGTTTTTGCAGTGTGTGATTATAACATTAGTTAGTTTGAATCTTATTTTTCTAGAAAACAAATCACTGATGAGTTAGTGCTTCATTCTGATCATAAAATGACACTAACAATTTTTGACATAGGGTTAATTAGGTCCTAATTTAAACCGAAGTTATGAATGGATAGGAAAGTATATTTAGTACTGTTTGGGCCAAACCATTTAATGGTGAAAAGCAGTTCTGAGGAAGCACAGTTACGTTTATCAAGATTTCAGACACTTTCCATTTTAAGGGTAAAGAATATCCAAATTACTGCAGTGTGGTTCTGAAACCTCTGGGCTGCTGAGCCCCACCATTCTTACATAGGATATTCTTCTGCATTTCCTATTAAATCACATTTAGTGTGCCTTCCTAGATACTTAAGAAGTTACATCAATAAATGATGTTGGCCAAGCTCACTACTCTATTCCTCTCCTTTACTTTTTAGTCAGTATCACCATGAAGACTTACACTGACTAGTCTGTTTTCAAGTTCACATTTTAGAGTCAGTGTTTTTCAAACACTTAAAGAGGGAGAGAGAACTGGGGTGGGGTGTGGAATGAATATATATGTGTGTGTGTGTGTGTGTGTGTGTATCATAGGCTACTAAAATTCCATACAAAATAAAGATTTTTATGGAAGGCTAAAGGTTTGTCATTCATAATTTAAAATAAAACAAATAATAAATACAAAAAATAAAATGAAACTTACTCTAGTTTTTATTATAATAATCTAGGCTATATTAGTGTTCCAGGGATGAACCTTCATTGGTTATTCTTCAGTAATTAGATATATTTTTCATAGTTGAGGTTCTAGATGACTATTAAAAAGATTCTCCTCTAAGCCTGTGTTAAGAAATTTAGTGGTCTGTCATTTCAGAAAACTAATTCTGCCTTAAATAAGACAGCTCCGCAGAATAAAACTGCTTTGCCTAGTTCTGTATCCTCAGGGATTGTGTATTCTTTTTGCCTGAGATACCTCCAGGACAGGATCAGTGGTAATCAATAATGCTTCTCATTTGTTTTTAAGCCGGCAGGAAAATCAATAATAGGAGCTGATACATAATTTTATTTTAGGGCAAAAGTTAAGATAGTTTATTATTCGTGCTTTTAGTGTTAACAAAATGTTTGAAGAATCAAATAAAAGATAATTTTATTAGTGGTAGAATATCAAAATGTTACGCTTCATATAGCTTAGCCCTTGATTTTTTTAGTCATTTTCCATTAGTTTCATGGGTATTATTTCCTAGATTATCAAATCCTTGTGAGGAAAATATTGTCTTAAACTTCTTTTGTATTTCTTATAGTACTGAACAATTCATTTGAATTAACAGGATAGAATATCATCTTGTGTTCTTAAAAAGAAACAATTTCTCCTACATTCACCTTACCTAATCCTATAAATCATGATACAGACTGAACAGGCAGACGTGGTTATTTTTATTAGGACAGCTGAGTGAAGAACATCTTTGAGGTTTTTTAGTGTTAATATTCACCGTAGATCAAGAATACAGAATGTTTCCAAACCATAAGGTTTATCAACATTAAAATTGGTAACAAGTAAGGTTTTTCCTAAAAACCTTTGTTCTTTTTTTTTTCTTCCTTTATTTCATGCATATGTGCAAAACCTACCAGTATCTGTTCTATAGATAATACAGTTTTAGGATTGTAATCCATAAAGTCATTTACAGGTTACTTCTCTTTTTTCAAGTTAACAGTCTTTAGTGGTAATTAGGTTCCTGGGCTGTCGTGGAAGTCTTCTTTGTAATAAAGAAAGAGCCTCTTAAACAGACCTAGATTCAAATTAGGGTTCTACTACTTGTTATCTATACAACATATAATTTATATAATAATAAGATTGCAGTAAATATTGAGATGGTACATTTGTAAGTATGCTAGTCAATCCTTGATATTTATTCTGATTTTTTCCCAACTATTTATTTTGAAAAATTACAAACCCACAGAAAAGATACAAGAATAATATAGTAGATGTCCATGTGCTCTTAATGAAATTTCATAAATATTTCACCACATTTATGCATACACATTCCTTTTCTTTCACTCAATATGTGTATATGTTTGTATGTTGTATGTGAGTTTATAATACAAAGACACATCTGCTGAATCATTTTCAGAATAAGTTGGCAGTTTTCTATTTCTTCTTGATCTCAATTGGTATAGTTTGAATCTGTCACACTCCTCTTTGAATTTAGCCTCTAATTGTTAACCCTCTCTCTAGGGAACTGTTCATTCTCTGATTTCCAATATCCTTTCTTACTATAGCCATTAGGAGTTGCAACTTAGCCAGCTTGGATTCAGGGCAGACAAGGTCTCCTGACTTAGGGGATAGAGTTTGTGCCCAGGAAACAGTATATAAAATGCCATTCACCTCATTTTCATTCTTTTGTGATCCTTACAATGTGGTAATCTATGGGGAAAGAACCCAAAGAAATTGAGTTTTTTATTTTCACTAGGGCCTAAAACCATGCTACTCGCTTTTACTTAACCCTTATTTACTTCTACTGGCAACCATGTGAGCAAATTATTAATATGCCCATTATACAAAAGGAAACTAATGCATTAATGTTAGATAATTTAACCAGAATCATACAGTCAGGATTGGAACTCAGGGTAGCTAATTCCAAAGCCCATGCTGTTTTTAGGACATCATAGTTTTTGTAGACATTCCGCCTACTTTTAGGAATATTAGGAATATAAGAAATGTATTTCCCTATTCACCATTTAGATTATTTTATGCCTCTATCAGTCTTTATTATAACTATATTTTACTTCTGTGAAAAAGTAATTCACTGGCTACATTTTACTCATCTGAAAGTTTCTCTGTCTTTATCTTAAAACTTAAGAGTTCTTCACCATTCTACATACTTAGTCCTTTGTCCCTCCACCAAAGCATTATATAAGGGGTCAATAAACATCTTCCCAAAAGGTCCAGATAGTAAATATTTTAAGCCTTGCTAACCATACAATCTCCATTGCAACTACTAACCTCTTCCCACTGTAGCATGAAAACAGTCATAGCCAATACATAAATGAATGGGTGAGACTGTGTTCTAATAGAAGTATTTGCAAAACCAGGTGCACTTTGACCTGTAGGCCTTGAAATTGACCCCTGTTGTAAATCATCATCTTATATGCCCATCTCCTGTCGGAATTTGTTTAATTGTGTAAAATGACCAAGTTCTTTTGTCCCTTCTACGTGAAAATGTACATAATATAATATATACAACAGATGCCTCAAAGCATGCCATCCTGAAAGTAAGTTTTACACTGAGGAGGGAACATCTTAGTAAAAGATTAGTGATATTTAGAGGAAAATTTCAAGGTACATGACCCCTGACCTCAGACGTGTTGGTAATAATATGTTCCATCTAGCATACTATGAGCCATATTCTGATTGCTATTTTAGGTATGTTGAATGTGCCCAGCATGACAAAAAAAGAAAGACAGAACAGGTGTGACAATGGAAATCTCAGTGTAATGTGTTAGAGATTTGATGATTCTTGGGTCACACTACTCACATGAGTAACATAATCAGGAGAGTCACTGCTAATGGTTTCTTATAGAAATAGAAATAAAACTGTTACATATATTTTCTCAATTTCAGCATTTCTTCTGGAGATTATTATCCTAAGAGGGACTGTTTCTCCTTTATGTCTGATAATCACACCTTCCTTTTCCTGTCTGTTGAGCCTCATCTCATAAATTCCGATCTGTTGGAATTTATGCAATAAATACTAAATAATTATATTGATATTATGTAGTCTTTTCATGTACACATATATATTGTCTGGTGTTTGAAATTTTCTTTTCCTCACTTTTCTCCTTTATAAAGGAAGATACCAATTCTTCAAAGAATAATTTACCTTTTGATGAGTCTGAAAAAAATTTCTTGATTATAAATATTTCTGAAAGATGTAATGATCTTTGGTTTAGTAATTGATTATCTCATGTGTGCTTCAGCATTGCTGAATAGGCTTTTTTAAACAAACTGAAAAAATCAAATGAAAATTACTAGAAAGGATAGCAAAACATTAGATGCATTGAAAGGAGTGATCAGAGGAAAATTTATAGTTGTAAATACCTGCATTAGAAAAGATCTCAAATCAATAACCTAAGTTTATAACATAAGAACCTAAAAAAAGAAGAGTAAACTAAACTGAAAGCCAGCAGAAGGATGGGAATAATAAAGATTAGAGCAGAAATTTTTAAAATGGAGAATAAAAACTAACAGAATCAACAAAATCAAAAGTTGGTTCTTTGAAAAGATCAAAAACTGTCAAACCTAATTACATTGACTAAGGAAAAAAAAAGTCAAATCACTAAAATCAGAAATGAAAATAGGGAGTATTACCACCAGCCTTACAAAAATAAAAAGGATTATAAATGAATGCTATGAATAACTGTATGCTAATAAATTAGACAACCCAGATGAAATGGACAAAGTCCTGGAAATATACACCCTATGAAAACTGACTCAAGAGGAGATAGAAAATCTAAACAGAGCTAAAACAAGAGATTGAATCAGTAATAAAAATTCTTTTGAAAAAGAGAAGCCTAGGACCAAATGACTTCACTAATGAATTCTACCAGTCATGTAAAGAATTAACACCCATCCTTCTTAAATAAACACTTATTCTATGAAGCCAGCTTTACCCTGGATAAAGCCAGACAGAGATATCCCAGGAAAAAGGAAACTACAGGTCTATATCTTTTTTTGTATATTAATGTAAAAATCCTTTACAAAATAGCAAGCTAAATCTAGCAGCATATTAAAAGGAATATACAGCATGATCCAAGTAGGTTTTATCTCAAGAATGCAAGGGTAGGGGCACCTGGGTGGTTCAGTGAGTTAAAACCTCTGCCTTCGGCTCAGGTCATGATCCCAGGGTCCTGGGATCGAGCCCCACATCGGGCTCTCTGCTTGCCAGGGAGCCTGTTTCCCCATCTCTCTCTGCCTGCCTCTCTGCCTACTCGTGATCTCTGTCAAATAAATAAAAATCTTTAAAAAATAAAAAAACTGCAAGGGTAGTTCAACATATGAGAAGTGATTTGTAAGTGATTGTAATTTATTAACAGAATGAAGGGGGGAAATCATTTGATCATCTCAATCAGTGCAGAAAAAGCATCTGAAAAAATCCAACATCCTTTCATGATAAAAACACTTAACAAATTAGGACTAGGAGGGAACAACTTCTACTCGATAAAGGTCATTTATGAAAAACCTATAGCTGATATCATGCCTAATGGTAAAAGTATGAAAGCCTTTCCCACTAAGATTGTGAAAAAGATGGGGCATCTGGCTGTCTCAGTCAGTAGAACATGTGACTCTTGTTCTCAGAATTGTGATTTTGAGTCCCATGTTTGGTGTAGAGGATTAAGAATAAGACAAGGGGGGGCGCCTGAGTGGCTCAGTGGGTTAAAGCCTCTGCCTTTGGCTCAGGTCATGATCCCAGGGTCCTGGGATGGAGTCCCGCATCAGGCTCTCTGCTCAGCGGGGAGCCTGCTTCCCTTCTTCTCTCTCTGCCTGCCTCTGCCTACTTGTGATCTCTGTCTGTCAAATAAATAAAATCTTTAAAAAACAAAACAAAACAAACAAACAAAAAAACAAGACAAGGACGTCTAGGGATGCCTGGGTGGCTCAGTTGGTTAAGTGTCCGCCTTTAGCTCAGGTCATGACGCTAGGGTCCTGGGATCAAATCCCACATCGGGCTCCTTGCTCAGTGGGGAGCCTGCTTCTACCTCTCTCTTTCCTCTGACTTGTGTTCCCTCTCTCACTGTCTCTCTCTCTCTCTCTCTCTGTCAAATAAATAAATAAAATCTTTAAAAAAAAGTAAAAATTAAAATTAAAAACTAAAAAAGAAGCTATTTGAGCTAATAATGAATTTACCATAGTTGCAAGATTCATGGTCAACACACAAAAAATGGTTCTATTCTATACACTAATAATGAACAAACCAAAAATAAAATTAAGTCACCAACTCCAGTTAGCATCCAAAAAGAATAAAATACCTAGGAATAAATTTAACTACAAAGTGTAAGTCTTATATACCGTAAACTACAAAGCACTGCTGAAAGAAATTAAAGAATACCTAAATAAATAGAAAAATATTCAGTGTTCATTGGTCAGAAGACTTAATGATGTTAAGATGACAAAACTCCTCAAAGTGCAATCCTTATCAAAATTCCAATGGTATCTTTTTATATAAATGGAAAAGCTGGTTCTCAAAGTTATGTGTAATTTCAAAGATTCCCAAATAGCCAAAACAGTATTGAAAAAGAAGAGTAAAGTTGGAGTACGCAGTCTTTTCAATTTCAAAACTTTACAACAAAGCTACTCTATGGAGCTGGCATAAGGCAGACGTACAGACAAATAGGATAAGATTGAGAGTCCAGAAATAAACCCAAATATCTATGAGCGATTGATTTTCAGCAAAGGGTGCCAAGAGCACTGAGTAAGGAAATACTGTTCTTTTTAACAAATGGTGCTAGCATAACTGGATATACACTTTCAAACGAATGAAGTTGGCCTCATACCTTCTACCATATACAAAAATTAATTCAAAGTGTGTCAGTGATCTATGTATGAGTTAAAACTATATATTCTTAGAAGAAAATATAGGGATAGATCTTCATCACCTTGACTTTGGCAGTGGATGCTTAGATATGACACCAAAAGCACAACAAAGAAAAAAAATAAGGTAAGTTAGACTCTATCAAAATTAAAAACTTGTGTTTATTCAGGGATGTTGAGAGGTGAAAAGACCAGGATGCCTGGGTGGCTCAGTCAGTTAAGCACCTGCCTTCAGCTCAAGTCATGGTCCCAGGGTCCTCAGATCAAGTCCTGCATCAGGCTCCCTGCTCAGCAAGGAGTCTGCTTCTCCCTCTCCCTCTGCTGCTCCCCCTGCTTGTATGCACGCATGCTCTCTCTCCCCCCCGCTTTCAAATAAATAAATTAAATCTTTTTTTTAACAAAGTGAAAAGACAACCTACAAAATGGGACATGCAAATCATATATCTGATAAATGTCTAGTATTCAAAACATAACATATAAGAATTCTTACAGTATAATATTCTTACAGTAGAAATACAACCCAATTCAAAAATGGAATGGCCAAAGGACTTGAACTGATATTTTTCTTTCTTTTTTTTTTTTTTTTAAGATTTTATTTATTTATTTGACAGAGAGAGATCACAAGCAGGCAGAGAGGCAGATAGAGAGAGAGAGGAGGAAGCAGGCTCCCTGCTGAGCAGAGAGCCCGATGCGGGGCTCGATCCCAGGACCCCGAGATCATGACCTGAGCCGAAGGCAGCGGCTTAACCCACTGAGCCACCCAGGCACCCCTGAACTGATATTTTTCTAAGGAAGATATTCAAAAGGTCATCAGGCCCATGAAGGAATATTCAACATCATTGATCATTAGGGAAATGGGAATCAAACTACAGTAAGATACTACTTCATGCCCACTATATTTGGCTATAATTGAGAAAAGAAGGAAAAAAAAAAAAGAGCAAGTAACAAGTGTTGGTAATGATGTAATTAGAATCCTCATACATTGCTGGGGGGAATGTAAAGTGACACAGCCATTGTGAAAAACAGTTTGGAGTTCCTTAAATTGTCACATGACCCAGCAGTTCTGCTCTTGAGTATCTCCCATAAGAATTGAAAACAGGTACTCTGACAAATACCCATACACAATATTCATGGCAACACTATGCCCAGTAGTCTAAAGCTAGAAACAACTAAAATGTCCCATCAATGCATGAATGGATAAACAGATTATAGTATGTTTATACAATGGAATATTATTCGGCCCTAATAAGGAATGAAGTACTGATAAAAAACTACAGTGAGGATGCACTTCAAAAAACGTGAAGTGAAAGAGGGTCCCATATGGTTCCAAATTATATGAAATATTCAGAATAGGTAAATGGATAGAGATAGGAAATTAGTTGTTGCAAAGGCTAGAGGAGGGGAAGAATGGAAGTAACTAATTAATGGCAATAGGGTTTCCTTTGGAGGTGATAAAAATATTCTATAACTAGATGGTGATGGTCATATAACATTGTGAATGCACCAGATGTCACTGAGTGGAAGCTTTGCAATGGTTAATTATATGCTATGTGAGTTCCAGCTGGATTTTTTTAAGCTGAAACAACAAAAATTACTTAAAATCATTAAATATGTGATAAACTGAAAGAGAGTTTTCCTTGATTATTAGAATGGAGGCAGGAACTGGGATACTATGACCACTGTTACAAAGTTCTGATTTTTTCTGACCAAAGCAGTACCTCTGTGATAATCAGTGGCTAAAAGGACAACTACTAAGAATATGGTGATGGCAGGTATTAAATTTGGGGTAGGAGGATAGTCTATTAGAGGGATCACAGCTCTTTTCACATAAGAGCATTCTCTTAACCGTATCCAGCACCCTTTCCAGTTGAGGCCTTTTTCCGTCTGCTACCAGAAAGTTGGAACCAAATTCTGCCAGATTGACTTCATTTGTTTATGTTAGGGTCACTGGTTTAGTAGGTCGGGGCTGCTGAATCTCTGGATTTCAGTGAAGCACTTAACAAAGTCTCATGTCACTGTAGCATATAGCATAGCATAGGGATCTCCTCAGCCTTGTCATCCTGATGTCTTTTTTAAATCCCATTTTTTATGCCCCAATACTAGAAAGACTAGAAAATGCATCACTTGACAGACTTGGAATCTTAAAAAGGCAGAAATGAATATTGTGGATAAAATGTAAGAAAATGAATTTTATCAGGTAAATGTTAACTGTTGCACTTGGGACAAAAAACACAACTGAACAAGGAAACTGTTGGAGGGGACAGGATTTGATAGCAAGATATGCAATAAAGAGTAACAGCATGTGATCACTCCTAAACTTTTAATATGAACTAGCACAAATGGGTTATTTAAATGCAATGTTGAAAATGACTCTGCACTAATCAGACCACATCTGGGGCATTGTTATCCATTCCGTTTTACAAGACACGTTGAGAAACTGAAAATAAATCCAGAGGTCTTATGTCAGAAATGATAAGGATTTCATTCAGTCCCATGCCATGAGATGCAGTTGAAGAAAACAGGAATGGCTAGGCTTGACAATATTGGCTGTCTTCAAATAATGAAAGCTATCCTAAAAGAAAAAAGAAAAGGAAAAAGAACAGAATAGACTGCCATGTATGGTCATGAAAGCATTCAAGCAAAGACTTGGTGACCATTTTTCAAAAATATTCTTGATTAAAGGGTGGACCACATTGTAACTAAAGTGTCTTTCAACCTTAAGATTGCATAGATCTGAATATTTACTAGAAAGCCAACAACATGAAGATAGGGAAGGAAAATATAAGTTTAAACCAATGGTCTCCTAGAACTCAAGTATTTTATCGGATGCATCTAAATTCAAGGCATGGTTGAAGGTACTAGCATCCTCTGAATAACCTTTGGGAGTAACTCAGAAGTGGTGATACTTTCAGGTTTGGGTTGGTATCTGTAGGAAGATAACTTCTTTCCTTGGCTTTGTTTTATAGTCTAGTCTCCTGAGACAAGATCTGGGCCTTGGAAGCCCAGCACAGCTCTCTTCTTCAGGAAAACCTGGAACACCATACTACTCATTCTCTTCCTCAAGTTCCAGGAGAAGACCACTCCATGATTCTACAGCACTTGGTAAGTGTGTTGTACAACAAATCCTATC
Organism: Lutra lutra; assembly: GCF_902655055.1. Taxonomy (NCBI): domain Eukaryota; kingdom Metazoa; phylum Chordata; class Mammalia; order Carnivora; family Mustelidae; genus Lutra; species Lutra lutra. The sequence continues at coordinate 38,562,289 of NC_062284.1, forward strand.
TTACAAATGTTCCTTTTCTTTTTTTAAACTCTTAGTCTTCTGGCTACACTTTTATTTAGTAGGAATTTGGTTTCTTAGATATGATGTTGATAATAAGGCTAATTTGCATATAATAATGTATCAGATATTTCATAAACAATCAATCTAATATTCTTATTTGGTCATCATAAGAGGAACTAAATAGTGAAAAGTGGGACTGGTTTTTCCTATTATAATAAAAATGCCGTGGACTAATATTAATACCTTATTTTTGACTGAAATTGATATAATGCTGAACAGTTAACAGTGTGCTTTTACATATTTTGTCATCTCTTAGGTCCAACAGCCCTGCTGGTCAGTGAGTGTAATAACTAGATTTAACATAAAATGAGGCTCAAGAGGACATATTCATATAATTAGTAGATGGTTTATCCAAGATAAAATTTAAGAATTTCTGACTCCACATCAATGTTCTTTGCATTTGAAGTTTTTCTACTCCCCATTTTTTAAAAAATTGAGGTAAATCAATCATATTTAAATGTACAATGCAGTGAAGTTTAGTATATTCACAGTGCTGTGCAGCCAGCATCTCTGTCTCGTTCCAAAGCATCACCTCAAAAGGAAACTCAGTATCTATTAAGTTTTGAACCCTAATTTTCTTTAGCTTCCTTCTTTTATGCCTTATACATACCCTAACCAGGCCAGTCTGTTTTGTGTTGCTGCTTACAGCAAGCCTCAGGTACACTCTGGCACCTTTTCCAAGCAGTTTTTAAGTGTGAGAATTATTGGTGATTCCTTCATAGGAATCTTCCTTTACACAAAATTGAAGTTGTACAGGATAATTCTATCAAGGATAGGCCAGCTTCTGAAATAAATATATCCCACTAAAAGAAAATATGTCATAGGGGTGCCTGGGTGGCTCGGTGGGTTAAAGCCTCTGCCTTCGGCTCAGGTCATGATCCCAGGGTCCTGGGATCGAGCCCCACATCGGGCTCTCCGCTCAACAGGGAGCCTGCTTCCTCCTCTCTCTGCCAGCCTTTCTGCCTGCTTGTGATCTCTGTCAAATAAATAAATAAAATCTTTTGAAAAAAAATATGTCATAGTTATTTATTCCGCAAATACTAATTTATATATCTTCCTTCTGTGAAAACTAGATTTTTGTGAAATAGCCCTTGTCCCTGGGTCTAGAGTATGCTTGAATATATGAAACGGCAATGATAATCATGTTTGCATAGAGAGCTCTGACTAGATATGCCCACCTCTCAGCATCATGGGTGACTTAGTATGTGTAATAAAGTAAGCCCAGAAGATTTAGACCAGTATAATGTTTATTACAGAAATGATAAATTGTAAAGCATCTTTTCTCCATCTTCACTTTTGTTTCCCACCAAATGAGTTAGGGTAGGAACACTCATTTAAATCTAGATGTGTTAGTGTCACTAGAGAAATATCTTGTTAGTAAGCTGTGTGAGTACATACTATGTCAAAAAGCACTAATATGGACCAATATAATATTACTAAAAATTCAGGGAGAAAATGAGTTATTGATTCACTAGGAATTAGGGTAGAAGTATAAAAACTCAAGTTTTCCAGAAATTAAAACTTATATTTTCATTTTCATTTTTTTATTTTGATTATGATAGTGATCAATACTTTTATCTTCTCCATGCCAAGTATATATCTTTACAAAAGTTCTCTGAGGTTGTAATACTAACCTGTGTTACAGATGAGAAATCAAGACCCAGGAAGCTAAGCAACTTAGCCAAGACTTGGTACACAGGAAAGCCCGCTCATTTCCTGTATGAATACCACTTAGTGGAGTGTTATTCCATTCTTCATTGTTATTTCTCACTCTGCCACTCTTTCTTGGCATTGTAGTTACTCATAAAATCTCAGAGTTGAAAGGACTTCAGAGATCATCTGTACCCACCTCAGTATCTTCTCAAGCTGCCTTGATGCTTTACAAAATCTGCATTCTGCAAAACAGCACCTAGCTATCTAAATTATAATATTTTGCCACAGAATTTATTATAAACATAGTAATAATGGCTAAAATTTATTGTCACTCTCTTGTCACGCACTGCCCCAAATATCTTTCCGTATTATCTTTACTACAATAGATCTAAGGGGTGTTATTCCCTTTTTACATCTTACATAACGGAAGCTCAAAGAGATTAAAAATAACTTGCCCAAGTTCACATAGCCACTGTATTTGTTGCTGCTGAAATTAGGAGCTGAAATTTGAATCCAGCTAGCTTACTCTAAACTGTTAGACTTTGCAACCCCTCAAAAGTGAACTATGAATCCCAAATTCATTGTTTTTAAATAGAACATTATGTACATAATTGTGCAGTGGCAGCCAGTGATGAGATAAAAATATAAAATAAGCATTTCCAGGTGCCTGGGTGGCTCAGTTGTTAAGCTTCTGACTCTCGATTTTGGCTCAGGCTATGATCTCAGGGTTGTGAGATCATCAAGCCCCTTGTCAAGCTCCATGCCGGACGTGGAGCCTGCTTGATTCTCTGCCTCTCCCTCTGCCCCTCCCCACCTCCTCTCTAACTAAAAAAAAGAAAGAAAGAAAGAAAGAAAGAAAGAAAGAAAGAAAGAAAGAAAGAAAGAAAGAAACATTTCTATTTACATAGGCAGTATAAACTGTCCTAAACTAAATAAGACATCTTCTGCTAGTTATTAATCCAAAATAGATTGATGAGCTCCAAACTGATAGGAGCAGTTCAGTTGACTCTCTTGGTATAGAGTGTGGCTTTTGCTCAAAGGATACTATATTTGTTAGTTTCAAAGAGTTAGGTTCTAGAAAAGCCTCACAAAGAATAAAAAATTTGCTTCTAAGATTTATAAGTATAGAGTGTGCCAGATATTGTTTATCTTGGCACTTTTCTTTTAAGGAAATATAGGCTGCCTCTTGGTTAGGAACTTAAATAGTAATGAATGATTTGCCCCCTTTTTTAATGTATAAAATTTCCCACATGCGACTTCTAAAGTTACTTTTTTAGCTTTGCAGCCTTATTGTAAAGATGCCCTGTCCTAATTTAAAATAAGAATTTAATTCTTTCTTAAACAACTGTGTGTCTTACTGTGTCGTATAATTTATGACACAGGAAAATATGCTTGTTTAATTCTCATTTTTATGGTTTGCAAAATAGTATACTTTATGCCACCCTTATTACTAGCGAAACCCTCTGAAAAATCCTGAATTTCATCCATTATTTGTTTAAGATTGGAAAGCTGCGCTTACCACCTTTTTTTTTTTTTTACAGTAAATAAGATGGACAAGTTTTAAATTTTAAATTTTACAGATAAGTAAAATTAAAATTCCAAGTAAAGCTGATCAGGTATCTGTGAAAATAGTCAGGTTCTCATTTATATCTTATAAAGAAATAGGCTTTCTCTAGTTATTTTTGAAATAATATCAACATCCATGGACAAATCACACAACAGTTAGTACTGAATTTGCAGTTTTAACCACTCATTGTAAACAGTAAATGTTCTTACAGAATACTAGATGACATTGTATATGACAGTGCCTGTATTTTAATAGTTTATGTAGCATTTCTCTGACATGATTACAAGCATAATTTTTCATTCATTAAATTTTATTTCAATTTTTTAACATAATAAATTGTAGCACAGCATTAGGTTTAATATGCTTTTAAAACTAATTCTTCATGTGATGTGGACACTAAATTTGCGTCTCTGTTTAGCAGTTGTATTATTAAAGTGACCTGTTGCACCAAATGCCCTCTGCAAGTGAAAGTGAGATATGTGATATAAAATGCCTGGTATGGAGCCTGGCACGTAATGAGTTTTTAAGAAATATTAATTCCCTTCACACATGCTTATTGGTTTGTTATTTTCTTTCTTGTTTTACTTTGTTTGCTTTCATCTTCCTAAACTTACCTGATACGTATTTCAGAATATATCCCTTCATTAGGAGAACTGTTTTGCCCAGGAACCGTCAGAAAGAACGAAGCCCCCATCCCTATATGCCCTTGCTTTTTCCTAAGTACTAGAAAACAAGGCACTAGAAGGAAAAAATTTCTGTTCAGTTGAATTCAAGTCTGACCTTTTAAAACAGAATTTCTGATGAAATAATATTGTTTTCCAAATGCAGATCCTTTGCAAGCAAAGAAAGTCAGAAAGGTGCCTCCTGGTTTGCCTTCTTCAGTAAGTACCCATTTTTTTGACTTTGTGGTAAACAAACTGATTTCAGGTATTCAATATTTGCTGGCTGTAAGGATATATTCGATTGGCATCAGCAGACACACTTCACATAGTAACTGTTCACTGTTTAATGGAATCATTGATTGAGATAAATCCACATTTAATGTTAGGTTTTCAGATTTCTCTGCAGTAATTTGTAGCTTACTCATATGCTGTTACTCCGTGTCCCTGTCATTTGAATTCCCCTCTTGGGAAGAGGACTAGGCCGGTAGCTGTCAAAGAAGATCTCCTGTACAGGTCTTTTGATGTTTAATTAGTCATTATGTTGCTGAACAGGAGGACAGACAGAGATTAATAGCTGAGAATCTTAGAAATTTACATTTGTAATAATCCCAGTGGAGCTAAAGACATTAAGATTCGGAGGACATGTTCGGCTCAGCTTGCCTCAGTAGGACTGAAGTTATTAATATGCATAAATCACCGAGTCAGATGTTCATTGTGAAGCCCTTGTGGATTTTAAAGCCTTCATTAAGCCTTTCCTAACTTCAGCCTAGCATCAGGAAAGCTTTCAAGCAACTAGTTTGTGATCCCCCTTTGCTCAAAAAATGTATCCTTTGAGAATAAAGAGCTTTCATGAAGGAGGTTGGAAAGGTTTGGTGAACAATCATTAATGGCCGTGATAATCTAATGCTGTAGGGGTGTTTGTGCTATTAAACATACTTTATTCTTTTAAAGAGTAAAAGTATTTGTAAATTAACCTACATCAAAAATCCACCTACATTTTTAAAAATCTCTGGTGTGAGAAGGGAAGATTTTTTTTTTCTCCTTTCCCTTTGCTTAGAACAAATGGGGAGTGGGGCTTTTGGATTGAGGCCCCATGCCTTGTAGGGTACATCTCTTTGTTGTGTAAATGGATGTTGGGCTTTTATTTGGCAGTACTTAACACATGGGCGCAGGTGCTGCTGGATGAGTCACAGCTCATCGAAGTATACACTGAATGGAATATCCGGCTTGGCAAGTAGTAATCTAGAAGGAGCAGCATGGGTCTGAGCTTTTTATTTTTTATTAAGGCTGAAGTAGAGATATCATCTTTTTGGTTGTTTGCCTTCCTTCTTTCCGGTGTTCTTCCCCTGCCTTCTCTTCCGTGTGATACATGAAAACTCAAATTTGAAATCCTCTTTGAAACCCAGTTCCAGATGGATCTGAGTTTTATGCAGCCTAGGGCAGCTGTGCTCTGAACCTGCAGCCTACCTGGAAGGTTGGATTGCAGCTGCAGGCATTCTTAAAAGCTTTTGCTTGCATAAGCACTTGGGCCCACTAGAGGCTGAATAGCTGCTTGATAAACAAAATGAACACAATGCCTCAAATCATTATTCCCGAAGACAGGAATTTTTTTCCACAACAGCTAAATATAGTTGGGCAATTTACATTTTAACAGTTGTGTGCTGTGCTGGGGTAGGTGGTTCAACAGTAAAACAGATGATTTCTGCTAGATTAACAGAAATCATATTTAAAATTGACGGAACTGCTAAAACATGTAACTGTGCAATTTTCTTGTAATTTATTGCCATAATTCTATGAAAGTAATAAAGGTTAAATTGCATATTAATATTTAGCAGAACGACACAGGTGAAAAAAAATAAGATTTATAAATGAAAAATTCATCCTATTTCTCTTAGCCTGACCTTGATATTGAGAAACAACCTATTTTCAGTGTTTCGTAGTTTTTCCATGTTTAAAACAGAAGAGCAAAATAGAACAGCCTGGAAAGAGGTAACCAGTATTCCCTCCAGTCCTAATCATAACAGCATTCACTGCTTGGGGGTAGTTCCCTCTACTAGTCTTCTGTGTCAGGACAAGCCACAGAGAAGGGGAAGGCCACTGAATTCTGAGCTTTGATTTCTTTGAGAACCATTAGGAAATTTCATAAGCCAAGCCTACTTATCTATCGTGTTACTAACTACCTTACTCAGAACAGAATAGAATTCAGTGTTTTCAATTCTATATTTAACATCCGCATCTGACATACACTACTTAGAAACCATGCTGAAAATAGTATTTAGACATATTGAATGTTATTAAGGATATATAAAGAATAAATGCATTTTAATTAATTGAAAGTGTATTTTAGATTAAGTGCTATGTTGAAATCTCAGGTTTTTTAAAGAGAATTTTTTTTAAACTTTAAAAATGATACTTTGATAAATATTCCCAAAATAATAAACTTCTGAGAATACTTATGGTTATAGTATTTACCTTTTCAGTATCTAAAGCAAATGGGAATTTAAAGTTACAGTGCTTTTACTGTTGAAATGCTTTTACTGAGATATATGCAGTGTATAGACGTTTAACAATATGAATTATAAAAAGGTATAAAAATGAAATGGAAATGTGTATTTTATTTCATGACCATTTGAATATTATACTTCCCAAACAAAAGTAGAAACTTGGCAGTAACATCTCAGATTTCACAGTGTGCTGCTTATCCAAATATCTTCAATCATCTGTAAAATACATGTTACCTTTACTAAATAAACAGTAGAAGAACTAGGTTAATATTGTACTACTCTTACTGCTACAGAAAACAGAAGGTAGGGTTACTTAACATACAAAAGGCATTGATAATCTACTTAGTTGACCACATAGCATTGGTTAGAGGCCTTTTCTTTTTTGTAAGTCATGAAATAAATTTAGGTATCATAAGCTCCTTTATTCCTCTCTGCAGATCAACTGAATGGTAATTCCTATCTGTGGATAAAGTCCCAGTAAGGGTGTGTTGGCATCATTAAAGCAGCATGGTCAGTAAGGTTAAGAGAATGATCTGCTCAAATCTGCTGGCTCAGTTAATGATTGACTGTATGACTCTGGCCTTGTCAGTTAGCCCTTAGGAAGTTTGAAGTGGGAAATCTGAATTTCCTTTCAGGTCTAAAAATGCTAAGTACTTAAAGTTTTAAAACTGATGTGCCCCTCCACCTCCCCCCAGAAAAACCCTGATGTGCCCAGCACTTAACCAAAAAGCATAGTGATCCTAGTTTCCTTCCTGCTATTTAAAAAAAAAAAAAAAAAAAAAAAAAAAAAGCATCCTTAAGCACACTACATTTTCTACTTGCTTTTCTAGGTAGGTTGAAATACTGGACAATGTAGAATGGTAGCAACAACATTGGAATGACGCTTAAACATTGAAAATTCTACCATATACACACACTACCAGTACCTTCAAGGAACTTACCATCTAGTATGAGAAACAAGCATTCAGTGAATTAATTATATTGCAATGAGGCAAGTAAAGGTGTATACCAAGCACTCTGGAAACAGAGGGTAGGTAGAACTAATCCTACCTTGGGAAGTACTAATGACCTTGGGAGTTGATATCTAAACTGTGTCCAGAAAGATGAGTAGCAATTCTTCTGTTAGAGAAGAGGGAGGATGAACCGTGGAAGGCATAAACATGAGAAAATAAACACATGCTCAGGACACATCTAGAAGTACAACATTACTGGATTCTATACAGACACAATTTTTGTACTTTCCCTATTAACAGACTCACTTTCCCACTCCAGAAGAGGATTGGGGAACATACAAAATCAGTCCAGATACGAAACGGTATAAACAGTCACTGAAGTATCCTGGCTGATAGATAATAGGTGGCATTTGTAATTATTAAGGTTTATCTAGGAGACTTTCAGAAGGTATGGTGCTTTGACTTTGTGAGGTGTTTTCCTCCTTTTTTAGGGTTCCTGAGCTCCTTCTCCCCTTCTCTAACCACTGACTTTAGTCTTTATCCTTCTGTGTACATCAGTTGTTTTTCATCTGTATCAGATTTGTACCAAGATACAACGTTTAAGGATATTTTTGAAGCACTGGATAAGGATTGGGGCAGTTGTGATTTTTTCCAGTAATTCCAAAAGAAAAAGAAAAAAAAAAAGGAAACAGTTGTTCTGTGTTAGCATCCTTCATAGCCTCAGTGTCACTCTGTTAGAGGTGTAGGACTTACATGTATGAGGATCTGTGTTCACCATTATCTGTATTACCTTAATCTTTAATCTTTGTAATGCACCTCTTTAAGATAACTAATACCCTCTTCTTACAAATGAAGAAATTGAGACTCAGAGATATTAAGATCACACATACAGCCAAGATTGCAACCTCATTTAATATCAAAGGCCATTTTCTGTTTATTTTGAATGTTAAAGCGTATTACATACCTTGGTTTACTCATAAAACATCCTGTTTAGTATATTAAATTTAAGCCATAGTTTATTCTGTCATTATGTTTTTGTTGATCAAATTTATTTTTAATTAGCTTTGTTCTTTTAAGAACCTATCACCATCAAAAGGATGATGTAGAAAAGCACAGTCTTTTCCAGTCCAGTAGACAATGGGTTTTACCTGACCTCAGCTACGTTTTATTTTAAAACCCAAGAACTTGCTTTTAAGTTTTCTGAACAGCAAGGAGAATGCAGTGCCCATCTCAAATGTTAGTGTGCCACGTATCCTGTGCCCAGCATATACCCAGCATATAATAGACACTCGATAAAGGCTCTTTATTTTTTCTGGTTCCTACACTGCAGCCTGAAATTTAAATCAGCATTTCATTTTAACCAAATGTTGCTGAAAAATAAGCAAAAGTTTGAAAATATAAGGATGGATAAATGTTAGACTGAAAGAAAAAACATATTATGTTACCTAGACTTGTATATGTAGTGTATGTGCTTGGTACATGAATTGTAAATTGTAGCTGCTCTTGTTGTTTAGAAAGCATTCATCTTCAGAAAAGGAACCTGTAGGAAAAAAATTCGTTGAATTAAATTCTGCCAAGAATTCATACTACTTATTTTTGTTTTCTGAACTATTAGGAGTCTATGCTTTCGCCCCCTCCCCCCCGTATTTTTATCATTGGTTTAACATCTTTATGTCCCTCTGAAACATTTCTCAGATGGAAGGAAGTTTCTTTGCTCTTTATTCTTTATCTTCTAATTTGTTGTTAGTATTTTCAGACCTAGATCCTTTTTTTTTAATATGCTGCAGAAGATGCAGAATTCTGAAGTAAGAAGCAAGACACTTTCAAAATTTTTATCACCAGAAAGTAAACACATAGGACAAATTCCAGAAGGCCTTTTTTAGACCCAAATTCTTCCTCGAGTTTTGTTTTTGTCCAATAGCACTTGAAAACGTCTTTTGAACATCAAATTTTAACATCTTCTTTAATGTGGCATGTACTTATTAATTCATTTTGAATGTAACTGGCTTGTAGTCCCAGACATAGGCTGATGATGCAATGTTTGTTTCTTGATCAAATGCTATGCTGTACTTTGTCCTTTGTTTTTGAGTGTGTATGAATTTTCCCCACAAAAGCAATGCAGTTTATCACATAATTTCTTTGCTTTGTACTTAAACTCTCAAAGTGTATTTTACCAGCTCAGGCATCAAGAAGAATTTTTTTTTGTTTTTTTTTTTTTTTTGCTCACTCTTTACCCATAAGAAACTTAGCTTCTGAGGTCAATCAAAGCAGCTTAGAATCCACCTTTTCTTTCTTCACTGCAGATAGGCAGTTCCATAGCCTTTCGTTTGGTAGTTGGCTGTAGTTTGGGAAATGATGCATTCTTTCTCCCCAAGTTTTTATGGGATTTTATATTGTTAGGAATGGCTTTTTAAAAATTAGTGTGAGGTGCGCCTGGGTGGCTCAGTGGGTTAAAGCCTCTGCCTTCGGCTCGGGTCATGGTCTCAGGGTCTTGGGATCGAGCCCCACATCATGCTCTCTGCTCAGCAGAGAACTTGCTTCCTCCTCTCTCTCTCTCTGCCTTTCTGACTACTTGTAATCTCTGTCTATCAAATAAATAAATAAAATATTTAAAAAATAAATAAAAATAAAAATTAGTGTGAATTTTGACTTGGAAAACTACCATTTAAAAGATCACTGGCAATCGAAGCCAGTAAGAAAAAGGTAAAGGGGGAAAAAAGAAAGGAAGATAAAGGTAAAGGGTTAGAACCATAGAGTGACTATTATTTCCAGGTTATCCACACACATAGCAAACAAGATGAGCAGCAAGTAGAATACTCTCAAAGGGAGTGTCTTATGCAAGTCTCTCGGAAGCTAACAGAGTGATTATAGACAATTATCTGAGGTCTTTAAGACTAGCAAGAATCCTAGTGCTTCTGGAATAAACAGTAGTTACACACAGCAACAGCTTCAGCTGAGCTTTATGATGAACCCTCCATTTCTTGAACGACTTGGAATAGGTATTAGCTTAGCTCCTTTGGCAGACAAACATAGAGGCCACAGAACAACTGTAGGTACTTGAGAGTTTCTTATTCCTGGCAGTTAGATAAGCTGTCTCTATTTGAAGGCCACTGTGATATAAAACTTCCAAAGTGGCCAATTCTTTCTCTGACTTTATAGGTCAGACTAGCAGAAAAATCTTAGTATATAAAGAGGATGGTTCTCTAATCCATTCTAAACTTATATTCAGTTTAGCCATTGAATGAAAGATTTTCTTCATACATTAATAAGAAATAGCTTCTGTTTATGCTGACAGTAGTCACTGTTCTGAACAGTGTCTGAATTGTATCAGTATAGATAATAGGCTTTTAATCCATAGTTCTAAGATGTTCATTTTTGTGATGAGCCAGTAATGTCTTTGATCTTATTTTAAGACAGAAAGGATACGTAACCAGTGAGTAAGTTCTATGTAGCCAGTTTTTTGTACTGATGTGGTTGTACAACCATATCATTTATTATTTTCTGGTGTCTCTTATTTTTTAAAAAATAAGAAATAAAGATATAAAATAGAAATAAAATAAAGAAATAAAAAATAAGAATAAGAACGTCTCTTATTTTTTTTTAAATACTCTTTTAAAAAAGAACAAATGTCTGAATTTCAGAGCTGCCTTTTAAGGTTTATTAAACTCTCCAGTTGCTGGTATTTCAGATCTTTAATACTTCACAAACCAGACGTAGGATAAGACCCAATGTGTGTTTGTGTATAACTTGTGTAGTTTCTAAAGTAGATGTGGTAGTTGAATTCTGTGACTGCTTTGAGAGTTTAAGCCTACTGTCAGGGTATTCAACATCAATAGAACCATGGAAGGGTTTTTGTTGTTGTTGTCATTTGAATCTAATAAAATTGAGGATTATTTTTGCAAGTATAGGGAAGAAGGAACAAATTAAGAAATTCCAAATTTTATCACTAGGGATGTTTGGGGCTCTGAATTTCATTCTAAGTTAAGGAAGGCAGTTATACGCTAGTAATTTGCTGACCTGAAATTTGCCATCTCTGATACTCCCTTTGTTTAACCAGTAGTGATTTTACTTTGAAAAGTCATTCATTGTATTTGTGTAGTACCTAATTTCAAGGACTGTTATGCTATATAGATAAATGCATAGTTAGACTTTTAAGCATTTTAAACACTGTTAGTCCAAAGATAGTTTCTAATTTTCCACTGTGTTTTATTTATTGAGATTTTTTTATTTTTTAAATTTATTTTTTTATTATGTTAGTCACTATACAGTACATCATTAGTTTTTGATGTAGTGTTCCATGATTCATTGTTTGCATATAAAATATATTTTAAGCAAATTTTAATGTGATGACCAGAGTTTTTGTCTTTTATCATCTGTATTTGTTTTGTTTTATATTATTTTATTTTAAGATTTTATTTATTTGAGAGTGGGGGGAAGAGGAGCAGAGGGAGAGGTACAGGCACACTCTGCGCTGAGTGCAGAGCCAGATGCGGGGCTCAGTCTGACAACCCTGAGATCATGACCTGAGCTGAAACCCAAGAGTCCAGTGCTTACCCTACTGAGCCACCCAGACGCACCCATATGTAATTATTTTAATATGTAATGCAACATTTCTATAATATGCCAACATTTTATTAGTGTTCAAAAATAATTTGGTGCTAGAAATTTTGTTTCTGAAAAATTTGCTGCTAGAACCTGCTTACCTCTTTGTTAATAGCCTGTATTTCTACTCTACATCAATGTACTTGACTAGGAATCAGCAAACTTTTTGTGTAAAGGATTATGTAGTAAATATGTTGGGCCTTGTGGGCCTGATGGTCTCTGTAACAAATGTTCATCTCTGCTACCAGAGCATGAAAGAAGCCACAGATGATACATAAATGAATGGACATGACTGTGTTCCAATAAAACCTTATTTGTAAAATCAAGTGGTGGGCCAAGTTTGGCCCACAGTCATAATTTGCCAACCCTGCATTAGACTTAACACAAGTTATATGCTTAAAGTTAATGCATTCTTACTCCCACAGTGTAGTTCCTGTGAAAAACAGACTCAAAGAGAAACAAAATTAAATAAAATTAAATATTTTTAGGTCTGTTCCCTGGTTACTTATGGGCTTTTTAGATTCATTACCTGATGATATTCACTAGTCCCTTCTTCATTTCCTGAAGGCTCTGGGCACTGAGCTAGAGTTTATTGTATTGACAGAAACTTTCCAGAACTGTTACTTACCTTACTCTGACTATAATAGTAGAAAAGCCTCATTGTATAAAGTGGGCGGTACAGTGTCATAATTTTTCTAGATTTAAATGTCACATGAGGTAATATGCAGGAGAGTTCATTACATCAAAAGTAAGCCTATGAATATATATATTAGTAAATGAATATTTTAAACAATTGGGTTTAAAGTACTTAAATAATTTGATTTTGATATAAACAGCCCTACTCTAATTTTTTACCTAAACTTAGATATGTGTGTGCCCAATCATCATCTTTTATCCTGGTCCAACTTTCTCACAGAACCCAAAGCTAAAAGGTTGTTCTAACAGCTTGAGAAGAATTCCAACCCAAATTGATTTGTGAAACAGATTCTGTTGAAACATGAACACTCTCTAAACATAAAACCTTCATATGAAATATGAGAGAATCTTCCATCCTGTGACTAGAAAAATCACTTTTTCAGTGTTAATCTTTATAAATTTAAGTTAATATTTATGGCTTATTTAGTTCCCTTTTTAGCTTTATGATAGCTATATTAATAAGAAATAAGTAATTAAAATCTTATCAAGTTTTCTGACTTGTGCTTCATAATTTGTAAACTATGTAACTTGATATTATTTGAAATCAAGTTATTTTTTTTCAACATCACCAAAGATATTTGTATATTTTAAAATCCAGTAATTTGAATAAGAAAAACACTTTGACAGAAGAGTGGGCTCCATTTACTAGATCTTCTGTTAGTGGAATATGAATCCAGTCTATAGAAGTCAGTAAATTTATATTAAGTGCTTATTATGAGAGAATAATTATTTAAGACTTTATAGATTTAAGTATGAATAAAGCATGGACCCTCGTACCCTGTCTTCACAATGCTTATAGTCAAAACATAACTTCGACCTTTGGAAAGAAGTAACTTTGCAATTTTTTTTCTATTCAGTAATTGTTGCCCTCTGGGCCCATCCAGGAAATGCTTTTTGAATTAAATTAAAAGGATAAAAATAAATACTGTAAAGCCCTTATTTTATGTTATCTGTGATAGGGAACATCATCTGTTAATGACTTCCTGCTCCAAGCTATATTTTTCATCTTCCTGCTACTCCAGCTATTCAGACCATCAAAATATGTGAACTTATTTCCTTTGTGTAAGAAACTGAATTATTTGCCCTACTTTTTCCTCCTCATTTATGCAGTTAACTCCTGGTTATATACAATAGTAAGAGTAAATTTGTTTAAAAAATAAATAAAATAAATTACAGGTAATTCAGCCATTACTCTACAGAGCACTAGGATTGACCTAATTAACAATATAGGGTCATGATCCTCATGTGACAGAGGAGTATAGAAAACCAAAATACAGAAAACCTACTCCTAAAGGGGAAAAAAGTTATAGTTTCCCTGACACAAAAGTGAAACAGTGGTTATCTTCCCATACTAAATTCCTCATACTAAAATTATCTTCAGAAACTAGACCATTTGTCATCATCTGTTGCTTTCATCATTGTCCAGGCCCACTTTTTTTTTTTTTTTTAAGATTTTATTTATTTATTTGACAGACAGCAAGAGAGGGAATACAAGCAGAGGGAGGGGCAGAGAGAGGGAGAAGCAGGCTTCCTGCCAAGCGGGAGCCCAATGCAGGGCTCTATCCCAGGACCTGGGATCATGACCTGAACCGAAGGCTCACACTTAAAGGACTGAGCCACCCAGGCACCCTTGTCCAGGCCCACCTTTATTTCTTCCCTGAATTATGGCAACATCTTCCTAACTAGTCTTCAGTTTTCCTTGAGTCATTTTTTTTAACACAGGAAGAGCCTTTTAAAATCTGAATCGGGGGCGCCTGGGTGGCTCAGTGGGTTAAGCCACTGCCTTCGGCTCAGGTCATGATCTCAGGGTCCTGGGATCGAGGCCCGCATCGGGCTCTCTGCTCAGCAGGGAGCCTGCTTCCCTCTCTCTCTCTCTCTCTCTGCCTGCCTCTCCGTCTACTTGTGATCTCTCTCTGTCAAATAAATAAATAAAATCTTTAAAAAAAAAAAAAAAAAAAAAAAAAAAAAAAAAAAAAAATAAAATCTGAATCGGATGATATTCTGTTCAAAATCCTCCAGTAAGCATTTCTTACCACCTCACAGATACCATATTCTACTAATTTACCCTCTACCCACACACTTGCCCTTTTTTACTGCTCCTTAAATATATCAAGCCTGCCTTGGGGGCTTTGCATTAATTCTTTTCTCTGTCAGAGCACAACTCATTTAGCATCCCTATAGTTAGTTTTCTCACCTACTTTTCTCTTTGATCATATATCCCTTTATTGCTAGGCATCTTTCTTGACCATCCTACATAAAATGGTAACATGTCTCCATCACCCCCCCCTTTCTAACCTATTAAATTTCTCTTTATAACACCTATTACCCTCTGATATACTAGAATTTGTTCATCTGTTTTAGCCAGGAGAAACTTAATAAGGCAGGAGTTTTCTTTATGTTGTTTATTGCTTTATCTGCAGCACCTAGGTGCATAATAGATGCTCAGTGAATACTTGTTGAATAAATGAACAAACTCAAATGATTTTCAGTATAGGCATCGTTCTTCTTTCATCCTGGACCGTGCTCAGCTGAGTCATCTCACAAGGCACAAAACAACATACTGGGTAATCTGAAATTAGTTTATCCTTCAAGATGAACTAGGTATATTTTATCCATCTATATTATAAGTGTTTAACACGCGTAAACTTTGTATAAAGCTTTTCAGGGAGGAAAAGAAAATCTCCACAATTTTTTATCAGAAAAGTGGAAGTCTTTTTAGTGGCAAAGATCACTGAAATTCTTTCCATTTATATAGATTCAGTCTTTCCCTGTGTTAGATATATTAGAGTTAGGAAGATCTGCATTTGGTTTTCCATGTGAGGTTTCAGCATTTGATAGTTGTGTTCTTATATTCCAGTTTTAACAAGCAATAATAGTTTGAACCTTTATATTTATATATATTTATTTATATATTGTATATCAATTATTGCAATCTGAAATAACCAATATTAGGGTAAACAAGTGTTCTCAAGATCACACAACTGTAAAGGTACTATAGTATTGCTACCTGCTTTTCACTCTTTACTTTCCTATTATACCTAGTAAACTTAACCGGCCTACATGATTATTACCTGTTTATAATCCACATGACAATCTCCTTTATCGATCTACTAAATTCTCCAGCCAAAAGGCACAAAGAAGCAACTCACAGGCCCATAATTCTTTATTACAGAACAGAGCAGGAGCCACAGCCTACTTAATTACCATAGACTCCCCATTGACTCCTTAACTTTTTGTTGCTTGCTAAAATTATAACAAACCGTCTTTGTAGAGGCCTACATGTATATTTCAAGGACATAGCCAAAAATCTTTTATTTTTCAGATGATGCTGTGTCAAAAACATAAAATGTCTTGCATGTAGATCAAATTGCACATTACTGAGAAATCAAAATTGTGGGGTCCTGGCTGACTCAGTTGTGAAGTGTATGCTCTTGATCTCAGGGTTCTGAGTTCCAGCCCCATGCTGGATGTTGAGATTACTTAAAAATAAAATCTTAAAAAAAAAAAAAAAAGAAATCAAATTGATATTGAGCTAATTGAACAAAGACAAAGTTAGATAAGATTGGTTACCTA
Organism: Lutra lutra; assembly: GCF_902655055.1. Lineage (NCBI taxonomy): Eukaryota > Metazoa > Chordata > Mammalia > Carnivora > Mustelidae > Lutra > Lutra lutra. The sequence continues at coordinate 38,578,559 of NC_062284.1, forward strand.
TTGGTACAATGTTAACCTCATTTTTTTTTTTTTACCATTTTTAGACACTACATAGCTATTTTAAAAGATGTTAGTTGTATCTTTTTTTAAAAGATGTATTCATTTGTTTTAGAGAGCACAAGTGAAGAGGAGTAGGGGAGGGAGAATCTCAAGTAGACACCATGCTGATCATGAGCCTGAAATGAGGCTCAGTCTCACAACCCTGAGATCATGACCTGAGCCAAAATCAAGAATTGGACTCTTAAATGACTGCACCACCCAGGTGCCCCAAAAGTTAGTTTTAAATGAAAATATTACTAGATAATAGAAATATATAACTAACCCCTTATAAAGATATTTCATTTGCTAGCAAAAATGTTATTAGAATATAAAGCATTTAGAGTCAGCTTTGGGACCAAGAAGTTATAATTATGTTTTTGAATTCCATTTTGGGTCAACCTTTCATTTCATGTAAGGCTTTTAAGCTTTTAATTATGCCACTCACAGATACAATTATAAAGATACAATTTAAGCTTGTTGTGGACAGTGGGTCTCATCTATGTCAGTGAGTCACAGCGCTGGGTCTTCAAAAATAGTAATATAAGAAGATGTAAAATATTTTAAAATAACAAATTGGGGCGCCTCGCTGGCTCAGTGGGTTAAAGCCTCTGCCTTCGGCCCAGGTCATGATCCCAGGGTCTTGGGATTGAGCCCCACATGGGACTCTCTGCTCAGCAGGGAGCCTGCTTCCTCTTCTCTCTCTGCCTGCCCCTCTGCCTACTTGTGATCTCTATCTGTCAAATAAATAAAATCTTTAAAAAAAAACAAAAAACTAACAAATTGTGTAGTTTGCTGAAATAAAAGTATCCAATCTGTAAAACATCACATTTCTTTCACTAGAATGATTTCAGCTCAGCATGGCAAAGTTTCATTTCCCCTTTAATCAGAAGTTCTGAATGAAAGTTATATGGCTTTGTTGTTTTTTTTATAGATTTTTAAAATTTATTTGACAGAGATCAAAGTAGGCAAAGAGGCAGGCAAGAGAGAGAGAGGAGGAAGCAGGTTCCCTGCTGAGCAGAGAGTCCGATGTGGGGCTCCATCCCAGGATCCTGGGATCATGACCCGAGCCGAAGGCAGAGGCTTTAACCCACTGAGCCACCCAGGCGCCCCTTAGTTGTTTTTGTAACAGGGAAAAATGCTCATTATAATTTAATTTTAAAAATTGAGAGACAAAAATCTTGCAAAAAAGGAATTCAGTGTTTTGGGGTGGAATAGATAGTAAAAGATTTTATTGGTGGTGAAATGGCTGTGAAATCTTTGGGATAATTTAATGCCTGTACTTTGCAGAAATGAAAACTTCTAGTCAAGGAAATGCAATGTCCTACCCTAAGCTCCTGTACCTTCTAAGAGACAGAGCTAAAACCTGGATCCCTATCTCCTGACTCCTAATCCAGTGCTCTTTTTCGTTATATGGTATGAGTCCATAGTTCTGGAATCTGAGCAGCCTATCTCACATTACAGAGTACTAATGAGTGGTTGGGAGAATATTTCTGCCATATTATATGCACTTGTAATACAGATACTGTTGACCTTAGTAATAAAAGTTATTTTACCGGTAAAAATGAGTTTATTTGGGAGTAACAGAGAATTGCAATTCATGACAAATAAACTATGACAAAACCATAGGTAAGACCGACAAAGGAGAGGAATGTTATTTTAGGGAGAAAAAGAAAGCTGGGAAGGTTGTTTTGAAGCAAAGCCCCTTAGAGAAAAGCAGGATTTCAGGGTGAAGATGTTTCTCATTGATGAGCTGTGGAGGTAGTCAGTTTCTTATAGGAAATGCAATATAAGTCTTTCCCTTTGGGCACTGTAAATGATGATTGTTTCCAGTTGAGGATTCTTCTTTTAGGGCTCTATAATTGACAAACCTTCTTGTAATTGACATTGACTGATAGGGCTCCCATTCCAGCCTCCCCTCACTTCATTGAGGTTTCCTTTTAATAGTTTTCTGGTACATAGAACAAGTAACTTAACAGGTTTCTTTTTTCAAAGTTTTGTGTCTGTGTCCTAGACTGTCTGATAAAGGACACTTGTTGGGGTGGCATTATTGCGTTTCCCAGTGAAATTGTGTTTTGTTTTGTTTTGCTTTGCTTTGTCCTGTGTTGAACTGACACCATCTCTTATTTCCTCCCGTTTATGATACCCTTCTCAGATGTGTTTTCAAAATGAGCTATTAATGACTTTTCTTGAGAATGTTCACCATAACTTAATAGTAAGAAACCATTCTTTTTAAGATAGTTTTTTCCATAAATTTGGGATCTGGGTGACTTCTTCCAGTGACTATATGACTACTTGATTACAGATATGAGGCAGGATGATTTGGTGGACACAAGATATTTAATAAATTATAGATATGAAGTATTTAAAAATTACTACCAGGACAAGAATTTTTACTGAAACAAAAAACATAGATTGGGGCCAGATATAGTTTAATGTATAAATTATTTAGAGCTTTAGGTTGCAGATTCTTGAAATGACTGTGGACTAAAATGCAGGTGTTACTTTTGGTCTCTTTAAAAATTAGACTTAGTACCCTGTTGCTGTTCCATTTCTCATAAATTGAAAGGATCTAGTGCTTTCCAACTCAGAAGAGAAAAACTATAGAAGAAACAAAAAAAGTCGTGTGGCACTTTCTCTAAGTGAGAGCTAACTTAACTCAAGACCACATTGTTTACCTTTTACAGACGATTTTAAATAATAGCTTTGTTTGCTTACAGTTTTGTTGTTGGGTTGCCTAATAAGTCGGTAGTGAAAGACTTTGTCTTGAAAGCTCTTCAGAAGTGCTGGTTTATTGAGGAATTTGAAAACCTGGGTGTCGTCCTCCTCATTGTTTTTACGTGCTCACACACCATTAGGCAGCCCTGTGATTATAGAGCCATCTGCAGGAAAGTTATCAAGTTGCAACATAGTTAATGATTCTCTTACCATGTTATTTCAAGTGGCAAATGAGAAGTGACAAACTGCAATTCATGTGGGGAAAGAAATGGACAGTTAAGAGATGTAGGAATTACTAGGGAGGGGGGACCCCCTCCTTTAATTTTTCAAAGAAAACTGCTTTGTCATGGTGAGTTTGTGATCAAAAGAAACATGCAATTTGCTTCAGGTTTTATATATTCTCAGTAATTACAGTTCTATCTCATTTGAAGGGTGTCTAATGATAGCCTTTGAGAGGCTTTGTATGATCTGTCAGCTCTTTTTGTATTGATATCAGGAGGATACTATTTATTTACCCCAAAAAGAGATTTATTTGATTTCTCCTCCAGGAGTTAGGGTGTTTTTTATACGTTCTCATTGTACTCATATGGTTGTCAAAAGAGGAACTGAACAAGTGTTCTTTTGCCCTATAAATGCAGTTTATATAGCTGGTTCTTACCACTGGCTATATAGATAGTTGCTTTCTGTTTTGATAATCATTAAGGATCTGTAAAACTCAAGTTAGACTTGAGATTTTTGTAAAGAAGCAATAAGAAATCTGATGTTCTGTGTCTGAGACAGGTAATATGATTTGTGAACTTTAGCATTGTTTTTACTCTGAGAAGTGTATATTTACATGTGTGTTGATGCTCCTCATATCCAGTCAATATCAAAATAAACTGTGTATCAATATTCAGACCAACCTTCAATATCATCCACTCTAAGTCTGATTATTATTTGGTTTGGCTAAGATTTAGGTACTCAAAATTAAGGCATAATTGGAACAGTTTTTTCAGAGTATCACCTGAGTAAATAACACTCAATATAATCTTTGATTTTAAAGATTTCATACAGTGGAAAACAGTATTTGGAGGCCTCTTTACCGATTGAATGGTATCAGCAAAATTAGAGTGACACTGTTGTATTGGAAGATCCTTACATGATTTAACATCAGTAGCATTATTATCTTTAAATAATATGCCTTGAATGTTAATCATTTCGTTTGAGATAGATGCATTATTTTTTAAGATTATTTATTTATTAACTTATTTACTTACTTATTAGAGAGAGCACAAGCAGGGGGAAAAGTAGAGGGAGAGGGAGAAACAGGTTCCCCACTAAGCAGGGAGCCCGATGTGGGGCTTGATCCTAGGACCCCGTGATCATGACCTGAGCCAAATGCAGACACTTAACCAACTAAGCCACCCAGGTGCACTGAGAGAGAGATGCATTATTTTGCTAGAGTTTTATATGCTTGTTTTCGCCTTTGCAAAAGTAAATTTTCTAAATTGTGAAGGTTTTAGAAAAAGACCAGAAGCAACTTCCTGAACACTTGGGAATGACTTTAGTAACAAAGCAGCATAAACTAGAAAAATCTACAATACAGTGTTCACATATAAAGCCTGGTATTGTGGTGTCTGATTTTTGTTAGCCAGCCTAACTAATACTGCACATTTAGGAGACGACATTCATTCACAGGTCATCTCTCTATAACATAAATCAGGATGAGGAGGCATTGGGGAAGGGTCTTTTGCTTTGAATCTGCCTACTCATATATTCTATCACTTATTATCCCTCTTAAACCTATCCTCACCCCACCTCCCTTGCATCCATTAATTTATTCATTATTTACTGAGTTTCATGGTTAAGAAAACACAGAGCTCATTTGTAGAATTATTCACATGTGAACTTTGTTTGGCTTCATCACTCTGAAAGTCGTATTTTCCAGGAATTGATTCACTTAGAAATGATGTTGAAACTTTTCATGAAGAATCTTCTAACGCGTTTTAGATTCACTTTTCTAGCCAGATCTTCTGGCCTCTTGGGACAACAGAATGTTGCCTCCTTGTTTTAGAAAAATGTACAGTAAGATTAACCATTAATTGGCTTTTATTAACTAATTAATTCAAGATGTATAATTCAGTTATAATTTTCTTTTGAAAACTTTTTAGAATTTTAGGTCACTCTGAAACATTCTTGCTTAAGAATAGTTTATAAGACAGGTATGAGAGTTAATAGTTAATAGTGATTCAAATAGGGATAAAGAAGAGATAAGAAAATAGATTAAAATAAAATATTGCATTGGTAATTCCATGAAATTTTGCATAGTTCTCCAGGGAAGATATGTCTGTTTCCCAACCAACAGAAAAATAAGAAGGAAGAAGGAAATTTTGCATGGAGGCTTGGAATTAAACAGAAGGTGCCAGAAAGTCCCTATCTACTAGACTTTTCGAAAACATCGTTTCCTAAATCTTAAGTAAAGAAGTAAAATTGCTTAGGCAAAGTACATTATAGCTTTGTCTTATCTAGTTTAGGTCTGTGTTTGACAGCTGCTGGAATGACAGTAAACATCACATCCTGAACCAATTGAAGGAAGGGGAACTGTATTTGAAAATCGGTGAAATGCAGTAATCCTCAAACCAGTATCATCAGTTTGTTAATAAAAGATGTATGTCCAAGTCACAGTTTTTCCAGGGTTTTGTGATATTTTCATTAGTCATATCCCTCATGTGTATAGTAATGCCCATTTCATTATAAAATTTGGTGACAAGTTTAGATTGTTAGATGAAGTAGCATGAATATTAAGTCAGATCACATCATCTTAGAATAACACATAAGTGATTACATAGAATTGTTAGTGGAAACAATTCAGGATAAAAAGTGCAGGACAGTTCAGAGCTCCTGTGCAGACTGCACGTCTGTCTGAAATCAGGTTTACAAAGTGGCCCTGTCTCCAGCTGACTCGTTTTGTCATACTGAGTCACAGGATTAACCCTTGACATGTTCCTTTAAAAAAAAAAAAAAAAAAAGGCAAAGATTAAACAACTGCATTCACTAGCACAGCACTTGATCCATCTATATGCCTTTTTTTTCCTGTAATATGATTCTTCTTAAGAAGAAAAATTGTGCTGCAGCTGTTGCATAGATTAAATTAGAATTTATTCAAAAAATATTTTTGAGGAAGAGAAAAAAGACATCATGAAAGATCATTTGTAATTGTGATAAAGAAAATGACAGTCTATGTCAACCACTTGTTTTTTCAGGGTAAGGCCGACTTCAAAAAAATATTTGGGGATAACAAAAGACCTTGCCATAACACACAAGTAGACTCTGGGAACATTTTATTTAGATTACCACCGTTTTCTTGATGATTTACTGTGTTTGAAAAATTAGTTTAATATCATAAATATGTAGATCTATCTAAGTTTCTGCTTCTACCTTCAATTTCAGCAGTAGTGTATACTAAGTGAATATGTTGTGTACTGGGGAAGAGGAAGGTGTCTTAAATACAATTGTATGGATTTTGTATCTCTGCTTTTGAAAGTAGGAATGAAAAGGAGAAGCAAGAGCTTTTAATTACTTAACTCTGTTTAGAAACTATTATGTTTCACATTCAGGTTTCAGCTTTAATAGCAAAATTCTCCAGTTGCTTAATAAATTACTTTAGAACAGTAAAAGATTATAGTGTCTGACTTTACTCTGAACTTTTTTTTGCCTGAATATTATTTATTCATTTCAGAGTACCATATAGTTGTCTCTAAAATAAAGAACTGATGATGAAATACTAAAAATTTCATCTGCTTTAATAGCAAAGATTGTATAGTTGGGTTTACATTATATTGTTTATCAGACAAAATAGTACTCTTTGCTGGCAAGCCCCAGAGAAATGAGCCTTATTATAAGTGGATTTTGTTTTTGTTGTTACCAATGTATAAAAGTTGTCTCAAGTTGGAGGAAGAAAATGTTCAAGTATTATCAGTGCTTGTGGCTTCCCTCTTTTCCCCATTCCTCCTCAATTTCTGTTCAAAAGTGAATTTTTAAATTTTTTGTTATTAAGAGAAAAAGGAAATTTTATTTTAGATGATTGATTTCCCTTCCTTTTTTTTTTTTTTTTTAAAGACTAGCTGTTCTGTCAGAGAATGACTATATCTATGAAAGAGTAAAATTTACTTGAATGGTTTTAAGGCTTGGCATTGTTAATTGTAAATCAAAGCTTTTTACACAGTTCTCTAAGGATTGAAATGGGTCTTTGTGGTCTCTCAGGAGGGGAGGAAGTTACAAACCACTCTGCAGACTGGCATTTTAATAGTCTGCTGTACAGTGATGTTCTTTTGCAGCTGCTGCTTAGTCTTTTCTGTATCTGGAGAATGTGGGGAGGTTTTATTGTTACTCCGATACCATCAGCTTTTAAACATTGTGAAGTTAGCTGGCCTCATTGTCTGATTTGGTTTTATTACTATAATTTGATCAGTATGTTTCATAAGAATGAGTTGAGTTTTTTATTTTTTGCCCTCTTATTGAATGTTTCTGGAATATTTTTTAGAAGACCTCTGCTTCAGAAAGGTGCCTTAAAAAAAGGTGATGTGCCCCTTTTTGCAGCTTGTTAGTTCTCCTCTGATTGGCAAAGTTTTGTTAGAAGCTACAAGGCACAGGGAGAAGAGAGAGTAATACAAAGAGGTTTTGATGAGGGGAAAAGAGAGAAATGTTTCTATTTTGTTTCTCTGGGTTAGAATCCAGACAAATGCAAAGACAAATTGAAAAATTTTTAAATAACAAAATAATATGTGGGAAAAATATGTATTTGCAGACAGTGCCTAAAACCTTTTGACTTATAAGAATAATAAAATGTTTAAGTCGATGAGACATTTATTCCTACATCTTATTTTTCCTTTTTGAGAAATCTGAGCATTAACATAAAATATGAATATAAAAAAATATTGTTTAAGAGCAGTAATAAACTTGGAAGAAAGACGTCTAAGAAACCTTTTTTAGTTTATCGGCTGTAGTACACATCTTATCTGTTATACATACCAGCCTTTCATACTTTTATTTAAGGGAAAACAAAACTACTACTATTTATAAGGGATAATAAAACTACTGTATTTAACTACTGAATTGCTTTTACATATTAAATGGTCTAGAAGATTGTAGTCCATTATAAACTTTAAATTGGTGTTGTGAATGAAAAATTTAAGGACATCTGTACTAATAGGTTTGTTTTTAAAAACATTTATTTTCAAGATAATTTTTTTGTTTTTATAGTGAACTTTTTCATGAAATGTGCTCCATTTAACATTTTTTTTCAATATGATATTTGTAACTTAAAAATCATGATTTGTTCTAGCTAGTTAAGAGGTACTTACGTGACGGGTCCGCTTTCTCCCGGAAGTGATTTTGTACAAGACTTAACTGTCTAGATCCTCCTTCTTACACATGATTCAGTGTTCCCAATTCCTGATAGCTTGATCATGTGTTTATCAAAGTTGGAAGCAACTTTAGACCAGGCCAGATGGTAACGTTGCTAGAGGTGTAGCAAGCTGGGTTTTCCTGCCACCTGTACTCTAATTAAAACTAAAAACAGATTAAGAGATGTCAGTTTGCCTTTCTTTGAGAGAGAGGTATATATATCATATATATGACCAAATTAACAATTTGGGGGGATATTTATTTCTAGGACACTATATCTCTTTTCATTATTTAGCATTCCTAAGTGACTGGTATTTTTTTTAAATACCCAAATTTTGTCTTACTGGTATCCTCCACGAATGCAAGGACTTGATAGAAATTGAAAGAGGTTACTTACAGCATAAACCCTCCCTCTCTGCTCTGTGAGTTGGTTCAGTCCTATTTTGCATAAGTTCCTTTTGAGTAGATCCATGTGTGGATGCATAGTGCTGAAGACTTAACTCTGTTTGGCTGTGTGGATGTATGTCTTGGAAAGAAGCTGTGTGCATTAGCTGCAAACTAACCTTTTCAAAATCAACATGTATTGTGCTTATCCTGTCCCTGGAATGGGCAGCAATTCTTTGATGTATTACTACAATGGGAAAACGGTAAGTCTTTTTCTTTGTTCATATAGCTTCAGACTGGCTTGTTTAATGGAAAACAGTGTAGATTAATTGCTTTTTAGTAAAACCTGTGAGGTTTTATCATTTTCTGCAATACATTTGCATTGTATATTTCTTTGTAAGTAGTGTCAGTGAAGTTGCCTTTGACACTGTTACTAAATAGTTGTTGGCTTTTATTTTTAAAATAGGATAGAAAATAAACCTGAATTTGTGAGTTACTATTTTTAATGCCTGGTGTCTTTACTAGCAATGAGCTTGAAATTACTTATTTTTCACTGTTTTTTTAATACTGTATATAATCTATATATATTTTATATAATCTATATATAAAACACATACACTCACAGAGAGGATTGCTTGATGCTTTGTAGATAGAAGGGAAAGATGAAAGTCATCTTGGATATTCATAAAAATAACAAGTATGAAGCTCTGGGAATGATTAGAGAAGCAGTCAGCTAGTGAGGGCCGTATTTCCTGTTTGGAGTTTCAGGTCCAGAGCCTGACTTTACTGGGATACCATCTGTTTCCAATCAAAGCAGAATTTTGACCCTGTACAGATTCATAAAATAAATCACTGTTTTTCAAAGAATGCATTTAAACATTTTCCAAAGAATGTATTTCTGGTCAATTTATAGCACATGGTTAGATGTTTTAAAATAATACCTTTCTGTGTTGCTAAGCAAGACTTTTCTATTCTTCAATCACTTAGTATTATTCAGAATGTTTCTGCAAAAGAATCTTTAAGTCAGAGGATTTTGTATATTCTAAAAGTAACTTAACTGGAAGATTAGCAGTTACTTTTATAAGATCATTGATCAACATAGTAAAAATGTCCTAGTGAATTACAATCTTGGGTTTATGTCAGAAATTCAGTATTTTCCTCCTCAGTCTTTATAAAAAAAATTTTTCCCTCAGGTGTCTTATTAAATATATATATGACTTTGGTGATTTTTGTTGTTGTTGTTGTTGTTTGGGAGTAAAGGCATTTTTAATGTTAATGTTTGAAGTTACAAAGAAAATACAATCACATTTTCCTAAAATAGGTGTAAAATCAGATATATTTGTTCCTTCCCTTTTCACCAGTTAAATCTTTCCCAGTAGCATATGGTTCTAACCAGGGTACATGAGAACTAATGAAAGCACTTTTTCATTCTCTGACTGCTTTGGGAAGGCCTCTCTGGACTCTGTTAGCAATTGGTTGTTAACTTTAGGGTAAGCTTTTCTAATAGATGATTATCAAGCCAAAATATTGGAAACCCATTAAAAACTATATGTTCACACTACGCATATAAGCAGAGCTTTGGAAAATGTGAGCGGTAGCTCTAGAATGTAAGTGAAATTACTTGATCTCTGTATAGCTTCCTTGCTAACTGTCTTTAAAGTGTGAAAATTCTTTTATGTCCAATTCTGAGTAGAATAGTCATTTTGAAGATTGTGTGTGTATGTGTCTGTGAGTTCAGTAAAATTAATTATACAGGACCTCTGAAGCAGAGAGCCTGTAACTCAAATTGAGTTTAGATTTTATTCTTTCAAGAGCACAGAACACTCTATTACAACATTTCTCTTTGTTCTACATTGGGTCAGGGGCAGGGGACAGCTTTGATTGTATTAAGTATTTCCAGACTTACGGTAGATGACATAGCTAGTATGATAGAGAAGTGTAGCCTGAAAATTGATAGCCTGTGCCTGATATAGGTCAAAGGTGACTTTTATGTTCTTGAAAAATGCACAAAGAGCTGATATATTGCTTAGTCCTCTGTATCATAAGGCCCTAGTCTTAATATATTTTCTTATATATATTTTACTTTTACCACCTCTAGTTTCTTTTATTCTAACTCTTCAGTAAGAAAATGATGTAATATATAATTACATTATCCAAAAACTATGTGAATGCCTCATTTTCCTATATATATTGGGGAATGTCTACATATCATGGTAAAAACTGACACTTTAACTTAGAATTTCCAGTCTCTAAGTGAAATATACTTCCTTACTTCAGTTATGGAATATTTCTGTAATCTTCATAGTGAACAAGTTAAATTTAAGCTCACTCTTTAATCCTACCTTACATTTTATTTTAGGTGATAGGGCAGGTTAATAGTTTGAAATACTAATAAGTTCCCATTGATTTCATTTTTAAGATCCCATTGTGGGTATTAGGGAGCAAGAAATGGTGGTACTGGTCTTAAAGTACTTTCTCTTTTTTTCCGGTTTTTATTTTTAAATTTTCAAGTTGGTTTCATGCATTTAAGGGTGGTTGAGGTACTTTAACAATAAGACTGAATAGTCTCTAGCCAAAAAAAAAAAAAAAAAGATTAATGAGGGAATAGGCTTTCCATATTTTATTATTTAAGATTTTTCTGATAGCAGTATATTGTTTGAGATATAAAGGCTTGAGCATCTATATGCAGAAAAGCCAAGATGTTAACCCTATTTTTCCCACTATTCATAAAGAGAAGGGGCTAATGATCTGTATCATATGTAGCCTTTGTGTACTTGTATTCTATAACATACTATAAAATATTAACATGTGTTTATCATAAACAGGAAACTGAAAACCATTTGGAATATCAATTTTTTGAGATTTAAAAAATAGCAAGGAAAAATGAGTTTCTGAGTTCCTTATGTATAAAGAACTTGGCCTGCATCCAGTTTTCTCATTGATATGACTAAATTGTGTCCTTTATGCAGAAAGGTAAAAAGTCTTAGAGGTAAAGGAAGTAAAGTTTTGGGAGGAGAGGATTCCTGTTTTCTTCACCTTGAGGATTCTGGAGTTTCGGCCTTCCTTTGATCTGATCAGCCTCCATTTTCTAGGCCTTGAAATGAAGATCCTACAGAGTGTTCCAGGTATAAAAATTGTAGCAAGTACAGACATGATGCTCTTTTAATTGTATGAGGGGATTATTTTAGTCTTATCAGAGACAACACAGAAATCCAAGTTTTGAAACTCAAGCTTAGAAATAAATTTTTAATATTGAGCTTCTTTGGATGGAATCTGGGAAAGAAGAGACAGGAACTAACATGATTATAAGGGCTACTCTGTGTCAGGAGCTATACTGAGGGCTTTATGTTGACCTCATTTAACTCTGTCATTTAGTTGTTACTGTCATTCTTTTATAAATAAAGAAAATGAGGTTCAGGGAAGTTAAGTGATTTGCTCAAGCCCCAGCCAGTTAGTAAGTGCTGAGGTCAGAATTGAACCCAGATCTGTCTCCCAAGAGCAGGTTTTCCTAAGGACAAGTTAACTAGCCTTCATAGCAAAGGGCCAGACTTCATTTATCCTTACTATAATTTGTATCAAAATATACTACACTGGAAAGAAAATGTAACAGGAAAACACAAGGCCATTCTTATAAATACTTAATGTATTTTGCATATGTAATAAGACTAATAGTTTTATGAATGCAAATTGATGTGGTCAGTCAAGCAGATATTTATTACTTTCTGTTTAAGATGAAGAGCTTTAAACTAGGTTTGTTTAAAAACTCAGGAAATCAGACTAGCGGTGGTCTCCTCTTCTAATAGAACTCATAGTACTGAAAATTGGTTTAACCATGGTTTTGGCACCTGTCTGCCCATGTAGTTTGTATTTTCATAAGAATTAAGAATAGGAAGCAGCTAAAATTTCGTTGTAAATACATCTAAGCCTTGTGTTGCAAATAAACATTCTCACTTAATAAAAGCACAGAAACCCGCGTGAAAGTATATAGAGCTACATTTCAGTTCCATTGGGGATTTATTGCTAATTAACATGAGAGAGGAAAGTACAAGTGAATTAATTCAAGTTTCCAGCTTGTCTGTAGGCCCAGTAGAGTTAAACCTAACATTTGTATGATGAGTAAAACAAGAATTAATTTAAGAATTCTATAAAGATACAATGCTAACGACATAGAATGACAAGGACTTTAACTTAAACCTACTTTGATTTTTCTCCCCTTTATCAAACTGCCTGAGATTAAATTCTAGACATAAGTCCAAGGCTATTTTCCCCTTTAATTTGTGGACACAAATACCAATGAGTTTAAAACTATAGCTGTTGCCAGCAGAGTATCTCATCATTGGTCAGGTTTTTAATATTTTAGAAAGAAACTTATATCCCTTTCATGAATGTTCATGAATGTGTTGAAGAAAGAGATCAGGTTCTGTATTGTTGGATCTAAATTTTTTTAAAATGTAGGCAGCTAAGGAGTGACATTCATTGGTTTGTTTACTTTATTATCCTAGAATACAAGTTTCCAAACCAGTCCCTTAAAAATTCCATAGTTTATCTCTCGGGAAAAACAGTGGTCATTATGACAATGATAGCAATTATAAAAGGAGCAGGTGAAAAATACCCAGTGATGTTAAGATTAATACAAATGTGCTTGACCTCCTAAGACATTTTTCTCACAATTGAAAACCGGTAATATCCAACTATGTTTGTTAGACAGCAGAACTAGTAATTTATTTTAAGCTGCTTTGTACTGAAAACTAGGATTTTGTTTTCTTATTGTTAGGAAATTTTACTTCATTTCATCCCTAAATATGTCTCTGAGAATTCTTGGGAAAAGACATTGATACTTTTATTTAGGAAACTTGAAAATAAAAACATGCATTTTTTTATCCCTTTTATTAAAATTCCAGTTGTGTTTTTAGCAGGCTACTTAGGTAAAACGAATCCTTGACAGAGATGGCTTGTACGTCCTTGAGTTAGTCCTTGTACTTCAGACATTCTGTGTCATGATGCCTTTGGTTTTGATTCTTACTGAAATTGTCTAAACATTTTCCCTCTTAGGCTTGGAATTACCATAAAAACTCCAGTAGTAGGTTGGACTTTCTGGCAAAGTGGCAAAAGTTCTATTTTTATGTAATAATAAAATACTAAAAACATTGAAATATTAAATGTTATCTAAATATTCTTAGATATTGGAAAATTCTTAAATTAGACTGTTTCATAGATTTGTTTAAAAATGTTAATGTTTTCCTTTGGGGTTCTATTTCTTTTAATTTTGATTAGAGAAGAAATAAGGAAATTGGGAAGACCTAAATTTAGAAACTTCAAAATTTTGCCATTTAGGTTAAAGATGCTGTGTATTTGAATTTATACTTTGGATCAGTACTTATACGTAAATTAGTAGAAAAAATAGTAGAATAAATTAGTAGTATAATAATAAATTAGTAGAATAGTGGACCCAAAATGATCAGAAAAATCAATAGGGAATGGTTTTTAGGAAATTTCTTGAACTTCTTCTAACACCTACCTAGCACCCTGCCTGAATCAATATAATTCTTAAAGCCAAATTTTTATTTATTCTTTTAAACAGCCTCTTTTTACAAAAATTCAGAAATAGAAACTGTTGTTTGTATTATTGTGTGAGGAACTTGAATAGGTTAATCAGCAGTAACTAAAAAATAAATTCTTATAGTAATTACCTAGTTTTTCTTAATTTTTAAGTGTTGATCTTTAAACATGCATATCTTAAAAATTATTGGCCCGGAGGTTTAATTACAGTTTTTAAAAAGATGGGCTTTGACTTAGGTTGTGGTTTTCTTTTTTCCCAGTGATCTAGACTTTTTTTTCCAGGTTTTTAGATACTCAAGTATGTCTTGTAAAATTCGTATTGTTTAATACAAAATATAGTTATATAAAAATAAGGTAAATTGGGGCACCTGGGTGGCTCAGTGGGTTGGGCCTCTGCCTTCGGCTCGGGTCATGGTCTCGGGATCGAGCCCCACGTTGGGCTCTCTGCTCAGCAGGGTGCCTGCTTCCCTTCCTCTCTCTCTCTGCCTGCCTCTCTGCCTACTTGTGATCTCTGTCTGTCAAATAACTAAATAAAATCTTAAAAAAAAAATAAGGTAAATTAAGTGGATGTTCCTGTATATAATATTATACTTCTATTTTGAAATTATGATGGTAGGGTAAATTAGCCAAATGTTTTGTTCTGTTATTTTGGTAAGTTGATAAAGACTGTACTGAAGGTGATTTGTCTTTTTATTTTAGACTTTTCGCATATTGGATGTCCATGTTAGCATGTATTAAAGTGTTTAATGATACTTACTGGAATTTAAAGAAAACTGCTATTCAAATCATCTTGACAGTAGAGCTAATAGAAGCCTAAACATAATGAAATTTTTATAGAGATTACTATGTTAGAGCATGTTCAGAAAAATGGATAAGCTCCATCTTCCTTTATTCCAAATCAGTTGACGATGTTCCTAAATTGTTTGACAGTTTAGGCTGATTTTGGTTTTCATAGGCTTTGGAGCTTATGAGAGTCCAAGAATATTTCTTTAAAAATAATTTATGTGATTCTAAACCGAGTAAGGAAAAACGATCTAAACCTATGTTGTTCAATATAGTAACCACTAGTCACATATGACTATTTTATTAAAGTAAAATTAAAAACTCAGTTCCTCAGCTGTGCTATTCATATTTCAAGTGTTCAGTAGTCACATGTAACCAGTGGCCACTCTGTTGTATAGAACAGATGTGGAACATATTCATCATCACAGAAACCTCTATTGGATAGTGTTCATCTAAAGCATTCCTCTCATTTTTTGTGGAAGGGTATCTTAATTAAGATTTATAGCTATTCTCACATACTAAGGAAAATTCCCAACTCATCTCCTCATCATTTGGGACATTTAAAAATATCAGCCACCACACAAGCTATGGATCTATTTTTAAAGGCATGGGGAGTGACATCGTCTTTTAACCCATCACTGGATGTGACTTTAAGATTTAAGATTTAAAAAAACAAAATGAAAAAGGAAAACCTGTCTTTTTAGCAAAAGCTACTACTTCTTTGCATCTTTTCTCAAAAACCATCAGAAAATTGTTATGTCTCCCTGCCTGACAGGGATGTTTCCAGTATTAATCACAGGAAGGATGCACTAAAATCAAGAACACAGTGCACAGTTCCAGCCTTAGAGCTAAACGGAGAATGATCTGCCCTGAATTTGGAGTTATCCATATGACTAAACTGAATCATCCAAGCAAGTAAAAAGGCATGTTTTTATTAACTTGACTCCCAGTTGGTTGAATGAGCTAAAACATCCCAAGGATAATTGTGTAACCACTGTAAAGAGTGATTATAAATATTCATCCCTGAAATGCTCTGTCACTCTTAAAAAGTAAGTTTGGGTAGGATGAGATGAGGACATTAAAGATACTGATGTGGATTTGTTCTGTTCAGCTAGACTTAACAGGGAGGTATCTTAGATTTTCACTTATATTCACTCAAGTTGGAATAAATGGTATAGTTCTGTTCACCAGAAACTCAGAATTTCTCTCATCACAATTCCTAGAGGATAAAGTGTAAGTGCTTGGGAAAGAAGAAAGACAGTCCCATGGTAACAGTTGTGAGCCTGACATTCTGAAATGGAAGTTAGAATTCTAAAGAAAATTTCTAAATATCAACCATATTCTATTGGAATATCTTAAATTACTTAATTGTACCTTTTTCTAAGATTTTATTTTTTTAAGTTAATCTCTAGACCCAAGGTGGGGCTCAAACTCACAACCCCAAGACCAAGAGTCACACACTATACCAGCTGCAAGATGCCCCTCTATTTCTCTTTTAAATAGTTTGATTCCTGGTAGATTTTAATCATCTTAAAGCATATATATTCCTTTCTCTTAATTTTAAGATTGTTTGTTGTGATACAAAATCATACTTAAGATGTAAACGTATGATTAGATCATTAACTAGGAAAAAAACTGGCATCTGTGTGCAGGTGATCAGATGACATAAGCAGTCTGGTTTTAATTTGTGGCCAGTACTGATTGTAACTAAAAGAGACTTGCTCTTTTTGTGGAATTGGCTGACTATTTCCCTACATCTGGAGTTAATAAAGTCTTTGAGACCACATCAGTTGCGCTTTGCCGCAAGAACTCTTTGATCTGAAAAATTGAGACTGGCACAACTGCTGCTTCATAACGTTGCATCTATGTTTTTGCAAGCTGTGGTTAAGATACCAAAAGTAAAGTTATTTGGACAGTGTTAGAAATGCTGTTAGGTGGGCCTCTTTGAGAATAACGTTTTTCAAAACATTTTTATTATGATTAAAAACTTTGAATGCATGTTAGTAAATAAATGATAAACTTTTAATAGCTTAGAGTTTTCACCATTTTCATTTATAAGGTCTATCTTTTAAGAGTCTGTTTATTCTTTTTCAGAGTCTATTTATAAAGATTAACATTAAAAAGCTTTACCTCTAAAATGAGCCCTGTTTTTTCCCATACAGCTTAAAATTTTTACATAGGAATAGGCCAGTCTCTTCTGCTTTGGTGGTTTATCTTGGTTTCCTTGTTTTCCATGACAGCAATCATTAACCATTATCTGATCAGCATATTCTCCTTTATTTAACTCTGATTTGTAAATCAGTACAGTCAGGTTTATCCTTTATTTGCTTTTATAATTGCAAACATTTCGAATTTTCTAAAGTGTAAGTATATCATGTGGAATACAGTGAATTGAATGGGAATAAGGATAAGCAAATATAAACTGACAAATTATGCATGTAAATTGACAAATTATGTCGATTTTTTTTGTATGTGAGATGACACAACTCACATCTCAACTGGAGATGACAATGAGATGACAATCTCAACTGGAGATTTTTTTCCATAAGTTTGGAGGTTTACATACTGTTTGAGTCTATAACCTAGATAGGATTAGAGAATTTTGTATTTCATACTTTGAGATCAGTGATGGTGTATTCAGTAAAGAAGCATTTGTGACAAAAAGCATATGTTCTAATGTTCTCTTCTAAATTTTATCTCATATGTATTTTCTTACTGGGTCTTTGGATTTACTTTCTTCTTTCTCTACTTACTATTCTTCATTGTAGTTTCAGCCTAGTTTGGAAAAATCTTTGTATAAAGGAGACAAAGGACATCTGGCTGTGGCTAAGTTTAGATACTGAAACTTGATTAAAAGAAAAAAGTGCAAAATTCCTTTCCTGAAAACTTTTCCTGCCCATCAGTCTGTATAATACATTCCAAACACATCTGTATATACCCATTTATTTCGTTCTGACATTATCTTATGTAATAGCGCTAAACTAGAAAAATACATTTAATATGTGTAATGGGGAAGAAAACATATTTTATCTGCCATATTCCTTTATCTGGGGTCTTTCTGAGTAGTTCTTGGGAATCCATCATGTCTCAAACTTCTCAGGTACCACAGGTATGTGGGATGTTAGAGGAAACTAACCTAAATGCCGGTCCACTGAAAAGAAACACCTGTGCTAGTATGAAGCTGACTAGCAAGAAGCGTAAAAATAGACTTTTTAATCTTTTATTTAGCACAAGTTGTATTTATAAGTAGGATTATGCGGACAAAAAACTGTAAGAAACACCATTCAAGAACTGAACAAGGGCAATATTTTGTAGAATAACAGCTCCTGCAAGAATGACAGAAATGATCGAGATACTGTTTGCTAATACTTGGTGCTTACTGTGCTGAACATGGTATATGTGTTATCTCATCCGATTTTCCCATCAACCCCCTGATGCAAGTACTGTTAGCACCATCTTTCCAATGAGGAAATTGATCAAGTCTTGGAGGCTTGGGTAATTTGTCAAGAGTCTCCATAGTTAGTTAATGCCTCAGAGGAAGAATAAATGAATATAAAAAATAGTTTATGTAAAATAAAATTTTGGCTCACATTTTAATCTCCAGGGTACGCTTCCTCAACTTTTTTATTAGTGCATAGACATGCTTAGGAGAAAAATACCAGACTACGTGAAAGGACATAAAGTAAATGTCTTCCTTCCCAATTCGAAGTCCAGAGGTGCAACTGTGCACTAAGTTTCTTATGTATAATTCCAGAAATTTTCTGTGCTTATGATTTTTTACGCATGCTCCCATAATTTTAACAAGGTAGCTACTTTCTTCCACTTAAGTGAATACTTAGGATGTATATTTTAGAGTGACATTTAATAGATGTACCCTTATCTAACTAAACAAAAGAAACAGGTTTCCTACACTGTTCACAGTAGGACACCTCTCCATTCTTCTGGCTCTTGGTTTACTTTTGCTTTTAGAGAGTGTGCATTACCTTGTTGTTTATTTGTTTTCCTTCTTGATTTTAGTAATCATCATGAGAATGGCCTTATCATGCTTTGATTATTAAGGTTATTTAGGTGCCCATTTAGTTTTGTAGGGAAGTGGCAATCATGGCCATTTGCCAATTCAAAATGTTCATAGTTTGCTTATCTGAAGCAAGGGTTACCAAAGGAAATTAATACTCCTCTGACAAATTGAGTTTTCTTTTTTTTTTTTTAAGATTTTATTTATTTTAGAGAGAGAGAGCTCGCATTCACATGAGTAGGGATAGAGAGAGAGCAAGGAGAGAGAGAATCTCAAGCAAACTTTGCACTGAGTGCAGAACTGGTGGGCTCAGTCCCATGATCCTGAGATCATGACCTGAGTGAAACCGGGAGTCAGGCCTTTAACTGACTGAGCCACCCAGGCACCCCTAAATAAGATTTTTCTTAAAGCTATGCCAGACTTAAAAGTTTACTTGAAATTAAAATCCCTCACCAGAATTTTGTTTTAATTTTGCTAATCTACTAAGTTAAGCAAGTTTCTGAAAACTTGTGTGCCTTTTGTGGTTATTCTTTAATAATAACAAAGTATAGTAACCTTTAATCTAACTCATTTTGATTTTGATAAAACTTGAAACAGTGAAAAGAATGAATTTTATGAACCCAAAATTTATTTCATCCTGTATTCAAAAGACACTTGTTTCCACCACCACATTTTGAATCATGAGCCTATATAGATTTTTGTTTTGTAAGCAAAGTCAACCTTTATGACTTTATTCAACCACTTGGTGTAATTATCACACAAAAATGCATTATGGAGATATTTGGAGTAGTATTTTTCTCTAGTAATCAGCTAAAAACAAATATGTAGATTGTAATCAAGTTAGGTTATTATATATAATGGATTTAGTTTCTTTGGATTTGTGGCAGCCCTTTATTGATATTAGTTAGGTCTTTTTAGGTCCTTTATGAAACTTTATGAAATATAACACTCATTTTTCATAAGTGATAAATATGATTGTCATTTACATTTTAATTAAATTTCCTGTTTAATTTAAGGTATATGCACCATCCCCAAATTCAGATGATTTCAACCGTGAATCTCCTAGTTATCCATCTCCCAAGCCACCAACCAGTATGTTTGCTAGCACTTTCTTTATGCAAGGTAAGTACTGCCAAATAGTTGTCAATCCTATAGCAGTTATCTGTTGTGTATTAGCTAATATTTAAGATTGTGAGGAAAGGGAATACCTACACAGGAGTTCAGTTGTTACTTATCTAGGTATTTTTGGCTTAAGTAAATTAAAATTTAGGTTTAAAATTTCTAAAGATGTTTTTGCTGATAGCACTGTAGTTGGACTATCCAGCAAACCATTGGAGTGTCCCATCTAGTATTGGTCAAACTTATAAAGGACTTCAGTTAAGAAAAATAAGTAGAGCTGCTCTTTCTCATTTTAGAATTTAAACGAATGAAAGATATTAACGATTCTAGTTTCTTATTTAAATTACAGACTCTTATCACCCCTACAATGATCAATATAAAGAGTGAATATCAAAGAACAGAATAAGACTTGTTAAGAGAAAAAAGTATTGCATTTCCTTTAATTCATTCTAGCAAATCATTTTTATTTGGTCTCTTGCGGTTTTGGACTATGGGAAGCATATACTATGGGAGCAGTAAATCACTACATAAACGCTTCCTTGTCTTTACACTGGTGAGTGAAGTCATTGCTAACACATTTCATTTGAAGGCTGTCTATAATATAGTCATTATCAATTATTACGTATGTTTGCTCTTAGAGAAACTTCTTTATTCCAGTTTCAGAATGTTTGATACAATGTACATTGCTTGTTACAAAGAATTTTTTGTATATTTATGATTATACCATTTAACCAAAATTAAATCCAACCCATCCTCAAATTTGAGATTTTTATTATCTTCTTTGATACGAATTTAAATCTTCCAAGGATTTTTATAACAACATGCTTACTACAGTTTAGATTAGTTTTTTCCCCCTCTAACTATAAAGCTTTGTTCCCTCTTTTTTAAATAGTAATTGAGGGAAGAAAACTAGATGGAAGACTGGGTTGGAAAGGGGAGGGGAAAGGTATCTGGAGGATATCCTTTTGAGGTCTTACAGCGTCATCAAAATAAATTTTAGCTAAGGAAATTTTTTTTTCTCTTTTCATCTTAGATGGGACCCACAATTCTTCTGACCTTTGGAGTTCATCAAATGGGATGAGCCAACCTGGTTTTGGTGGAATTCTGGGGACCTCCACTTCCCACATGTCTCAATCCAGTAGTTACGGCAGCCTTCATTCACATGACCGCTTGGTAGGCTATAACACACGACTAGGGTGCAGCAACACCCTGTCCTCACTTGAGATTCTCTTTGGATTACAAGTGTAAGATTTGATTCTACCAAAACTAGTGACATTTGAAATACTTCTAGGCTCACTGCATTTAGCATGCCTTTTTAAAAGTAAATGACAATAATAGGACAAATGTTCTTTTTGACTTGTTGTAGTAGTTGTCCAGTTATATGTTTATATTATTTAGAAAATGTATTGAATAGATCATGTCTCTTTCCCCATTTTTCTAGAGCTATCCTCCGCACTCAGTTTCACCAACAGACATAAACACAAGTCTCCCACCGATGTCTAGCTTCCATCGTGGCAGTACTAGCAGTTCGCCTTATGTTGCTGCCTCACACACTCCTCCCATCAATGGATCAGATAGCATTCTAGGTGAGCCTTTTGGTGGTTGGCAGAACTCCCTAAAAACCTACTTTGGGGATTTTCAGTGAACCCCCCCCATCTTTCAATATATATTTTAGTATTGGGTTTTCAAATGAAAGAAAGGAAGAAAAACTTTTTAATTTTCATTAATGTAGAAACTGGTACCGAACCCATCTTTAACTTATTAAGTATAACACATACACAATATTTGCTGCAATGGGTGAGATAATGGTAGAGAACACCCTTGAAATCATGGCAGAATGCTTAAAAAAAAAAAAAAAAGGCATCCCTGCCTGCTAAAATTCTTTATTTGTTTTCTACCTGAAATATTCAGGAACCAGAGGGACGGCTGCTGGAAGCTCACAGACAGGTGATGCACTTGGAAAGGCTTTGGCATCTGTGAGTATTGATTTTACCTATTCTGCGGAATGAGCTTTACACTGCTAAACGCAGTGGTACTATTTTGTGGACAGTACGTGTCATAGTTAGAGGGTGTAGTTACAAAACAGCCAACTTCATATCTCCCTTAGAACTGTTCTCAGTGTGTATTAATTCTTGCTGCCCTTAAAATAACTCAGGAGAACACCTTCCCACCCCATTCTCACAAGATCTGTCCTTCTAATTTCTGTTTAAAAATGTCTTTGATTTGATGGAATAGACGTAGATAGAAAGAAGAGAAATTTGGGAGTTTTTAGATCTAAAGCAGAAATTACTGAGATTAATTGTTATATTTATTTATTAGTTTTAAATACATACTTAGTTGCCCACTTAACGTAAGTCAGATGGAACCAAGAAAGACAATTCAGTTATTCTTCTGGTCCACAGAAGAAAGTGCATTCATAAGAAATTTTTCTTAGGCAGAAAGTATTTTACCTATTTTTTAAAAGAAAAAATAATCATCTGCAACTGATTCATTCAAGAAATAGGAGAGTCTTCCCCAAAAAAGCCAGATTTATTAAAGAACTCATGCTAACATGAGTAAAACTGATGTGAAGGAATCCCATAGTATTTTCTTAAGCAGCTAATTTATATCACCTCAGGACATTAATGACAAAGCAGTGATTGTTTTAGTAGCTGATCCTTAAAACATTAAAAATGAAATCCCTTCTTTCAGAATTCTTTTGGGAGAGCATTTACCAGTAATTCAAAAAGACTCCAAATCTAATTGTTTAAAAGAGGCACTTCTGCTTTGTACTTTCTGAATTTTCTCCTTAGGCTTTTTCTTTTCTTCTTTTCCCTTTGAGCGGTATGCCTCAGAATTCCCACAGAGTTGTCTTACATTTTCTATGAAGTGCAGTTAACTCTATCAGACACATTTAGGGCTGTTCCTGAGGAATGCAGACCACTTATAGAGGAAGCACCCATTGAACATTTAAGGAGATAAACCTCTTTGTGTAAAGTTTCTGTAAATAAACCTTCTTCTGCATCCCAGTACAAGTTTCTTGAGAAATAAAGCGAAGGCAAACTCATCTACCACATAGTGGAACACCCCACAAAAAAATAGAGCTCAGTAAATGTTTGTTGAATACAGTCTTGCATCATATGACAAAAATAGCAAAGATAAGAACAAAGCCCACAAAAATATCAGCTATAATTTGAATGCTTAGTAGGTACTGGGTATTATACTAAGCATTTATGTGCTTTGTTTTATTTAATCTCAAGAAAACCCTGTAAGGTTGGCATTATTATCCTCACATTACAGATGAGGAACTAGAGTTTCAAAGGTTAAGTAACTTCAGCTCAGAAAGATTAAGTAGTTTGTCCTAGGGATCACCAAGCTGGGAAGGGTAAAGCCCATGTATATTAGGTAAGAACCTGGATCCAACTGTCTTCACTACTGTTTCTCCAGAAAGAGAATTGCTACAGTGACTGCGGTTTCACAGGATGTTGATGAGGATTAAAGGAAGTGGTCCTACTTTTTCTGGACTTATTCCCACCTGATAAAAACTACCTGCTTAGAGATAAAATTATTCTCTAATATTAAATCTGAGCGCCTCCCAGGAATTTGATTGGCTTGCCATATTTTCTGTTGATTCTGAAAGAATCCAGTAGCAGATATTTCACATGCAGGAGGACAAAGAATGTTGAAAAAGTACAGACTGCATTTTGGGAGCTTTTTTCTCAAAGGTCTTCTGTTGATTTTATGCAAGGAAACTTCTATAAAGGAACCTTGGCAGGTAGGCAGGCAAGAATTTGTGATGTTCTTGGTGGTTGTCCTTCAAGCTCCCTTTCAGTTACCCTTTCTTGTAGTTGACTGTTTTCCCATTTATGACCAGCATACTAGTGAAACCAGTTGGCATTAGGGGGAAAAAAAATCCAAATTCTCCATGAGTGGAAGCCAGGAAAGAATGTTTAATCTAGTTAGTGGGTGGGCTTTGGTTGTCATGGAAACTCAGCTCTGTCATCCTATGTTGTTACTAGGCAGGAGCAGCCAGGTCATTCCATAAATCATTTCTGTCATAGCTGACGGTGATGCATTCCATCTGCTCCATCACTGCATGCCGTAGTGTACACACTTGAAATCCCTTCCTTCAACCCATCTGCTACCCCCTCCCGCAAACACTTCCCCAAAACACATTCTTTCTCTAACTTGCATTACAGACTCACATTCACTTTAGTGCTCACAGAATGTACTGAAAAACAAAAACATTACATGGGGAGTAGGAAGGATTAGAAGAGATGAGGAGAAGGAATTTTCTGAGGATTACATTTGAGAGTCTAACATGCATATCACAATTTTATGTTAGGTATTACAGATCTTTAGAAATGGTGAGCAGGGGTATTTTGAAATTTTAAGTTCTTTAGAATATGACATTTTTAATATAGCATCTAGTTTTAGATGGAGAAAACACTATGCTATTGTCATTAGAAATAATTTCTAGCTCCCCAGTCGTCTGATACATGTCTTAGAAGGTCTTTCATGTGTGAAACATCACAGGGTACAACCTTTGTTCTTTAGTTTAGGTATTAAAGAGCACACAGAATACTGTGATTAAACATGTAAGGCCAGATAATGCATTTGCAAAGGTTCCTTTATTTTAGGTTTAAGCCGGGATAATTGTGGTCTTAATCTCAGGATAGCAAGAAAGAGAATTGTACATGAAAGTATTTACACAAAGTTCCCAAAGCCCTGTGGATTATGCATTAGTTTAGATAATAAACTAGGGTAGATAGAAGGAAAGGAAAATCTGGGTATTCGTGCCATTTCTAATGTGTTTCCCTGAACATTTGCCAGACAATAACCCTTTAAGATTGTGCCCATGGAGAGTTATATAGAGGAAGAAACATCTGGTTTATTTCAATGCCTAATACCATATCAAAACACTTGGTCTTTAATTTAGAGGAGATCAAACAAGAGGACTGTTTAACTTTGTTGATTATATCAGACTTCTTTGTGATAATTTATGTTTTGATTTCTACCTCCGAGCAAAGGAGAGAGAGAGAGAGAGAGTGTGTGTGTGTGTGTGTGTGTGTGTGTGTGTGTGTGTGTGTGTGTGTTTTAATCTGGATAGTTAAATGGTCAGTAGTCTCTAACAAAAGAAAAGAAAATTCAGGGAAGTTGACGTTTAAAAGTAATTCATGAAATAAGTTTCTTTGTTCCTTAGACTCAATAACATTAGCATAATAAAGATTAACTGAAATGTGCACTGTAGTGTTTAAAAAATTGGGCTCACAGTTCCAAGGTTGGGCTTGGGAGCCCTTCATTGTTTCTTTTTTGTCTGAGGCCCTTTTCATTAGCTTCTGGCTTATTGGCACCCTGCTGATTGGAATGGACCATGACTGATAGGAGGAGGAGCCTCATTTGTTGCAGTAAAATGAGGCATATTACCGTTTAAGCCTGGCAGAAGGTATTGGGAGTTATTCATCATTGGTCATTTAACAGTATGAGGACCATGGACTGCATGCAGAATGAGTTCTTACTTTGTGTTTATGCTTTACATTCTAAATCACTCTCATCCCCATTTTTTAAGTGACTGACTTTTTTCTTTTTTCTTTTTTTTTTCTTTGAAACGTCAGTGTAGGCGTTCCTTAAGGTCAGAAAGTACAAGAAGTAATGAAATCCTGTTTTAGAATGCTCTTCATCAAATAAAGTCTCATTTTAGGATTTCTTAAAGTAACAACAGTTTCTGTAGAATAAGTTTAATTTGTATGTGGTTTAGTGATAGAGTAAACATACAGAGGTGAAGTTTAATGAAATGATCTGTGATCTAAAAAGCTGTATTACCCTGTTTTTTTTTAATGTTGTTTTTCTCCTCCTCTTCCCACATGCCCATTCTTCTTTTAAAGATTTTATTTGTCAGAAAGAGTGTCACAAGTGGGGGTTGGGGTGTAGCAGCAGGCAGAGGGAGAAGTAGGCCTCCACTGAGCAAGGAACCTGATTCGGGACTTGATCATGACCTGAACTGAAGGAAGATGATGCTTAACTGACTTAGCCACCCAGACATCCCCCACATACCCATTCTTTTTTTTTTTTTTTTTTGAAGATTTTATTTATTTATTTATTTATTTATTTATTTATTAAAGATTTTATTTATTTATTTGACAGGCAGAGATTACAAGTAGTCAGAGAGGCAGGCAGAGAGAGAGGAAGAAGCAGGCTCCCTGCTGAGCAGAGAGCCCAGGCTCAATCCCAGGACCCCCCAGGACCCCGGGATCATGACCTGAGCTGAAGGCAGAGGCTTTAACCCACTGAGCCACCCAGGCGCCCCTGAAGATTTTATTTATTTACTTGACAGAAACACAGTGAGAGAGGGAACAGAAGCAGGGGGAGTGGGAGAGGGAACAGCAAGCTTCCTGCTGAACAGGCAGCCCCATGCGGGGCTCGATCCCAGGACCCCAGAATCATGACCTGAGCTGAAGGCAGCCATTTTAATGATTGAGCCACCCAGGCGCCCCAATACCCATTCTTTCTATGAAAATAGGAGGGGCAAAAAAAAAGTCCTGTAATTTGTCAGGCTCTCTGTCAGTTCAGGAAATATATTAATAACAATTCTGTCTGTTATCACTTTAATTTAGGGCAAAAGAGAACTAGACAGTGTGATGGGTGAATGGAGGAAAATGCCTTTTAATACACAAACGGAGAAGCTGTTTTTGAAAAAACACCAAAATTATATATTTTTATACTTGATACATTTTATATTTGATATATGTTTTTACAGTGATTTTTTTAAAGCCCTCATTCGATTATCTTGATAGTCTATACTCATGCCTGCCTACGAGTGTGGTATGGACAGCTTAATACATGAACACTAATTCTCAAAAATATTCATGGAACCTCACCATACCATTGTTCTCAAAGCTTATACCATAAAACTGATTTGTAAGTGAATTCACCTTTATGGGATCTCTTAACCTCCTTTGGTATTTCTGTTACTGAACCCCATTGCGTAAATACTAAGAAATACACATTTACTGAGTCTTGCCTTTTATCAAAAAGTACCTGTAGCAGATTTCAAGTATAGTTTAGTTACTCCAGGTTTTTTTTTTAAGTAAACTGTTCAACACCTACTTGTATAAGACAGTGATAGGCAATGATGGATTCAATGTAGAACATTATAAGGTCTCTGCCTTCAAAGAGCTTACAGTCAATGAGAAAAGATAGGACAGGTATATAAAAAATGATCGTGTAGAACATACTGTGAAGTAAAAGACCCAAGAAAAGTATAATTATTCTAAGAGTATAAAGGAAGTGAAGATGCATGTAAATGGGGAGGTGACATTTGAGCTGTTGTATCATGTGGTATAGAATTCCATCAGGGAGGGGCACCTGGGTGGCTCAGTGGGTTAAGCCTCTGCCTTCTGCTCAGGTCATGATCCCAGGGTCCTGGGATTGAGCCCCACATTAGGCTCTCTGCTCAGCAGGGAGCCTGCTTCCCCCCTCTCTCTGCCTCCTTGTGATCTCTCTCTCTCTATCAAATAAATAAAAAAAAAAAATTCCATCTGGAAGAAATTTTTTAAAAAATAGGAATTTTGAAAGAACAAGCTATGTTCAGAAAATGGAAAAAAAATACATCTTTTGTTTGGATTATAGGGTACATAATGTTTATAATTAGGTTATAAGGTAGAAAGATATTTTGTGTCCAGATTATGGAAGACATCAAATGTCATTCTCTTCTATTTAGTAGGCAACAGGAAGTACTTCGTGGGATTTGACTGTTGAGAACTGGTTGGGGACAGTAGCTCAGGCAATTATATATGGGGTAAAAGGAGCAGGGAATAACTAGAAATATAAAGGCTTAAATGATCCATTCATAAGTTCTACTAAAGGTTTAAAGTAGTGTCAGAGCAGTGAGAAAGATGTGTTCCTATTCCAGAAACACAGAGAATTGCAGGTATTAGAGTCTGTGGTGGGAAGGCTAGAGGGAGGGGAGTAGGGGCAGGGGAGAGAGAGTGGATTTGGTAACCATGAGAATGCTGGTGCTGAAGTAGAGGAAACAGAGGAGTAGAGATGGGAAGGACAGGAAGCTTGCGGCAGTGATGCAAAGTTTGGCTTCGCATAATGAGCTTGAGGTGAAACCATATGTCCAGTTGGAGAGGTCCAGCAACCAGTATGCACATAGAAATGTCAACTTAGTAGTCATTCATAGAGCTGTCATAGTTGATACTTTCAGAAATGATATTACTAAGGGATAAAACACAGGTAGATAGAAAAGAAGCGCTCTGAAGGAAACCTACATTAAGAAACCAGAAAGATGAAAGAGAAATGGAGCCTAAGTATTATATCCAGTGATTTAAAAGAAATACTCAAACACTAACTTCTCACAAGGATAATAATCATTCTTTCAACAAGTATATATTTACCATCACTGTTGTAGAATCTGAATACTGCAAATCTTGTATAATTCAGATTTTGTCTGAATAAGACAAAGTCCTAGCTCTTCTGGAGCATACATTCTATTGGGAGAAAAGGTAAGAGGCAGATAATAAAACAAGTGAACAAGTTTCTACAGTTAAGGATCAGTGTAAACACTATGAAGAAACACAACAAAACCAGGAGGGTATGACAGAAGCAGCACTGTTTCTCCAGGCCTTTCATGCTGTTGATCTTTACAGCAAGTTGGTCTACTTGATGCTAAAGTTTTGCGTGAAACTGAAACTTTTCTCACTGCTCATCCACCCACTCTCCATGTATCAACTCTTCCCTCTATTACCAGTATTACAGTTAAAACATGTTTCATCAGAGTTAGCATCAGGGGGTGCCTGGGTGGCTCAGTCGGTTAAAGTGTCTGCCTTCAGCTCAGGTCATGATCTCAGAGTCCTGGGACTGAGTCCCACATCAGGCTCCCTGCACAGTGGGAGCCATCTTCTTCTTCTCCCACTCCCCCTGCTTATGTTCCCTCTCTCACTCTGTCTCTGTCAAATAAATAAATAAAATCTTTAAAAAAAAAAAAAGTTAGCATCAGTTATTCCTAAAAATGTGACCTTTGGCTAATTTTCACATGTGCATCCTGATTTTTTTCCAAGGTAACAACTGTAAGACCAACAGTATTGATCTTAATAATACTACCTTCCCTGTTACTAAGTCCTTCCATGACATTTTTTGAAGTCTCGATACTTTTGCCTTCCCAAAATGGCTTTTTAACTTGAATATACAACTTCTAGATCTGTTTGGAGAGAGTTCGTGATTAAAGGCATTTACAATTAGAATTTAGTAACATTATACAGATTAGTGTATTTTCTTTGAGGTAGGTATATCCATTTGCAGTCAAAGGAAAATAGGCTTTCTGGCTGCTTGCAATTCACTTAGTGCTTTCTTCTTTTTAAAAAATAAAAGCTGTTATGTTTAATGATTATGACTTGTTGAATTTTGTTTTTCATGAGCCTGTCCCAGTATCTGGCTTTTTCAGCATATTATGCTGTCTTTAAAACCAATGCTGAGACCCCCTTGTTTGCCATAATTTGGGCCTCTTTAAATTCATTAGAGCTCTAAGCTTATACAGAACAAGGGTATTTCTGTTGGAGGACTCCTTTCACCCACAAGTAGTTTTCCTTTTTAAAATGTTTGACCACAGTTCATCCACATAAATTGATTTGTCCGCCTAAGTTAAGTGCTAAGATGTGAAGATGGTTTATTATGCTTGTATAGAATAGAAATCGAATTTCCTAGGGAAAACTTCCTAGCGACCCTTAGTACTTGGATTAAAGAGATTTTTAAAATATTTAATGGTTAATTAAGTAAACTTGTCCCTATTCTCTGTCACTATTTTTTTAGCAATATGAAATAAATGCAAAATACTGCAACAAAACTTTTAGCCAAAATACCAAAATTTATGCATCCAGATTTTATACTCTTTAAAGTGGATCCCAGGGGCGCCTGGGTGGCTCAGTGGATTAAAAGCCTCTGCCTTCGGCTCAGGTCGTGATCCCAGGGTCTGGGATTGAGCCCCACATCAGGCTCTCTGCTCAGCGGAGAGCCTGCTTCCTCCTCTTGCTCTCTCTCTCTCTCTGCCTGCCTCTCTGCCTATTTGTGATCTCTCTCTGTCAAATAAATAAAATCTTTAAAAAAAAAAAAGTGTATCCCATTAGGGATGCCTGGATGGTTCAATGGATTAAGCATCCAACTCTTGATTTCAGTTCAGATCATGATCTCAGGGTGGTGAGATCAAGCCCACATCGATACCGCATGGGGCTCTGTGCTGGGCATGGAGTCTGCTTAAGATTCTCTCTCTCCATCTGCCCTCCACCCCCATTCCTATACCTGCATGCTTTCTCTCAATGAATGAATAAAGTGGACCTCTTAGGAGGTGGAATCCACAAATCATTTTGGGAACATTTTCAGAAGGACTTTAGGGTTTCTTCCACTTTCCTCAAGAGTGACAAAATATCCTTTGGTAGCAAGTTCGATTTTATATGATACATCATTTAAAGCTAAATTTGGCAAAAATGTAGTTGATCAAACTGAGAACTTATTAAATGAGAAATAAAGAATATCTATTCTAAAAAATTACTTTCTTTGGCTTTTAAAACTGTTTTTAAAGACTGTTGTCAAAAGATAATAGTTTCGGGGCGCCTGGGTGGCTCAGTGGGTTAAGCTGCTGCCTTCGGCTCAGGTCATGATCCCAGGTCCTGGGTTCAAGCCCCACATCGGGCTTTCCGCTCGGCGGGGAGCCTGCTTCCTCCTCTCTCTCTGCTTGCCTCTCTGCCTACTTGTGATTTCTCTCTGTCAAATAAATAAATAAAATCTTTAAAAAAAAAAAAAAGATAATAGTTTCCTGAGATAATTATTTTTAATGAATACCATTTATTTGGATGATTATATTTAAGAAAGATTGTTGTTGTTGTTTTTTAAGATTTTATTTATTTATTTGACACATAGAGCACACAGCAGGGGGAGCAGCAGAGAGAGAGGGAGAAGCAGGCTCTCCACTAATCAGGGAGCCCCAATTTGGGGCTGGATCCTAGGGCCTTGGAATCACGACCTGAGCTGAAGGCAGATGCTTAACCTTAGAACTGAGCTGCCCAGGCATCCCAAGAAAAATTGTTTTATTAGATGTGTTAACTCTGTAGTCACTTCTCTTTTTTGTTCTAACAGAAACCTAAATAATTTTCAGTTGGGATAATAAATAGATATAATCTGTTTTATTCCTCTCATTATTATATGCGATACTTTTTTTTAAGTAATCTCGTGTCCAGTGTGGGGCTCAAACTCATGAGAGTCACACAATCTACTGATTGAGCCAGCTCGGTGCCCCTAGAATATTAGGGGATAGGATCTTTTAATCCTAGTTTTAAAACCATATATAGCTTTCAGGTAATGGATAGTACTAAATTGATGAAACCAGTTTTTCACTCTGAGTTTTAGGGGTGGCAGCTTAGATTATAAGAATAACTCCATGCAAATGGATTTCCATTTTTGTTGTTATCACATATTGATACATGTATGTTTTGTTTTCTGGTTAGATTTATTCTCCTGACCATACCAGCAGTAGTTTTCCATCAAATCCATCAACACCAGTTGGATCACCGTCACCTCTCACAGGTAGGCTTCTGTTTTAACTACTGACTTGTGTATGGGGCTGCTTTGAAATATTTGAACTTTGTTTATTTTCCAATAAAATCTAGTAAAAATTTATGAAAAATTATCTGAATTTTGAGAAAATATGTAAACAGAGTCTTGTTCATTTTGAATAATGAAATATTTGCTAGTTTTGACTCTTTTCTGATTCTTAATTCGGTCTAATTTCTAAGAATAATTGTTATAACAGGGTAAAAAGCCTGACAGTTGGGATAAAAGCAAAATAGAGAAGGAGATAAATCAAAATTTTTGGTAAGGTAACATAGGAAGTAAATAGAATTACCCTATGTAGAAGTACATGTAACTTCTTTCTTATTCTCTGCCTTTTCCTTGTATCATGTGTAAGACTCAGAAGTGAATAAGTTTCTACTAGTTTGTCTTTATTTTCAGATTCACTAAGTTATTCATAATAATGTAGCTTTTTGCTAAGGAAAAGAAGTGTCTATAAATGTGGATGAATATTGTTAGTAGAGTTAGGTAAGCAGTTCAGATTTGTTTTCCCTGTTTTTTTCCACATTTGCTCTAACAAGTTCCAGTTACTATCCTACAGTATGAATTTGTTGAGGTACAATTGTTACTATTATAAATAGGAATTTTTAGATACTAGGAATAAATAAAATTATAAGAAAAGGTTTAATATTTATTAAGCTATAATTTTAAAACTTGTTATGTATTTTTCTGAGCAGTGTTTGAGAAAAAAACATGCTGAAGAGGACATACATTAGTTCTGAGGAAAAGACATTAGGCAGCTGGGTGAAAATCGCCTTATTCCTCCACCAGTTGACCTCAGAATTGATTCTCTTTTTCTGATCAAGTCATTAATTAAGGCCATGTGGCTTTGTTGTTGTTGTTAAACCTTTTTGCATTGTTGAAGGTTTCTGGTATATCAGGGCCCTGGCTATCACCTGTGCTTTGTGTATCAGCTTTGTGACTCTGCTGAGAAGCATTCCAGTGTGGAGATGATGAACTGCTGGCAGCTGCTCTCAGCTCTTAGTGGGTTCTGCCACTTTCTCAGACACCATGGCTTCAGCTGTCTAGTAAAAGTTGAACAGCTGTTCCCCACATAGTCAGGACTATGAAAGACCCATTGACTTAAAGTTGTTATTTAACAGAGAGCTGAAATTACAGGAAGAATGATGCAACTTTAACCCTACTCACCCTTCTGGCACAGTTTTACTAAAATTGATCAGCGTCATTTTTGCCACAGCCTGTTCCCCTTTCTCATCCGAGATGAGAATCTCTCTCCTTACTATGTGTTCCCACCTCCTCATCTTCTCTGCCAAAAGTAAGCTGTAAAAGTGTCCTTTGGTTTTTATTAATACTGGGAGGGAGGTCGGGCAGCAGAGTTCAGCATTTATGAGGGGACATCACTAAAATGGAGAATCAGAGACTTAGACATTTTTCAAAAAAATCATGGTTCAAAGTAAAATCTCACATTTCCTCCTCCATCTTTATTTGGTGTTTAATAGGTAATATCCTTCTCCCCTCTTTAATTCAGTTGATTAATAAATATCTGTGGTCTGTTGAAGTGTAATGAAGATACTAATAGGCTTCCTTCTCAATTCGGCAGTCATAATCAAAGAAAAATTCTTTCTTTCATATATTCCTACTGAAACAGCACATCAGAGACTGATTTTAAGTGTATCTCTCCCATCCCCTGTATCTAGTATTTCCATCCTGTTACCACACACATACATAAACACACACTCTAAATTGACAGAAATGTAAAAGGGAGAAGGAGAAAGGAAAGCACAATGTGATAAATTACTCACAGCTGAAGGAAAAATGAAAAAGATGGAGCAAACCAAAGCTTCTATTACAACATGCGGAAATTATTTGGTACCTTATATTGTAGTGGCCTGTTATCTAAAGTAAAAAATTCTACCCCACTGTGTGCTCTCTATGCTTGTCCTATTCTCTATGCCTGAGCATCAGTCAGACTGGCCCAGGTCTTTGAGGAGAGATACACAGGCAGAGAGCCACACAGGCATCTTCTAAGGCAACCATCATTCTTATTTGAATTCCACTTATTTTCCTTAGGAAATTTTCAGGCCAAGAACATGTATATCTGCCTAAAGCATGCTTATGAGGAACTTCGGAGATGGTGATACTGTATCAGTCAGGATGCTTTAGGCTGAAAGGAAGAGAAACTCTTGTCTTGACTGGCTTTAATTAAATAATGAGGGGATTGCTTATCTTGTACAATAAGAAGCCCATGGCAGGGCAGGTTCCTGGACCCTAGTATGCCAGAACTCCTGCTCTACTGCTTTGCAGGTCTTCCTCGGGCTGGTAGCAAGTTCAGTAGTTCAAGGTACCATATGTGGCCAAAACAGTGTTCAGTAGAAGAAAAAGACCATCTTTTCCTTGTATTTTAAGAATCTTTTTCAGAAGCTTCTTCAACAGATTGGCCCTCATGAGTCTTGGCCAGCATTGGGCCTCTAACACACCTGCTCTAAACAGAAATGGGACCACCATGGTTATCTTAGACATTAGGATTTACCCCAAAAGCTAAGAATAGAGTTACTCTTTTCTGGTTCACACCAGGAAAGGACAGCTATCCCATCCACCTTCTGAACAAAATTAGGGCTCTGGCAGCAATGTAGAAGAGATGACTATGTCTATT
Organism: Lutra lutra; assembly: GCF_902655055.1. Taxonomy (NCBI): domain Eukaryota; kingdom Metazoa; phylum Chordata; class Mammalia; order Carnivora; family Mustelidae; genus Lutra; species Lutra lutra. The sequence goes on from NC_062284.1 coordinate 38,612,773, forward strand.
ACAGTTGCCATTTGGGAACCGACACAAGTATTTAAAAGGGTATATTTTCTAGGAGAACTTGGAAAGCAGACAAGCAAAACCTTGTTTTGCCTTTGTTTACCTCCTTCTAGAATATAAATAAATAAAGGTTTAATAATTGCCATGCTCAGTAGCAATCTTGAGAATATTTACAACAGAAATAAAGAAAGAGGAAGAAAAGCTTCCTTAGTTTTGGCTAGTTTAATCAATGAGATATTTATTTTTATCATCTGTCAGTGTGCCTGGTGTTAGGCATTTATCTGATGTCAGCATGTTTTCAGTTTAGCTGAGAAAATAAAGATAAACACATAAAAATACAGCCATCAGAATTCACTCTGAGCTCGAGTGGTCAGGATAAACTTCATGAAGAGATCAAGACTTTAAAAAGAGGAGGAAGAGTCTAGGTCTAAAGAGAAGAGTGTAACAAAGATCTAGATGCAAGAAAGCGCATGACTTCTTCATCCAGAGTCATGGGCATGACTGATTATGAACTCTTCACATATGGAAGTGTGAAGCACTCAGATGGAAAGGTTGGCTGGAGCCAGATTATGGAATGCAAAGCACTCATTGCTACATTAAAGATTATCCAACCCTTTCCAAGTATGAGGGCTCTCAGGAAAGTTTGAGTTTAAGGTAAGATTACTAAGAGAAGCAAGTAAAAATAAATAAATAAATAAAATGCATGATGGATGGTCTTTTAAGAATTTCTTCCATCCATTCACTATGTTGGTATCTAGTCTATAAAGTTATTAACCAGTTCCACTCAGAATGAGAACAGATCAGAAACACTAGGTGGATCTTAGATTTAGTGATCAAAGAAGCCTATCCACATTTTCTAGCCAGATAATTCCATTCTCCTATTCTAATCACCTAGCTACCTTGTTTTTTGGAAATGGTCACTAAATTTTAATAGCAGGTAAGTAAATTACAATCCTTCTTGAATAAGAACTAGCTCTTTGGGGTGATCCCTAAAAGGCCCAGGTAATTATAGAAATTGTTAACTACAGAAACAGTTGAAAGCTTGTGCTTATCTAGTAGAAGGAAAGGATAAGTCCCAAGTCAGTACATGTTTCTATACCAGATATCAGGTGACAGGGAAGGAAGGCAGGAAATAACCCTATCCTCTTCCATATGTGTGTAATAATGCTACAGTTGATGATTACAGGCTAGAGAGAGAGAGATGCCAACGTCAGCTATAGGATTGACTTCTACTGAACTAACTATCCATTCGTCCCCTTTGGGACAATAGCATGAATTTTTGAAAAGACAACTGGGGTGCAAGGAGCTCCATCCATCAACTATAACTTGGCATTTCTATGAAGTTCAAGCAGGTATCAGTGATTTAAGCGTGTTACTCTATTTTAACCAGGTGTGTCACAGTGGGGCAGCCAATCTGTAATAAAAGCAAAACAGTTTTGAGTGTGTGTATTTTTCCAGTTTAATGAATTACATTTTGGATATAGACCTTAGCATGGTTTCTTCATATCATTATCAAAAAAATAATGAGTGTAGGTGATTTCTTACCTAAGTAACTCTTTGCACATCTCATTCCTCAATACTAAACCCGTTGAAGAACCACAAAAAATGCCTCTTTTGCCAACCAGATACATGCTAATAATCCTGAGGTGTTTAAACATAAAACCTGTATTAATATCCCATACAGATTAAATAATTTGGGGCGCCTGGGTGGCTCAGTGGGTTAAGCCGCTGCCTTCGGCTCAGGTCATAATCTCAGGGTCCTGGGATCGAGCCCCGCATCGGGCTCTCTGCTCAGCAGTGAGCCTGCTTCTCCCTCTCTCTGCCTGCCTCTCTGCCTACTTGTAATCTCTCTCTCTCTCTCTCTCTGTCAAATAAATAAATAAATAAAATCTTTTTAAAAAAATAAATAATTTGATGATTAATGTCCTGTTACAGGCCAATCACCCAAAGGGAAATGGGAAAGATGGAGCAAAATGTTTGAAAATAAAATGTTGTAAACATCAAAAGAAACTACTTTCAAAAGTAAAGTCTTTTTCAAAATGGATTATGATTAACCTCTTATTCACATAAAATTCATAATTCTACATCAATGCTTGGAACACATTAATGGCTGCTGAATTCTACTTGTTATATAAATTAGTTCACAAGCTTCTGTTCCAATGCACAACTTTAAATTGTCCATAATTTGTTTAGTTGAATTAGGATTACCTTTGTATGTCTCGCAGGAAACCTTTAATTGTCCTCAAAATATTGTGATATGCTTACAAGTTAAAAAAAAAAAACAAAACAAAACCTGTTAGCTGATGAAGTATGTTAACATGTTTTTTTTTTTTACAATATTAGTGTCTAAATTTTCTCTATGTAATCACAACAGTATGCATATAATTGTGAAATACAGTCAGGTTAAGAATCTATGTATCCAACTTTTCAACTTGCAAAATACATATGATTGATGGGAATACAATTACTAGGTTACTTATCTAAAGTGAACTATAATAGTTACAATTTATCATAAGTTTTCAGTGCTTCCTAAATGTAGCAAATAATCTGCGACAATAGGCTTGATGGAACATAGGTTAAAACTAAAGTTATCAGGGACACCTGGGTGGCTCAGTGGGTTAGGCCTCTGCCTTCAGGTCAGGTCATGATCTCAGGGTCCTGGGATCAAGCCCCGCATCAGGTTCTCTGCTCAGCGGGGAGCTTGCTTCCCCCTCTCTCTCTGCCTACTTGTGATCTCTCTCTCAATCTGTGTCAAATAAATAAATAAAATCTTTAAAAAAAAAAAACAACTTCAGTTAGCAGTAAATGCGACAAATTAAGTAACCTTCGAGTTCTCCAACTTCGGATTTCTAATATAACTGTGGTTGTCGGTGACGCTTTTATTAAGAACAAAAATATGTATTTAAGTGAATGGTTTTTGTTATTTTCTATAAATAATTTATTTCCAATGCACAGTCATGAAAATAGTATTTTTGATCAATCATTTTTTTTTTTTTTAGCTATTTTGGCATAACCATTTAAACACAGAGTTCTCCCCAACACATGGATGAATTACCCCTTTCATTTTTTTGATCTTTTTTCCTTTTTTTTCTACTCTGAACTTCTTCTTTCTCTTTATGTTATTATATTACTACCTTTCTAAAGTTGAAGGGTAAGCATTTAACAAGTTTCATAATGACATTTTCCAAATTTGATGTAAATTATACCAGGAAAATGTTTAATAGATAATCCTAAATGTATTTGCAGTCATTTGAAATTGGTGCATTTGTGTATAATTTAATGGCACAAGTTAGTAAGACATTTTAGAAAGCAGTTTGGCTCTGTGACTTAAGGATCATAAATATATTTATACCTTCTCGGAAATGCTATTTATCCTTGGGGTGCCTAGGTGTCTAAATCAGTTAAGCATCTGACTTTTTTTTTTTTTTCTTAAAGATTTTATTTATTTATTTGACACAGAGAGAGAGATCACAAGTAGGCAGAGAGACAGGCAGAGGGGAAGGTGGGAGGGGAAGCAGGCCCCCTGCTGAGCAGAGAGCCAGATTCGGGGCTCCATCCCAGGAGACTGAAATCATGACCTGAGCTGAAGGCAGAAGCTTAACCCACTGAGCCACCCAGGTGCCCCTAAGTATCTGACTCCTGATTTCAGCTCAGATCTTGATCTCAGGGTCATGAGTTCAAACTCCATGCTGGGCTCCAGTTTAAGAAAAGAAAGGAAGAAAGAAATGACATTTATCCTCAAGACATGTTCCCAAAAAGAAAATAACAGTGTTTACCATTCATAGTATAGTAACACTTTTCGTGATAGCTAACTGAAAGCAGCCAAAACATCCAATAGTGAGGTAATAATGGTGGTTAAATAAATTATGATCTAGAAAGTCAGGTGGATATTAACATATTCATTAATAACACTATCATAAAGATTATATAAAGCCATGGGCGAGGAACAGAATTTTTTTTTAATTTATTTATTTGACAGACAGGGATCACAGATAGGCAGAGAGAGAGGAGGAAGCAGGCTCTCCGCTGAGCAGAGAGCCTGATGCAGGATTTGATCCCAGGACCCTGGGATCATGACCTGAGCCGAAGGCAGAGGCTTTTAACCCACTGAGCCACCCAGGCACCCCTGAGGAATAGAATTTTAAATTACGTATATTTTAAGCACATTTTCTCAAGATAATGTGTGCTAACGGATAAAGTCTGAAGATACGCAAACATAAAAGTAATTTGGGGTTTTTTGGTTTGTTTTTTTTTTATTTTGTTTTTTGAAGTATAGTTGACACACAATGTTACGTTAATTTTAGGTGTACAACATAGTGATTCAACAACTCTATGTATTGTGCTATGCTCACTGCAAGTGTAGCTACCATCTGTCACCATACAATACTATTACAATACCATTGACTAGATTCTCTATGCTGTACTTTTCATCCCATGACTTATTCATTCCATAAGTGGAAGCCTATAATTCCCACTTTTCCTCCCCCCTCATCTCTCCTCTCCCAACCATCGGTACTCTGTATTCGTGGGTCTGTTCCTGCTTTTTTTGTTACAAAATAACAGTAGTTAATAATAACTAATACAGATTTTTTAAAAGTATAGTTTTTTTTCAACTCCCTACATTGTTGTGTTAATAATAAAAAAAAATGTTTTTAATGTATTGGGGTTATAAAAAGCCAATACTACTTTGAAGGCTGAACAAAAATGCTTACATATGGGGCACCTGGGTGGCTCAGTGGGTTAAAGCCTCTGCCTCCAGCTCAGGTCATGATCCCAGGGTCCTGGGATCGAGCCCCACATGGGGCTCTCTGCTCGGTGGGAAGCCTTCTTCTCCCTCTCTCTCTCTGCCTGCCTCTCTGCCTACTTGTGATCTCTGTCAATAAATAAATATCTTTTTTAAAAAAATGCTTACATAAGTTTATATATAGCGACAGAATATTGTTACTGTTTCTTTCAGAACATTATCAAGATCTTTGAGTTAACCAAGGTACCTATATGTGCTTTTGTGTTTTGTTTTAACAGGTACCAGTCAGTGGCCCAGACCTGGAGGTCAAGCTCCTTCATCCCCAAGCTATGAAAACTCACTCCACTCCCTGGTAAGAGCCTCTTAGGAATATATGGGTCACTTTTATCTGATAGCGTGGGTGCATTTTTTCAGTAAATCTTGAGTAACAGTGAAAAAAAAACAGTAGGATAGCATTACACACAAATTCTTTGGTAACAAATGGCCTGATGTAGTTTAACCATATAAGATACATTGGGTGTGCCTTTTGCCATCTGTTCTTTGGGACCTCAGGCTTCTGGTCTCAGGACAGCTGGTGTTAAAATAGAGTTACAGGATTTTTGCTCCTTTGATAAATCTAGAGTTCAGTTCTTCTATAGTTTTATGTTTACCTATAAGAGGAAACAAAAAAACAAAAAAGCACAGAGACCAAGTAAAAGCAAGAAAGTTAGTCCAGCAGGGGAAAATGGGATATTTTATTCTTTCTCATGTGACTATTCTGTATATGGTTTATTACATTTCAATTAAAAGTTTAAAATGTAGTATCAGTTATATTTGTCATGAAAAGTTTTATTTCCCATGTTTTCTTTATTTTTAAAATGTATCATGTTCATTGTAAAAGCAAAAATGTTATTTAACGAAATGAATAAAGCAGTAGAATAAAAGAGCCTGTCTAGGTATTGAGCATGAAGAATTTGTAGTAGAATGTTAACTGCTGTTGCTTTTCAATGCTTACCACAGAACTACAAAGGATTATAAAAACAAAATGAGGATAACTTGATGGAATGCTAAGTCATGCTATCATTCAATAATTCCAGATTGCAAATAGAAAAGTTCTTTTTCTGTGACTAACAGAACAATTGAAAGGAAAGTCTTCTTCTCTCATATTTTGCAAGCAAATATAAGCAGTGGGTGCTGTTTAGATGCTAACCTTATAACTTTGCTGTTAAATCCCAGCCTTCTCATACCTTAATACAAGTAGATCTTGCAGGTCTCCGCGTTAACTTTACTAACATGTTATGCTGACATGCGCATCAGCTATTTCCTCATCTCTTTTGGAGTTAATCTTAACCTGTGCTTTGCCTCCTGTTCTGTCTTGACTTTGCCAGAAAAATCGAGTTGAGCAGCAACTTCACGAGCATTTGCAAGATGCAATGTCCTTCTTAAAGGATGTCTGTGAGGTACTATTTCTTTTAGATGGTGCCTTTTTTGTGTTTCAGTTAATTATACTTCCTATTATCCATTTAAACTCTTCAAGCCTGTACAGACTCCAAAGTCTTTTAAAATCACACAATGACCATTTTCGTTTTTGTACAGTATATAAGAATAGACTTTTGTTCTTTCATGTTATTGAGAATGATTCCTTTTAAAAGAGCTCTACTGGCATGTGCTTTTGATTTTTAAAATTCTAATATGTTTGTGTATGGGGCATGTATGTATCCACAGACAATATCATTTCCTCAGTTTTGTGAAAGAGCATATTTGGATGTGTTCACCATTTCAGATAGGTATGCTTTGTTCACTTAAAACAAAATTACAGCTTAAACTTGATGAATTTGAGGACCCTTCCCTAAATTGCCCACATTTCAAAGATCAGTATTAAAGTCCAGGTTATCGTTTTTATTACCTGTAATTATCAGACACAGCAGAATAGTCTTCATCTTCTGTAGGAAGCTAAAAGAAATAGCCTCATGGTAGACTGGTAAATAGACTTTTATGAAGCAGTGATTTGTTTCTGAAGCATTGTTAATTTTGCATAGTCAGCAAATATCCTTGCTTTGATTCTTGATTGTAGTACAGGTAGTTGCTTTTGAAGCTACATGACAGTACATTTTATTTGCTGTCTTCCATATATCCCAAAGTAGGAAACATAGCAGTTTAATAATTTAACAGATACCAGTGGTAACGTCCATGTCTTTTTTCAATCTGTACAGCAGTCTCGAATGGAGGATCGTTTAGACAGACTGGATGATGCTATCCATGTGCTGCGGAACCATGCTGTGGGACCGTCCACCAGTTTACCTGCTGGTCACAGTGATATACACAGTTTATTGGGACCATCCCATAATGCACCAATTGGAAGCCTCAATTCAAACTATGGTGGATCAAGCCTTGTTACAAGCAGTCGATCTGCTTCAATGGTAAAATAGTGCTCATCTCTTTTGTAATGACCACTAATGCCTATAGTCCTAAATGTTTTTCATGAAATCTTTGGAAGAGAAGTCCTTTTTGAAAAAAGGACTTATCAGACAGGGTCATTAGCAGAGCATTGGCCCTTAAAGTCCTGCTACAATCATGTGCAAAGAGCTAAAACTCTCTGCAAGTTCATTTTAGCTTAAAGTTAGATTTTTTTCTTTCCAGATGTGTGGCCAGAACAGTTTTGCCTTGAAATAGTGTGTAGGAAGTCTGAAGAGCAAAAAACAGTAAAGCAAGACTGAATTTTAAGGGGTCTGGCTGTTTGTTATAATTCAGAACCAGCCTTCAACGGCAGAAGGAATGTGAAATTATTTGTACACTCCAAATTTAAGCTTTATTACCAAATGAAGAAAATATGGAGTAGTTTTAAGAATAGTTGTAATTTAAATGACAATGAAAGGAAAAAAATATTCAATTAATTTCTGAAGAGAGTAAGATAATTCAATCCATCTTTTTAAAAACATAATAATTCTTTAGAGAGAAAAAAGTAAAATTTTTCAGCAAATCAAAAATTTTTTTACATGTCCTATGTTATTTTTTATCCAGATTGTCTTTGAAAGGAATGAAGCTCTTTTTGAACCCGCAATTTAACTGATGCCGTGTGTTTGAATGTTTATAGCATTGTTTTGAGGATTTATTGCATGTTATGAAATATTCTCCTATGAAACAGATTTCTAGCTGTAAGCCATGTGATCAAGGGTAAAATTCACCTATCACCAAAATAATTAGGTGCCCCAGATGCTGAAGGCTTGTGTTCTGTAAAACAGGATTGGTTCCAGATTTTCACACTCACATGTCAGACAGCCATTTATATTCATTTTGGAGCAGCTGAAGTAAACATCAAACACGGCTGCCTCGTTTCCTGAACACAGTATTTTCAGCAGCAGAAGTAACATTAGATGCCTGCATATCTTAACAACCAGTTTGGGGTTTTTTTCAATGTCAGAAACTTGAAATTCAGGCTCCTTCTAAATTTCTGTTGCATTCAGTAAGCTAATAAAATGTGGAAACATTTAAAATTATGGAAGTCATAGAAATAGAAGGGGGTATTATCACTGTTAGTAGTAATAGTAAAATGATACCAGTAGTATAATAAGATAGCATTGTTGTAAATATAAATGTAGAATGTCAGATATTGTTTTGTTGAAATAAGTGCTTATCCTTCTTTACAAGAATGACTTAAAAATTAAATGTACTTAAATCCCAAGTTTGCCTGAACTGCAACATTTGAAGTTCTTCCTTCACCTCTTAATTGTCTTTTGATTCTTCCCTCTTAATAGTTCACTGCTCCTATATAACATTTGATATATCTCTGGTTCCTCCCAATTAAATGTCAAGTTTGTATAAAAACTTCTGTCTTCCAGAGGTTGTTTTTATGAACTTTGGATGTGGGTTGGAAGGAGACTTTTCAAAATCCAGTCCTCCAAAGCCATGTAGAAATCTAGTGCATTTTAGAAGGACTTTTGGAGGGAAAGATTGTTTCATTTGATATTACCCTGAAGCTTTTAATTTAAAAAGTAGCGTCTGTTATATCCTTTAGAAATATGCTGCCTACTTCAGAGCATCAACAAAAAGGCTGCCAGAAGTGTTCTTTTAAAAGGAAAAAATAAAGTAGTTTAGAAAAAGTCTTCTCATTAGGAGGTACATCTGACTTGGTCTGAGCCACAGTTTTAGAGCAGCTAAGCCCACGCTATTGCTCAGTATGTCTGCCAAGGTCCTCTCTCCAGTTCTGGCCTTTTGCGAGACGTGGAGCTGGTGAAAATCTGCCAGACATCGTCTGCTCCATCCGTCCCATCCAGATTCAGTCAGTAGTGGAGGTGGATCCACAGATGTGTCTGCCAGGCTTACCCTCAAAATATAAAAGTTATTAACTGTCAAAAAAAAATCTGAAACTGTCAGGTGACTCACTCTCCATCTCCTATCCTTCTGAAATGAACAGTTTAGCTCTGAGTCCTCAGTTCTCAATTTCAGCAAAAAGATCCAAGGATAGAATGAAATGAAGCTCATTGTCAGCCAGGGACTCTCCCAGCTAAGTCTTAGGCATCTGGTTGAGGAGGATTCTTATCCTGGCAGCTCTTCAGCTATCTGAGGACATCAGTAGTGCCAGGAGCCCCCTGCTTACATGCCCAGTACCCACCTGTATGAAATCAACTCTCTTCATATTATTGGAAGGTATGTGATTTAGCTATTGCCAGCCATCTCCAAGAATTAATCTTCTGCTTTTATTATTCCCTCCTGCCCCTCTGTATTCTAAGTGATGATGACTAAGAAATCACACAATTTTATATTCTCAAATCGCTCTTCCTTTTTGGTCCTGTTTGACTTTCTGGTAGTTTTTATATTTTTCCTTTATGTTAACATAAATTAGTATTTGTTTTAAAGGTTTCTAAAAATGGAAGTTATGTGGCCAAAATTACGAAGTAACCACAGAAATACCAGTTTATAAACAGTTCTGTATCACCATATAGAATTTGTAAGGTCAGCTTCTCTCTAAAGTATGTAATTTTCATCATCCCATTTATTTTCTGCAGAAAGTAGAATTATTCTAATAAATACCATTTCAGGAATTCCACAGAACATTCAAATAAAATTTTTGTTCTCATGGGACTTTACTGTAGGTCACTATCCTAATTGCAGGTTTTAAATATGATACTGCTTTCTCTCCTAGCATTTAGAAGAGGGATCAGCATTCTTCTGTAAAAGGCCAGATAGGGGCGCCTGGTCTCAGGGTCCTGGGATTGAGCCCCGCTTCGGGCTCTCTACTCAGCGGGGAGCCTTCTTCCTCCTCTCTCTGCCTGTCTCTCAGCCTACTTGTGATCTCTGTCTGTCAAATAAATAAATAAAATCTTTAAAAAAAAAAAAAAAAGGCCAGATAGTAAATATTTTCAGCTTTGCAGGCTGTATGGTCTCTGTCACAATTACTTAACTCTAACATTGTATCATGAAAGCAGCCAGAGACATTATGAAATCAAATGGGTGTGGCTCTGTTCCACTAAAACTTCATTTACCATAGAGTGCCTTAATTTATTAAAAAAAACCAGGACCAGATTTAACCAACAGTTCACACCTTGCCAGTTTTGAATTGCAACATAAATTAGCTTCCCAATGCAGGTAACGAGGGTTAGCAAGTTTTCTTTTTTTTTCTTGGAAACTTATAACTGCTTGCTTTTTTTTTTTTTTTTTTTTTTTTTTAATAAAATCGGTTTGGGAGTTTTGTTGAAGTAGTTGGAATATTTGAGGTAAGCCAGAATACACTTAGAGTAGAAGAGTAAGAGTTGATGTCAAGAAAAAAGTGGTACAGACAGCCCAGCTCTCAGCCTGCAATGCTATCAAGATTGCTTGTTATGACAGGCTACATAGACAGGTTTAATCAAAATAGTGTCCCTTGGTCAGGGAAATAACTTAGTTGCTGATAAAGTTTCTTTACATTGTTTTCTATTGTAAGAAGATTATGTCAGTAATAGTCATCCATAGCTGATAGTATTGATTTTTGAAAGAGCCATCTTCTTGTTTTATAGATGAAATAATTGGTATTCCAGAAGAAGATTTTTATATTTCACACCAAGGAGATAAGACTACCAACTGCGAGAAACATATGTTAATAGAAGCCAAAATCAAAAGACTGGATTTTGACTGTTACTTTTAACTGAACTTGACCAGCCTCCAAGTTTAGAATTAAATGGGGTTTCAACTACAGAAAGCTTTTAACATTATTTTAACTAATACACGTAAATATTAAATTCTTAGAAAGATTACTGTGTCAGAAAAAGAAACTAAGAAATAAATAATTCCTGCTTTTTAAAATATAATTAGTATAGCCAGCCTAACATAGTTTTAATATTTGCTCTTATTTTTAATAGGATTAATATTTTCATTTACTTAATTTCATATTCCCTTTCAATATTTTTGATGATTTCTTCATATTTGCTGAATGCAAATATAAAACTTGAGACTTTTTTGTCAGATAGTCTTACTAGGATATGATTGGTATACTTTCAAATTTTAAAGTCAGGGTTTTGGGAACTATTAAAATGTCAACATTGGACTTCAGTTTTGCTGCCACTTATTTAGTGTAAGAATAAACTCTTGGAATAAACTTCTAACTGGAAAAGATACCAAAAAGGACCAGAATTGTTAATTTTACTTGGGCATTATTAAGAGGTCTCAACAGTATAAAAGTTATTGTATGTCATATCTGTTTATGGCTGTGTAGATAGCTCATGATACCACTTTTATCTTTAACAGAAAGTACTCATTCCTCTAAGAGTGATTTCAACGTCATACTAAGTTATATGAGAAGCTTTTTGTATTAATGGAAGCTTGATGGAAATCTTAAAAAGTTCCTTATTTATGATACAAAACTTATCCATAAGGTCTTTTGATTTCTTTATTATAAATACTAAGGAAATTTAATCCAACAATTTCTTTTAATTTTTTTAATTATTTGGGTTTTTGTTGTTTAAGCCATGGTTGGAAATGTCTGGTGTTCTTTTGTGACAGCAGAATAAATAGTGTTAAATTGTAGGATTTAAAGTTTCTTATATAATGATGTAAATATATAACTTTTATCTGTTTACTAAATCTTAAAGCAGTTAGAGAATCGAGAATAGTTGTAAGAGACATAAGATGAAGTTATTAAAGACTAACAGGCAAATAAAGTAATATTTATTCAAAGTTAGCACTTTTGTCACATAGCAGATTTGAATTGTTTTAACCTTACATTTAGACAGTATTTACTTTTATTAGTATAGGTGTATCCCATAGAAATTGCATGTCTAGGTTTCAAATGAAATGAAGGAGTTTATTTTTAACTATATTTTACTTTTTCTAACCAATTTTTTCCTGAGTGGGCAGTTTAATTTTTTTCTCATTAAAACTACATTATGGTGGTTTTTAAGAGATTTGATACCATTTTTTAAATTCAGAGTTGTTCCAAATGGCAACTTTTTTAAGTTTGAAAACCATATAGGTTATATGTTTATGGCAATATCATTAAAGAAGCACCATATTCTACCGTTTCTAGCCTAAAACCCCTCTTTAGGTAAAACAAAATACATACAGAAAATAAAGATCTTTTAATCAGTCTGTAGATTAATACTGATTAATTTAAATAATTAGTATTCAGTGAACAGTACAAATGGAACAAATTATTAGAATAGAATTCAGAATCAGAGAGGAATTCATACTCAGTACTTTTCAGTCTGCTTCTTAATTCACAAGACCTCTTATTCATCAACTAATTAGATTTAGCATTTTTCTATTGTGGGTGCTAAGGCTATTGGCCAAATTAAATGAAAACAGGTCCCTTGTTGGGTGCTCCCACAAAAGTAAGGCCATACACAGATTGTGAAGATTCAGAATGCAAGATGATGTCATTTAATGAGATGGGCCTTTTATTCTGAAATAGAGCTCTTCATAATAATTGAAATATAGAGCATAGCAGGCCTAGGGGTTTGCCTTCCCCTACTTCTCCCCCAGTAGCAGCAGCCTGTCAGCTGTATGCTAACGAGAGGAACAATTAAACATAGGGTCCTATCTGGCTGGCCCAGTCTCTGAGCTCAGACAAAGAACTGTTTATACACCTGTTGTGTCTGTGGACAGAGTTGTTTGAATGGGTAGCTGCAGATTAAAAGGAGGACATGGGAGCCAGTGTGAGCAAGGGTTAAATAGAACTTTAAGAACTGTGAAAGTCAAATTCTCCAGAAAATATATGAGGGCCATTTGCAAGGGGAATCAAGTTACAAAAAAAAAAAAAAAAAAAAGTTCCTGCTAACTTCATTAACATGAAGAACTCCAGACTTCAAGCTTTTTGCTAGTCTGAGGCCATTTTTTAAAGCTTTAATATATATTTTTTTCTTTTGGGGAGCCAAAAAAATACTTAATTTGTAGTATTCCAAAGAGATGAAAATATTTGTTGGTGTTTATATCCCAAAACAAATTGATCAACCATCCGATTTTCCTTCAGGGAAAGGCAAAAGCCCTATGATTTACTTAGATAATGATTCAGAAAATCAAAGAATTGTTTTTACTAATAAAATAAAAGAAGTAAGAATTCAGAAGATGCATCATCACTTATTGGTTGGATGGAAATTCAGTCTGTGACTATTCGACAGTATTGTCTTACAGAGCTGTAAAATGAGTTGTACACATACAGTATAGAGTAGATGCACATACGTTTAAAAGTTTAAGTTTTAAAAGACTGTTTTCTTTTAAGTTACTTGGTATGATAGCTCAGAATAGTAGGTGAGAACAAAATTTACCACGTATTACCAAAGATTAGGGGAAGTTTTGTTTTAAGTTCACATTCTAAACACAAACACAGAAATCTTAGCTTTTACTTTGTCCTGCAATGATTTCTTCAGCCAGTCAATATTGTTCTGGTGGTATTTATCTTTAGAATAGGCTTAGGCTCCTAAAGTCCCAAAGATTTTGCAGCTGTATATTGTATTTTTATTATATTTATTTTTATAAATGGGATTTTTAAACTGACCTTCTTCTTAGATCATTAAGTAGTTTATAGCAAGCAAAGAAAGCAGCTAATCCTCAGCAATGACTGATCCTCAAATAAATTTAGAAGTACATAGGGAATACATTAAGTGGGTTTTTAAAAATTACATTAAAGGGCCACCTGGATGGATCAGTCAGTTAAGTGACTCTTGATTTTGGCTCAGGTCATGATCTCAGTGTTGTGAGAGATGGACCACCACCTCTGGCTCCATGCTGGGCTTGAAGCCTGCTTAAGAATCTCTTCCCTCCTACTCTCCTCGCCTATGCCACCCTCCCTCCTTGGAAAAATTTAAAAAGAAAAGCTACATGAAAGATAAGAGTAAGGACAGAGCGCAGACATTTCTTTAAAAGAGTGGTGAAAAACCTGACGTTTTCGAATCTAGTCCAGTACCAAATGGACTGTTGCCTAAAACTTTGCTTTGGTGCCTTTTGTTGGGTTCACAGGAAACCAAAGGATAAACTTGCACAGGGGTATTTATACCTCTTAGGGTAAAATCCATACAAAGTCATGAAAGATAAAAGCTAAATTAATTACTCAAGAGGGATCCAAAGTAAAAGAGTTTGCTGGGATTGAGGGATTTGTTGAAAAACAGTGATTCTTATATATAACTCCAAGCAATAAACCTCTTAATTAAAGGCTTAATCTTGTAGTTGACACATGTGCTACTGTTCTAATAAAAGCTTTATTTGTAACCAGTTTTTCTAAAAATACAACTATAGCTAAAATACTTGGTGATACTTGCATGTCTTCTAATTTTAGGCTAATTGTGATTTATGCAATTAGCATAATTCATCTTTTTCTTTCTTTTTCTCTAAAACAATAAAAATACGTCATTTTTGTTGCTTGGCATTGCAGAACTTTTGTTTTAAGTTTATTTCATTTTATATTGCTTTTGCTGCTCTTTTAAAATTTTTGAGGGAGGCAAAGGAAAAAGAAAAAACAAGAAACTGTACGTGTGTGTGAGGAAAGGGTATGCAAAGTATAGATAAATACTGTTATTACTTGGAGTGTAGCAATATTTTGTGAAATGCAAATTCATACATATGGAATATGCATATGGAATAGATTTGCAGATTGATTGATGTAGGATTATTAACAGATGCTATAATGTGTAGTGCTTTATGGCTTCTAGAGTGCTTTATCTCTTTTAGCTCATTCACTTCATACAGCAACCTTCTGTGGAATATAAAATTTGAACGTTGGAATTTTTTTTTAATTTTGATTCAGAAGCAGTGGTACCAGCAAGTCTTTTGAAATCCAAAAATCAGAAAAGTAGCATCCCAAAAAAGTTGTTAAATTCAGATGAATGATAGATTTCATTTTCTCTATTAAGCCCATTAAAAGATTTTAAACAATCATTGCCCCTAAACGGTCTTGACTTTTTTTTTTTTTTTTCTTTTTAAACTTTAGGTTGGAACTCATCGAGAAGACTCTGTCAATCTCAATGGCAATCATTCAGTCCTGTCTAGTACGGTCACTGCTTCAAGCACAGACTTGAACCACAAAACACAAGAAAATTATAGAGGTAACTGTATTGTTGGTCTCAGCAGTAATGCATACAGAGATATCATTTGGAACACTGTCATCTTTCTTACAAGCAGATTGACATCTGTGAACCAAAAGTCATCTTAGGTGGGGCAATTCCAAACAGTAGTACCACTGAATATAGAGGGTAGGTATTTAGTTCCAATTTTCCTATTTGGCTGGGCCAATTGTAGATATTTATTGACAGATAGAACCACATGCAAACTGTTCAGTATTTACTGGTCATCTTACCTGCTCATGCTTCTGTTACATCTCTTTCCTAGTCACTTCCCCTCGTGACTGAGCCCTTATGGTCCTTAGAGGCAGTAAAGAATTTTTCTGAGTATGTTGAGAGCTCCAAGTGATAATAGCTTTTTTTTTTTTTTTGATAATAGCTTTTATTTAGAAGATTATAATTTAATTAGAGAGACAGACAAACAACAAACTGATAAAAACAAACTGATAAATGTTATAATAGAGCTTATAAGTACAAATATATTACTAATTTTAAGACCACCAAAGTAAAGTTTTCCCAGTTATATTTAATCATGTGACCCATTTTATTGTATTTATCTGGGGAAAATGTTAAAGCTTATTTCCTTTACCTTAGCAGCATCTTAGAAGTCAGTTTCTAAACTGCATCAAGTTTCTCATATTTGTTCAGTTGTTAAATAGTGCCTTAAAGTAAGCATTAGAGTGACCATCAAGGTTGGACTTCTTCTTTTATTTATTTACTAATTTTTTAGGATTTATTTATTTTGGGGAGAGGTGGGGGGAGAGAGAGAGAGAATCTCAAGCAGATTCCCTGCTGAGCATTGGGTCTGATGCCTAACCCACTGAGCCACCCAGGCACCCCAGACTTCTTCATTTAAATACAGATGCTTTAAAAGTAATTTTCTCCAAGGTTTGTGGATCTGTTCTTTCCACCGCTAAATAGTATATTATCCTACATCTTCAGACTTCCATAAGAGTCCTGTAACAAGTAAAAACACTCACCATCTAGAAGGCTTTTTACTGTCTTAGTTCTAATTCTGGACATTTATGTTTCTTGCCTCTTTGTTAGGTGGCTTGCAAAGTCAGTCTGGAACTGTTGTTCCAGCAGAAATCAAGACTGAAAGCAAAGAAAAAGATGAAAACCTTCATGAACCTCCTTCATCAGATGACATGAAATCAGATGATGAATCCTCCCAAAAAGATATCAAGGTTTCATCTAGAGGCAGAACAAGGTATTTGTTAGCACCCAGGTATTACATTTCACTCACTCGCCATGGGTGAAAATGCTTGGAAAATTGAAGGGTGTCATGCATTTATTAAGTGTCATCTATGTTCTAGATACTGTGTTAGGACTTCATATTTTACCTCATTTAGTGCTCATAGTAGCCCTAAAAGGGGGGTCATAAAATGCTGACTCCAAAATTATGCATTCCATTGTACCACAGTATTTTAGGGGCTACATATGAAAAGGAATTATATCTCTCCCTTCAGTTGGAGCACAAAATAATTAAAACAGTTAAATTTTACATTTGGAGACATTTAGATACAGTACACCAATAAATACTTGAATATATTATTTTAACGCTATGTTTATGGTAACACTCTGTTGTATGATTTAAACCAGGGGTCAGCGAACTATGGCCCGTGGGCCAAATCTAGCCCATGGTCTATTTTAATAAATAAAGTTTTATTGGAACACTGCCATACCCCATTCATTTGCATATGGACTATGGCTGCTTTCCCAACATGGTGGCAGATTTGGGTAGTTACAGCAGAGACCAGATGGCCCACAAAGCTGAAAATATTTACTATCTGGCCCTTTAAAGAGGAAGCTTGCCAACTCCTGATTTAAACAATGATTTGCGAAGAACATGGAAAAGGAAGTACTCCAGGTGGACTGATGTTGTTGGGGAAGATTTTCTAGAAATCACACTTGACTTTGCTTTTCACTTATGGATATTGAAGCATAGTACATTAGTTTCAAATGATTTTCAGGTTCTTCCCTCAGATTTTTCTTCTAATTCTACATTAAATTTAGATGGTTTGGTGTATTTCTGGCATACCCTGTTTTTTGGCATCAATAATATGTATATATCACACACAGATATTTAAAACATTGTTCTTTGTATTAAATTAGGGTACAAAGAAGACCACGATGAGCATGGAAGATATAACTAAAAATACTAAATTGAAAATTAATCTAAAAATTAAATTTTAAGGTTCTAATACTGTCATTTTTTTTTAAGATTTTATTTATTTATTTGACACAGAGAGAGAGGTCACAGTAGGCAGAGCAGCAGGCAGAGATAGAGGGGGAAGCAGGCTCCCCGCCGAGCAGGGAGCCCAATGTGGGGCTTGATCCCAGGACTCTGAGATCATGACCCGAGCTGAAGGCAGAGGCTTAACTCACTGAGCCACCCAGGCACTCCTGTCATTTTTTTTTTTTTTTTAAGATTTTGTTTATTTATCTGAGAGAGAGCAAGAGCAAGCACAATCTAGAGGGAGGGGGAGATGGGAAGGAGAAACACTCCCAGCTGAGCAGAGAGCCCAGGACCCTGGGATCGTGACCTGAGCTGAAGGTAGATGCTTACCTATCTGAGCCACCCAGGTGTCCCTTAATATTGTCATTTTAGTATGCGTTATACTCAGTAGTACAGGAGCATGAAGAAGTAAAAATTGGGTCAGAGAATCCAGAGACTACTCCTTTGAGGCATCTTAATTCTTTAGTAGTTTTATTATTCAAATAGAATTTTAAGAGAAATAATGTGCATCTTTCCTTCTAATTCATCTTTTCATCTTAAAGGTCAGAGTTCAGCAAACTTTCCATGTAAAGGGTAGACAGTAGCTATTTTAGGTTTTGTGGGCTATTGGGTGAGTCTCTGTCACAACTACTCAACCCTGCCATTATGATAAAAGCAACCAAAGACAATACATAAGCAACTGAGCATAGCTCTTTGAGTAAAATTTTATGTAAGAAAACAGGAAGCCAGCTCATGGGCCATAGATTACTGAACCCTGTTATAGGTCATCAGAAAATGAGAAGGAGGTATAACAGTTTACTAGTAACAGCAATGCTTAGTAATTAATGATAATCAATAGATTAATATCATGGTCCTTGATTGAATTATGACTTCATCACATACTTGCCAAGTTACCCTGGACAAGTTGTTAAAACTCTCTAAACTTCAGGGTTTTTTTTCTCTAAAAAGAGTATTATAGGATTCTTAAGGAAATAAACTGAAAATGATGCATATAAAGCCCTTTGCACACTTTTTTGCATGCGGTAAGGTACTATAGTTACTATTATGATAATGATGATTTTAAGAGTGTGGTATAGCCTTGTTTCCATAGAATACTTACCTGGGTCCTTGTCATTACACTGCCACTAATTAGCTATGTAATGCTAGGATCGTCACTGATCTCTCTGGATGTGGCAGTAGTTCTCAGCCCTAATGCACAAAATCCTGAAATGCTTTAGAAAAACAGGTTGTCTTAGTCCCAACCCAAGCTCACTAAATCAGCATCTCTGGTAGTGGGACCTTCGAAGCCTGTATATTTCAGGTACCCCTGAAGATTCTGATGGGTGGCCACATTCGGAACCCTTTGGGCTAGATGATCTGTAAAGTTTCCTTTGAATAAAAGAGCTAGTGATTCTAATATAAAAGAATATTTTTATGTAATTCTTGACAATTAGCTAGAAAAAAATCTATTATGTACTTAATCTTTATTACAGTACTCAAGTTTATTAGAGCTCCTTTGTGCATATTATTTCAGGGTTCTGAGAGACTGCTCAGTCATTTATTTCTGAAAAATATATAGAATTTTCTAAAAGTAATTCCAGATCATCTCCTTCAAATGTTTGGGCTTTTATCTGATTACTTAATCTGTTTTCATTACAGAAATTTGGAAAATATAGAAAAGAACACAAAAATCACAAGAAACTGAACTTTTAAGAATTAACTACTATTTACTCTTTAATGAATAGATATGCCATAAATATAAATTGGAATTAAATTGGTTATCAGTTTTACAATATCAGTTTTTTCATATAGCAGTGTATTTTTCATATTTTCATCTGTCCCTGATTTTTCTCACGTTTTTTCCTTTGTTTTTAGCCAGGATTATTGAAGTTTAATTCAAATATATATAATAAAATACACCAATTTTAAGGGTACAGTTTTTGTCCAAATGTGTATGGTCTTATAACCACCACAACATTACTAATAAGAATATTTCTACCACCCCAAAAAGTTGCCTTATGCCCCTTGGTAATCAGTACCTTCTTCCGTCCCCTGGCAGCCGTTCATCTGCTTTTCATTATTAGCGCTTTGTCTTTTCTAGAGGTTCATGTAAATCATACAGTATGTAGTCTTGTGTCTGGCATCTTTTACTTATTAGCTCAATCTGCAGCCTAATTTTTAGAGACTACACAGTAGACAGTTGTCTGGATGTACTGTGATTTATTTAACCTGTGTCCTATTATTGGACTCCCAATTAGTTGCTAGACTAAATAATTCTGTTATCAACTTTTTTACATAAATTCCTATGTACATCCCTAATTATATCCTTAGAGTGAATTTCTTAAGTTAGAATTGCTGATCAAGATATAAAGAACATTTTAAGGCTTTGGGTTCATTTTGCCAATTTGTCCTTCAAAAAATTGTTCTATTTGATTCATGGGGTTTTTTGTTGTTGTTGTTGTTTTGTTTTTTAAGATTTTATCTATTTATTGGAGAGTAAGAGCGTGCACATGACAGAGAGGGAGCACAAGAGGGAGCGGGAGATGCAGACTCCCCCCTGAGCCGGGAGCGCAACACAGGGATTGATCCCAGTACCTCAAGACTATGACTCAATCCTGCCCTATGACTCACCCCTGCCCTATGACAGAGCCAAGGGCAGATGCCTGGCAGACTGAGCCACCCAGGCATCCCATGCCTCATGTTTTAGAATCATCGCCACTGACGATATTTCTCTCTTAAACAAAAAGTAGTCATTTTCTGAGATACTTCTCTTATTCTGTGTCTTAAGCTTTTCTTCTTCCTCATCAGGTGAGGGGGGAAAAAAAGCATGTGAGAGAGATGATTTGGAATATATTTAGGAGCACAGGTTAGGCAAATTATAGTACATTAGTGTACTTGGACAGTGCTTCTCAAACCTTAATGTACATATGAACCAGCCAGGGATCTTGTTAAAATGTAGCTTTCAGTTCAGTAGGCTTACAGTAGAACTTTGAGAGTCTGTGTTTTTAACAAGTCCCAGTAATGCTGATGCTGATCACATTCTGAGTAGCAAGGCCCTAGAATGTTATGTAGTCATTCAAATTATGTTTATAAAGACTTAATCTAGTTTATGTTTATGCTGAATATGCAATGGAAAATGCATTTAAAAATGTATGTTGTTGGGTGCCAGGGTGGCTCAGTTGGTTGAGCCTCTGAATTTTAATTTCAGTTCAGGTGGTGATCTCAGGGTTTTGAGATCAAGCCCTGCATCACGCTCCACATTCAGTGTGGAGTCTGCTTGGGATTCTCTCTCTCCTCCTCTCTGCCCCTCTCCCCACTTATACAGTGTGTTTGCTTTATAAGTAAGTAAATAAATAAATAAAATTTTTGAAAATGTATGTGATATAATTTCAACTATATATATATATGCATTAAAGAAAGACCGGAAAGATATATATATAGATATATAGATATATAGATATATAAAAAATCATGTTAAGTGTAACTATGTCTACTATTTGGTAAAATTATAGGTAATTTTCATAGGGATCTAATAGACATTGTTGTTACTTCATTTTCTAGCAGTACTAATGAAGATGAGGATTTGAACCCAGAACAGAAGATAGAAAGGGAGAAAGAAAGGCGGATGGCTAACAATGCCAGAGAACGTTTACGTGTGCGGGATATTAATGAGGCATTCAAAGAGCTTGGTCGAATGTGTCAGCTCCATTTAAAGAGTGAAAAACCCCAAACAAAACTCCTTATTCTTCATCAGGCCGTGGCAGTCATCCTTAGTCTAGAACAGCAAGTCAGAGGTAAGTAGGTTCAGCAAAGATAAATAACTGTTCTGCCTTCGGTGGGCAGACTTTTCTTTTTTCACTTGCTCTTCTGCTTGGGAAGTTGTTTGTTAAGTTCAACTCGTACTTCTGCCACTGCATCATCTGGATCAAGTTTTCTCTGTAGTTCTCTCACCTCTGCCTCCTAGTATTTGTCCGTATCTGTAGGCTTGGTGCTTCCCACAAACCAGCACAACGCTTTGAAATGTTGCAGAGAATAACCAGCCTCTGCCTTCTGCTCAGCATTAGTGCTTTATGCCCTTCTTGTTCCTGTTCATGTTAAGTCTGATCTCCCACACTGTTGAATTTACCTGCCTAAGCCTGTTTTCCTCCCTGCTTCTTCCTTTCTTCCCCATTCTCTGTACTGAGTTTCTCTCCTACTTTACCCTGGGCTGTCTATTAAAATGGCCCTGCTGATTAATAGGATGCCTGATCATGGCCTCTCCCAGCTTTACTTCACATAGATGTTCTTCATACCCAGGTTAATATGGTCTCGGGGCTTATTTGTTGATTCCTGATCAGGAATGCTATGAACTTCTTGGTCTAATGTGCACCGACATGCTTCTGTGTTTCTCAGGGCAAAAGTATGGTTTACTTCAGGCTTCTCCACTGCTGACTCAGTCAAGTGCCCCAACTGTTTTATCTTTTGAGGAGTTTGATGGAATCTTGAAGAAGCTTTGAAACTTCATTTTTTGAACAACTATTTATTGCACACCTCCTATCTAAATCACCTCTATGTTGGACCCTATCTTACCAATTAATATAAGCTTCCTGCCCTTGGAACTTTTTACTATTGAGTTTATTTTTTTCATATTCCTCTTTGTTTTCTCATTCAGAGTTATGAATATTTTATCCTAAGTCTTTTTGCGAAGAATTATAGATGTGCCCTTGGGTTCCAAACCCTACCTCTAGCTTCTCTTCATTAAGAACAACTCTTGGGGCACCTGGGTGGCTCAGTGGGTTAAGCCGCTGCCTTCGGCTCAGGTCATGATCTCAGAGTCCTGGGATCGAGCCCCGCATCGGGCTCTCTGCTCAGCGGGGAGCCTGCTTCCTCCTCTCTCTCTGCCTGCCTCTCTGCCTGCTTGTGATCTCTCTGTCAAATAAATAAATAATAAAAATCTTTAAAAAAAAAAAAAAAAAGAACAACTCTTTCTTATTTAATGGATGTTTATGTGGGATTTTATTTAAAGAAAGTTGGAAAAGAAAAAAGAATATGAATAGAGCAGACACTTAACAACTATAACCATGGACTCTCAGCATTGGTCACAGAAGGAATACACTAAGGAAACCAGAGTTTGGAGAACTTGAATACACTTTCAGAAAAGCTTAACCATAGTAATTAATTGATCCATCCACTTCCCTCCAATATATTTAATAAGAATGATGAATAGATTATTT
This sequence comes from Lutra lutra, assembly GCF_902655055.1. Taxonomy (NCBI): domain Eukaryota; kingdom Metazoa; phylum Chordata; class Mammalia; order Carnivora; family Mustelidae; genus Lutra; species Lutra lutra. Next base: position 38,635,447 of record NC_062284.1, read on the forward strand.
CATGCATAACCAGTATACCATTAAACTCAGATACTTGCTTCTGTCAAGGCCCTTAGACTATCTGTAAAGGGTGAATGTTAATGAAACCTGATTTTCAAGAATGTATAGACTCCCTTGGGATGCTCACAAAGAGTCTGATTGTTGCCCACTCATCTGTGGTAGGATCAGTGACTCCTTGAGCCTTCAGTATTTGCTCTCACTTTATCAGAGTTTTGTTTTGTTTTGTTTTTCATTGTGTCTGACACCGTTTTTCTCACTCTAAAGGCGGTGAGGCACCTGTGTTTTGTGGTCCCTGTACATTCCTCCTTCTGCTCTGCAGACCCAAGATATTTTCTATCCTGACTCTACCCAGCTATTTGCTGTAAAAACTGTTGTCAGCACCTGGTCTGTTTGGACAGCAGCAGTGCCAGAGCTTATCCCTATACAGCTTTCCTTCCCGCTGTTTATTAGAGCTAGAATACAGAGTCCTTTATTTTTAAAAACACCTCATTTAAGATCAGACTCTTAGATCAGAGTCATCAAAATGAGAAATACCTCTGTGTTTGAAAAAAGTTGTAAACTCCACCGTGCCTGGGTGGATTTTACTCATTCACTTGTAAGATTTGACTTTGTAGTGGTTCCCTGTAGGTAGCTAGGGCAGAATAGCTGAGTCTGAGAGAAGATGTAACACATAAGCTCATCCAACTGCCTGGTAAGTTTCTGGTAACCATTAATGGGTACTGACTTTTTTGTGCAGTTCTGGAAAGCTCTATATAAGGAGCCACTGACTGATTAGAGTTTGAACAGAATTTAAAATACACTGACTATAACTTCAGTTAGGAGCTGCTTTCATATTCATAAAAGCCTACCTTCCTCCCAACCTCAGACTCTGGGCTTCAAAGCCCAGAGCTTTTATTTTATGTCTTTAATGTAAAAGCCTTGGGATTCACTCAAGATCCTTCTTGAAAGGCACTCTGATGGCTATCTGTCAAAATGGATTTAGAACCCTTCGTGCAGCCCACATACCTCTGCCTTTCTGTGGGAGCACCTTTAGAGTTTAATATGGCCAATGTCTTCTCTGGGCATTATCTCTAGCAGTTTTGAGTTATTTGAGTAACCTATTTACTTCTGAGAGCCTCTTCATCCCTACAAGGGTTCTACTCAGCAGTCCCTGGGCCCATTGGTTTCTATAAAGAGGCACATTTTGTTTATAGGACTACTTCGGGCATTCTCTGCACTTTTTCCTTACCTGATTTGGGATAGTGCTTCAGGACTGTATCTGGCTGTCCGCAGCCTGTTATCCCTGGACAAGTGGCTGTATCAGGAGGGCAACCAGCGGTGTATTCTAGAGAAGAGCAGGAGGAGTGGCTTCCCTTCTGAGCCTCAGATTTTGCCAGAGCACTTTTTGTGTCTTGGTGCTTCACATACCAAATTCTACTTGGTCCCTGCCATTGCCAGTTCAAGCCTTTCCATTATGACAACTATAAAATCAACATTAGTTTTACTAATTCTTAGTAGATTTTACATAGTACTTTCAACTTTCTAGTCTTATCTTTACTAACAGTTAGATTAGTGGTTAGACATTTGCTCCTCAACTTTCACAGGTCCGCTCAGTCAGCTTACTTCCCTTCCAGGAATAATTTAAGGACAGTAGAACTATTAGGATTTTAGTTTCCTGGTGTCTTAGTAAGTTTGAAGATGAATGAGCTAAGACAATGGTTCCCAAATCTGCCAGAATCTCCCGAGGCTTTTCCTTTTCCCAAATTTCCAGACCCTACTACCCTCAGGAGATTTTAATTTAGTTGCAGTGATATGGTAATACATGGTAGTCTTAGCATATTCATTGATAATACTCCTTACTAAATCTTCACTGAAATGAATAAAAATAGTATTAATCCACAAAGACAGATGGAAAAAGATTATAGCATTCAAATCAGAGAGCATAATATGTGTGTAAGATGGAAAGTAGACAGAGTAGTGGTAATTGACTTATTTAGACAGAAGAAATTAAAGTGGAACAGGAGGAATACCACAAAAAGCAGGTTATTCTGTCCCACAAAACTCCTAGCCCCTGAAAGGCTCTATTCTTTGCTAATGTTGGAGAAGGCATTAAATGAAAACAGGAAGGTTAAGCAAAGGTCTGTCTAGTATGAAAAAGTTGGATCCCTCAGAGTCAAAATATCATCAGAATTCTAGGCCAATAATGCTGGATTCCAGGAGATAGTAGGACAGTGCCTTCAAAATTCTGAGGAAAAAAATCATTTTTAATCTAGAATTCTGTGTCTACCCAAACCATTAATCAAAGGATGAAGATAGAATAAAGATATTTTGGATATGCAAAGACTTTAAAATTTTACCTCCTATGTACATGTTCTCAGAAGGCTTCTGGAATATATGCTTTAGCCAAGTAAGGACATAATCAATAAAGATAAAGGCATGTGATCCAAGAAGCAAAGAATCTAACACAGAGAGCATCAAAAGGAGATCTCATGACAAGATTTAGTAGGCCTAGAAAATCAGTGTGCCTATACATTGAAAATAGGAGATGGTGGGGCACCTGGCTGGTTCAGTAGGTTAAGCGTATGACCTCAGCTCATGTCGTGATCTCAGCATCCTGGGATCAAGCCACACATCAAGCTCCCCTCTGAGTGGGGAGTCTGCTCCCTCTACCCCTTCCCCTGCTCATGCTCGCTCTGTCTCTCTCTAAAATAAAAAATCTTGGGTTTTTTGTTTTTTCTTTTTAAAGATTTTATTTATTTATTTGACAAAGATCACATGTAGGCCGAGAGGCAGACAGAGAGAGGAGGAGAAGCAGGCTCCCCGCTGAGCAGAGAGCCCGATGCGGGGCTCGATCCCATGACCTGAGATCACAACCTGAGCTGAAGGCAGAGGCCCAACCCACTGAGCCACCCAGGCACCCCTAAAATAAATAAAATCTTAAAAAAAAAAAAAATAGATGTTAGTTAGCTGCAGAAGAAAGAAAGGGATTTTTCCCAATTTTCTTTCCAGGGTAAGAAAATGGAATTAATAGATGAAATGATGGTATGTTTGAGATTTTAAGGAAAAAAAAATGTTGATAGGCATTTATTAGATCTCCTGGAGCATGGGTCGGGGGACAAAATTAGCATTACTAGCAAATGAATAGCAAAGCAAGTGTTAACTGCAGGACAAACAAGCAGTCATACAAGTAAGGAAACAATGTAAAATTCTTGACTTGTAAGTATGTCCACATAGTTATATTATATTATATTATATTATATTATATTATATTATATTATAATAATGAATATTTATCCAGTCATAATAATGTAAGAAGTGACTGTGTAGTTGGCCAAAATTTGAGCTTTAGGTACATTGAGAAGATGGTATTTTAAGAGAGCTCAGTCCTCAATTACATACTAGAAGTCAATAATAGAATTACTGTAATTGAAATGTGAGAAAGATAGTCACTTCTCATGCCCTGCAGGTAATGTCTGCTCACCTGTACATCAAGGCTTCTGGCTACTTAATACATTTCCCATGGGCTGATCTCACACACCAGAGGGTATTAAAGACAACACTAGCATTTGGCTTTTTTGGATCAAACCTCACTTAACATTTTCTAGCACTTATTCTCTTGATTCTTACAGCCCTGAATGTTCTTTTTCTGACTGACCGTAAGAAATCTTGCGAGATATTGCCCAGCTTGAGTTTTTGGTTCTGGTCCTCTCTAGCTATTCTGATCATCCTTGTGTGACACAAGGTCATAGTTACCTAAGAGCAGTGTTTTTTTTATGAGATAAATGTGAACCTGTTTCAGCTGGAAAACTTTGAAATCTCAACTTTCTCCTCTTTGGATTTAACATGTTAATTTATGCCTTTTTCAGTCTCTCCAGTCATTATAGAAGACTGCTCTCTGCACAGCAAAGGGACATGACACCTAATAAAAGACAGAACTCTGGTTATTAGTTAGAAGTGCACATTTACTTGTTAAGAAAACAATTCCTGGTATTTTTACCTAATGATGAACATGCCTTTTTTTCTTACTACTTATCCTAATAAATAAGTGTGTACCTTTCTTACTTCATTGATCTTCTTTTTTTTTTAAGATTTTATTTATTTATTTAACAGAGATCACAAGTAGGCAGAGAGGCAGGCAGAGAGAGGAGGAAGCAGGCTCCCTGCTGAGCAGAGAGCCCGATGCAGGGCTCAATCCCAGGACCCTGGGATCATAACCTGAGCTGAAAGCAGAGGCTTTAACCCACTGAGCCACCCAGGCTCCCCTGATCTTCTTAATAGTTGAAGCGGCTTTATGTCTTTTCCCAAATAGGCTGAGAAAATAAGAACTCTAAAATGAAATTTTATCATTGTGCATGAGTAATTGTCAATAGAATCAGCTGAGTTTACCATAATAAAGTCTTTTGTCTACTTTTTTGAAATTTAGAAGTGACTATAAATATGTATTGTAAATACATGTTCAAATACATTTTACTTGGCTTACAGGAAATACATAAAAAAAGAAGAGTCCTGCTAAGTTGCATTAGGTTGGCCATTTCAAGAAAATCTAACAAAATTCACATCTTCTGCAAGATATGGTTTTCATTATAGACTAAACTTTTTTCAGATTTTTTTTCTTTATAGATTTTAAGTAGTCTCCACACCCAGCATGGGGCTTGAACTTATGATACCAAGATCAAGAGTCCTATGCTCTACCACCTGAACCAGCCAGGTGCCCCAAGATGTTTTTTTTTTTTTTAAGATTTTTATTTATTTGACAGACAGAGATCACAAGTAGGCAGAGAGGCAGGCAGAGAGAGAGAGAGGAGGAAGCAGGCTCCCTGCTGAGCAGAGAGCCCTATGTGGGGCTCGATCCCAGGGTCCTGGGATCATGACCTGAGCTGAAGGCAGAGGCTTTAACCTGCTGAGCCACCCAGGCGCCCCCCAAGATGTATTTTTAAGTAATCTCCACACCCAATGTGTGGCTCAAACCACAAGCCCGAGCTCAAGAGTCCCATGCTCCATTGACTGAGCCAGCCAGGCACCCTTTCATTACAGACTAATTTTAAGTGATCCTTTTATATTACATTCATTAGGACATTTTTAATCAGTTCACAAAAATACATATAACAACTTTTCACTTTATGATATTATCAGAAACAAAAAACTAACCAAAAGCTGTCATGGGTTGGATATCTTGTACTAAAACTTATAAGAGGGCATCTGGGTGGCTCAGAGGGTTGGGCATCTGCCTTTGGCTCAGGTCATGCTCTCCGGGTCCTGGGATCAAGCCTTGCGTTGGGGGTACTGGCTCAGCGGGGAGTCTGCTTCTCCCTCTCCCTCTCCCTTTGCCCCTGCTTATGCTTTCTCTATGTGTCTTTCTGTCTCTGATGAATAAATCTTTAAAAATAAATAAATACTCATTTAAGGAAAAGATATCATGAAAAATAATTCCTAAGTGGATTTTGATTTTGATGCAGTGGGTCTCCAATCCAATGGTTTTCTTTCCCTTTATTTCACATAGTAAGACCCTCTACTCTTGAAAATGCCCACTTCAAAAATTCAATTTAGTTGTCTCTGCTTTTTTTTTTTTTTTTTTTTTAAGATTTTATTTACTTATTTATTTGACAGAAACACAGCGAGAGAGGGAACACAGCAGGGGGAGTGGGAGAAGCAGGCCTCCCGCCAAGCTGGGAGCCTAATGCGGGGCTCAGTCCCAGGACCCTGGGATCATGACCTGAGCCGAAGGCAGACACTTAATGACTGAGCCACCCAGGTGCCTCATGTCTCTGCTATCTTATATACAAAGCAGTAGAGAAGGTTTTTATCACCCTTTTAATCCCACCTCTCGCAGTAGAAAGAAACATTCAGTCATCTCGTTCTACAAATAAAAGTAGAAAAGCAAGATAATGTGCCAGCTACCTCTCTACCTTAAGGAGTTGGCACACTTTTTTATAGAGGAATGGCTGAGGGTATCGACTTTATCATTTTCTAAGCTGATAAATTCTAGATAAAGCACAGATGTCTCTCTCCAGGTACATAAGAGAATCTCACATTCATATCAATCCAATGTACCATATCTTAGCAGGACACTGAGGAGATTTGGTAGACTAACACTGGCACTTGCCCAAATGTTTGAGTAAAGCAGTAAAAGAACTGCCTTTACCTTTGGATGTTGATGTAGATCAAACCAAACCCAGGAAACTAAATCAGAAGCAGAATAAGAAGACACCAAATACTCACTAGAGGCTTATTTAATCTGAAGGTTTATGTGAGCACATCATTGTTGCCTCTGTGTGATGTTACTCATTGTGGGAATGAAATTGCAGAGAGTGGTAATCCCCTTAGAAAGAAAATCTAAGGGATGCCTGGGTGGCTCAGTCGGTTGAGCGGCTGCCTTCAGCTAGGGTCATGATGTCAGGTCCTGGGATCGAGCCCTGCGTTGGGCTCCTTGCTGAGCAGAGAGCCTGCTTCTCCCTCTCTCTCTCTGCCTGATGCTCTGCCTACTTGTACTCTGTATCTCTGTGTCAAATAAATAAAACCTTAAAAAAAAAAAAACAGTTTGTTCGATTTAAGACCTAAGAGTCCCTAATTCATAACTCACCACTGTAACGATAAAAATTATTATTTTTTCCGTTTCAGAGAGGAACCTTAACCCCAAAGCAGCCTGCCTTAAGAGAAGGGAAGAAGAAAAAGTTTCTGCCGTATCGGCAGAGCCGCCAACCACACTGCCAGGAACCCATCCTGGGCTTAGTGAAACTACCAACCCTATGGGTCATATGTAAACATCAGCCAGGTAAGTCTGGGTATGAAGAGGAAGTGCAAGGAAATTACCTGATTCATCTGAAACTAAGTTAGAACCTTTGAACAGAATTCTCTGGTAGCAGTAGTCATGCTAAAGGTCACATGTAATTTGAAATCCCAACAGTTTACTTTTCTGTTGTATAACCATACTTAGAGAGCCAGTGCCCTTTAATATCAAATTACTATTCAAAGTGGGATAGTATCCTGTAATTTACAAAGAATTTTGGGTTCTCCTGCTCTGGATCATCATGTATATGCTCTCACAAGAATACTACTCTGATCCAAGAAGAAAACAGTACAGTGACTAATCTGTCAATTAAGTTTGTTACCACTCAGAGTCCTCATTCCTCTACTCAGATACTCAATCTGTATCATGAGCCAGTTTTCTCTTAACCATCTACCTCTTCCTGTCATGAAATCTTTGTACACTTACTAGTTGCTTCCATTTGGATCAACAATGCAAGTTTGTAATATGCATCTTCTTTCATAAGTATATCACTTATACCTTCTGGAATCTACTAATGAATATAAAGGTACTACATCTGATAGAACCACAGTGTCCTTCTCTTTGGAATTTTACACGTTGAAAACTGTTCTTTCTCTCTTTTCCTTCATGGATTAAACACAATTCACTTCCTTATGTTTTTTGTTTAACAGTGTGAGGAGAGTAATACGAGGTTGTTGCCCAAATAGTTAATGTGAATCATCCTTTTTCTTAAATATTTACATTTACATGGTCTATAACAACCTAAGTTGTAGTTATTATTTAGGTGTCAGAAGTTAATATAGAATGTAATTAAGTATTTTAACTAGCAGCATGGGTTAGGGATATTTCTGGGGTCTTCATTTTTATAATCTGCCTGCACCAATGTGTAGTTCTTTTTTCAATTTCATCAGGACATTAAAAGCAGTAAATAAAGGTGAATGGATGGGAGGTGCGGAGCACAAAAAAATGTCAAGTGCAATTTCATTTAGTCGTCTTTGTAGCTATCTCATTCTGAGCTGAAAATCTGGAATTTGATAGAATATTTTGTAAAACACAAACATAACTCACCTTTTCCTGAAGAATTTGGTTCCTACCATCTCTGTATATATCCTTCCTAAGATCAAACTAGACCAAAACTGAAGAGTTCATTTGGGACAAAAGGAAGAAGGGTCAATGTGATTATTTAAGTGTCACGTATACTTGTAGCACTAGAACACTGGAGAAAACTAACCCACCTCCAACTCCCCCACAAAACAGTACCCAGCAACCTAAAAGATTATGCATGTCAAAGAGACCAGATGAGAGCTAGTTAACTTACAGATCCTTTATTTATTTATTTAACGGAGAGAGACACAGCAGGAGAGGGAACACGGGGTGGGGGGCGGTGGTGTGAGGTGAGAGAGGGAGAAGCAGGCTGCCCACTGAGCAGGGAGCCTGACACAGGGCTTGATCCCAGGACCCTGGAATCGTGACCTGAGCCAAACAGACGATTAACTACTGAGCCACCCAGACACCCCTACAGATCCTTTAATACTCAAGCCACTCTTTCATATTTTGTGAACAATATAGACTATCATGAAAAGACAGATATTTTTGTTCAAAAATAGACTTTAGCATTTTAAAATAAAAACGTGCCATTATTTTTCAATATTTCTAAATTGGCATCTCATTTTAAAGAAGAGTGGTGAGAGGTAATTGTTATGCTCAGGTCCCAGGTAGCCACCAGGCTATGATAAGAGCACTTGACGTTGAGTTGTCACTTTTATCACAGAGCCTGTGTCTCTCTCTAGTAGTACCTGTTTCCTCTTACTCTCTCTTCCTGGTCTCACTCCCTTCCTCACATCTCTCTCCTTCCCATGTTTATTTCCAGTTCTTTTACTGCTTTTATATCTGATACTGCTTTCATGTCTCTACCCTTATCTTGAGAATGAGGAAATTCCCCCACTTAAGTTAAAATTAAACCTAGGCGGGGCGCCTGGGTGGCTCAGTGGGTTAAGCCTGTGCCTTAGGCTCAGGTCATGATCCCAGGGTCCTGGGATCGAGCCCCACATCGGGCTCTCTGCCCAGCAGGGAGCCTGCTTCCCTTCCTCTCTCTCTGCCTGCCTCTCTGCCTACTTGTGATCTCTGTCTGTCAAATAAATAAATAAATAAATAATCTTTAAAAAAAAATAAATTAAACCTAGGCATTCTCACCTATCAAAAAGAGATGAAGATTCCTTTAAAAAAAAAGAAGAAGTTTCAGGGTTATAAGAAATGTAGCAAACTTACTTGGTTCCATAAAATTTTATAGGTTTGTGTTTATCACCTTAACATAATGTTTTAACGGTTGCTAATTTAATAAAGGTGGTTGTCTGGTTTCACCTTATAACCTTCAGTTCTTTATAGAACCGCATAACAAATAAAAAACCAGCAAAAGACTGCACAGCAGGGAAATTACTTCTAGAACCAAAATGGCTGATAAATGACCATAGGATGACTGACTATAAAAGCACAGAATTTGCCACCACATGATACAAGGCCAGGTAGCTTTGACTATCTCAGTTACCCATTTATAAGAGCATAACTCTATTATAAAACAATACTGTGGTTATTATTTAATAAAGAAGTAAAAGGTATGATTCTTTGTAAAATTACTTTCATCAGAAGTGGCCAAAATGGAAAATTACAGTGTTTACTGCTATGTATATTGAGACTGTAAGTGTATGAAATTTGTATTAATACCAGTAAATTTTAATCATTCATTCATTGAACAAACATTTATTGAGGACCTTCTGTGGACCAGGAGCAGGGACCATTGTGAAAACAAATACCAGACGGTCCTGCCTTCAGAAACCTTCAGTTTAGAGAAGGCATAACCTATTAAGACAATGTGGTAGACTAGATGTATCAGTAAGTGTATGTTTTACCATTGTCTCTCCACTGAAAAATGGATAAATGGAACCTCAGAGCTCAGGTATTGGCAACTTGAATGTTGCCAAAATAGAAGTTTGCATAATTGCCACAGCTGTCATATAATCCTATATCTTGTGATTGTTGTAATCACATTATCTCCCTGAAAAATCTTACCATACCATTTCAGTTACACCTTTAAAAAAATTCTGAAGCTCTTATAGAAGTCATTTAGCAGACTGCTAATTTAGTATAAACCTGGGTTTAAATGAGGAATATCAGTATCAACTTGTTTTTTTCTGGGGAGGTATTTATTTTTAATGATGATGTCCTAACTGGTTCTGTTCTTTCCCTTGACTTTCCCTGCCCCAGTTCCAGAGTTATCAGTAGGCTAGATAGAAGGTGACCTCTCCTCATAAGGACTTGGACAACTCAGATTATCTGAAGACACAAACCTGTTAGGAGGGAGAAGAAAAAACAAAACACTTGAAGCAAGAAACTCAAATGTAATCCTACGATCAAAGCAACTGGTCAACACTTCCATCAGAAGTGAAGATAGGAAGCTCATCAGATAGAACGTCAGCCCATGAAACGTTTGCATCATATCACTTTGTTGCAAACAGTGTGTCGCTTCTGCACAATCAGAGACTGTCTCTATCTCTCCACTCATCGTGGAAGTTGCCTTGTGCCTAAACTGAATTGACAAATGCATTGTAACTACAAATTTTATTTATTGTTATGGAACTGTAAGGTCTACATATAAAGGGAAAAAGTTAATGTGGAAAGCTGATCTAAACTCAGCTGTTGCCAGCATTCGTTAAAGCTGTTCACGTGCAGAACAAAGCAGTGACAACCATTGGCCCTTAGCATTCCCGGCATACCTATTAGTGTCTTAAAAAGGAAGGGAAAAGTCTTTTGTTTGCCCTCTCCTATCCTTTTGCCATATGAATAGTGTTTTCCATGAAATAGGAAAATATTACTTGGTATAGCATTTCTCTTGCTCTCGTTTTTCATTCACTTTTATTTTCTCTTTGTGGGTGTTTTATTTGGTCTCTGAATCTGAATAGTTTATGGTCACAATCCAGAATCCTCATGTAGCCCTATGTGCTTTGCATATTTACCTTACAAAAATAAACAGAGACCATCTGTGACCATAGCCTAGCTAAGATTTTTAAGGGGGAAATTTTGTCCCCTAGATTTTCCCCAAAATAAACATTGCTTTATTTCTAATAATAACCAAGACTTTTCAAGCTTCTAGATTTCATAGTAAAGCTTGTAATAGCAAGAGTATAAATTACAAGGGAAGAATCTACTTCTTAGAAATTGCTTTGTTTTCCAAGCAGTAAGTACTACATATAGTACTTATAAAGTGTTAGCTGTAAAGTAAGCACAAAATGGATTTAAAATACAAAGAAGATTTTCAGGCTGTGATTACGGTGACTGTAACAAAACCCAGTAGTCACCAAGGCAGGTAGTGTGATAAATGAACACACCACTCTGAGGCTAATTACCTAATGGAATACAAGAGCAACGGTCACCGTGTTTCCTTATCCTTGCCTTTATTTCTCTGTCACTTGGATGGCTGGTCAATGGGGAGGAATTCAGTGGGTGATTTAATCAACCGCAAACCATCTGCCCCTGTCCCAAGAAGATGAGCCAGATTAGCCGTAAACCAGTGCTTGTCAGCCCATCTTAGCACAGTACATTAAGGCACCCCTCTGTTTCTAATCCTTCAGAGTTGTTTTTTAAGATATCATAATCACTTTGAACTTCCATGAAATCTGTCTTCCACCACAACAGCCCTGGGAGAGAAAAACATGCTAAACAAGGTTGTCTTGGCTTAATAATTCCTTATGGCCAATATCAACAAAGGCAGTCAGCACACAGAAGAATGGACCCAAATCACTCTGTAACTTAAAGATTTCTGTTAATTTGAAAGAACAAAAACAATTAAGACAGGACTTCAGATCCTCCAATCAGGATGATTCCTAACAAATCCGTCTTTTGTGAACTTAGTGTGGACTTTTTGGTTACTTTAATTTGCATATATTCTCCAATTACATCAGACTCTATCTGTGGCCTTGTTCTTCATTTCAGTGTTAAATCAGCTAAACAGAAGTTGTTGCTTATGATGTGTGAGTGAACATACGCCACTGCCTGGCCTTTTTTTCTTCAGAGCTTGTTGTCTTTTTCGCTATATTAGACTTTGCAGTATGCCCAGAAGCTTTCCTTCATAAAATAGAAAGAAAAAACATTTGGCTTATTTTTCACTGTAGCTAGTCTTTTATACAATAATCTTGTAAGAAAATTTCTTGAATTCTAAATATTACTCTTTCTAGATTTTTGAAATCGAAAAGTTTTCAGTAAAAAGTTTCTTACTTTATTTTATTATATTAGGTAGTAAAAATGTAGGGTTATTTACCATAACCTGTTCATTAATACCAGAAATTTACAATAGCATTTTAAGACCATAGTAGGATTCTAGCATACCGTGTAGTACCTATGGAGTATTGTAAGAGCTAATTGTCCGAGATGAATTGCTTCTCATCTTGTTCTCCAGTTTCCATTGTTGGTTTATTGCAGATTTGTATCCTGTGTCAAATTCAAGGTATTATTGATAAACCTTTTCAACCAGCAGCAAGAAGTTCAAAATTTTTTCTGTCACTGTAACAGAAAACACAATATGTATATAACATTTATGTAGCAATAAATGTGCCATCTTTTTTTAACATAGTAAACTAGTGAGTTTTTTACATTCCTCTTTTAAAGAATAACGCATTTTGCTCTTGTCTCCATCTGATTCCTCCCACGCTGCTTTTCTTTTTTTCCTCCAGCTTTATCAATATATAATTAATTGACATTATAGCATTGTGTAAGTTTTGAAATCTGTATATATTGCAAAAATGACTACCATAGTAAGGTTAGTTAACATACCTAGCACCTCACATAATTGCTTTTTTTGTGTGTGGTGAGAATTTTTAAGGCTGACAGTGCTTTTCATAATCTGCATTATCTACATTATCTGGGAAGCCTATCAGGACAGAATCAGGCTTGTGGAACTAAGTTGGTAATCTACTTTGTAGTTGCCCTGGCTTGTGTATTTCTCCCCTTGCCCTCTTTATGGATAGTGGCCTTTTAGCCTTTTTCTGGAGGTTGACCAAACAGTGATTAGTAGTTCAAATTTACTCTCTTGCAGATCGAGAGGAAAGCAAAGATGGGAAAACACTCAAATGAGGCTTTTCAAATTAAGTTTTTAAAATACTTTGTGTTTAAAATCCCTATTCTTACAAAAAGCCTCTGTCATGGGGCACCTGGGGGGCTCAGTCGTTGAGCATCTGCTTTCGGTTCAGGTCATGATCTCAGGGTCCTGGGATCAAGTCACAAATTGGGCTTCTTGCTTGGCGGGGAGTCTGCTTCTCTCTCTCTCTCTCTCTCTCTCTCTCTCTCTCTCTCTCTCTCTGCCTGCCACTCTGCCTACTTGTGCTATCGATCTCTCTGACAAATAAATTTTTAAAATCCTTAAAAAAAAAAACAACACAAAACCAACCAAAAAACCAAAAAGCCTCTGTCGTAAGTAGGGCCTGGTATTATTTACTGTTTTCAGATTAAAAAATTCTCTTTTCATCTAGGTTTTCAATCACACAATGCCACCTACCCATCACCAGTAAAAATATGCATAGAGACTATGCATGAGGACTTAATGCCAAGCAAGAACCTGAGACAAACTGTGGACAAACTTCTGGACAAAGTTTCTCTAGGGCCTGTATATAAGATAGCCATGGTTGTGATCACACCCTCTTGGGATCCTGGCAAATTGCTTTTCTTGATTAATTGTAAAGTCCACTGTTCACACTGGAGGCCCAACAGATAATTTTACTAATTTTGGAATATGGTGAAACCACTTAAACATTGTACATTGATTTTTCTTTATACAAAACAGTAAACTAAATAAAAAGCTCTAAGAAGAAAATATAGAATGTTAGACCTGAAAGGACATCTAGAGACCATCTCATCCACTGCCTCATTAATAGATTATAAAAACTGAGGCCCAGAGAGGTTGTATGTCTCCAAGAGCACATGATTAGTAACAGATCAGGACATTTAAAACTTCAACAAAACCTCCCTGCCCTTGTTTTCTTTTCTTGCTTTATCGGTGTTTAGGCCAATTTTATTCAGTGGCTTTGTTTTTGTTTCCTCTACACATTTTTTTCTTTTGCTTTTCCTCTCCTCTGGTTCATATATTTTTTCTTCTATGGAACTCAAAGTTTGATTGACATCATGTGTATACACGTGTGTATTGTTTGTGTGTGTCATGATTAAAGAGTATTAGCTTTGGCATCAAACAGTCCTCAGTTCAAATCCAAGCTCACCTAATTAGCTCCATTTCCTCACCTGAAAAATGGAGACAGGTATTAGAATTGTGTTTAAGTACTGAATGAAACAATGTATGGAAAGCTCTTACCATGGTTCCTGTCACATAAGTACTCAATAAATGATAAATATTTTTAAAATAAATAGTAGCTTTCCTTAAAACCAACTCCCAGGAATCATCCTCATTAGCCATCCTGTGAGAGGTCATGGTGGTCCAATCAACCCTAAGGCTACCCTAAGTGATCTACATTCTTTTGGGGCAATCCAAAGAAACTTTTATTTTCAGCACCCTCCTATGAGGACTGTTGTTTAAGCCTTCACATTTCAAAGTAGTGAGCTGGTAGGCTTTGGCCAGTTACACTGGTAGCTGCGTCAGATTGAGTCCTCAGGAAGCCAATGCCAACGTGGAGTTAGAGGGATTTGTTGGCAGTAGTACCAGTGGGAAACAAAAGGGAAAGGAATCAGAAGTAGTCAGGGAATGGCTTTACCATGATACAGGTCTGACATCCATGAAAGAAGGGAGAAGGAAAAAGAATTAGGAAGAGCCTCAAGCTGCCTCGAGAAAGTCCCGAGCAGTCCGATGGAGTCCATGAAGATCGTTCCTTGCTCTTGTGTTGGGCAGAAATGGTAAGGCAGTAATGTCCCTGTTGTGTCGAAGCATTTCCTGGTAGTCACCTGGGAAGACAGACCTTGGGAACACTGCAGCAAAGGTGCTGCGCCTGCAAGCTGACAGCAAATTCCCCCAACAGGTTCTCCCTCAAGGGGAGGTGGAGGTGGCCCGCCAGGGCTTCCCTGGCACCTCGGTGCTACTTCCTACAAACTGGCAAAACCCAGAGGGTTTGCGGAGCAGTGGCAGGGATCATAGCGGAGCTCAACAGGCCAATAGGTGTTTGAAAAATTGCCATTCCTAACTCTGGCCGTTCCACATTCAAGTAAACCTACAGATGTTATTGAGAAGGGTGAATCCCATTCCTCAAAATTTCATAGCAGAATAAAAATACTTTTTAATGTGGGATTTGAGCTCATGTTAACATATTTGTTTGGGGAGGGGGGAGTAATTTATAAGGTTTTAAGTAATCTCTACACCCAATGTGGGCCTCGAACTCACAACCCTGAGTTCAAGAGTCACCTACTCTATCAGCTGAGCCAGTCAGGTGCCCCTTAACATATTTGATATGATAGAGACTAGGACTTCCAAAGGTCATAAAACCATTCTGGTTTCTTCAATTCCACAGTCTCTTTCAGCTACCACTTTCTCTTCTCTGTTTCTTGATTGTCTCCTTGGGAAGAAACAGAACACTTGGCTCCCCGTCTGGAGCAAAGCCCCTCTCTGTATCTCTGACAATCTAACCTAGTGCCTAGGCCATGAGGACCCCCAGGGACAGCACATATTTTTTTAGAAACTAAATAGACTCGTTTTCCCCTGCTCCATGCACGGTCCCTTGAGGCCCTATGAGATTTTGTTTTGTTTTGTTTTGCTTTGTTTTTGCTTTCTCCCATTTCGCTGGCCTTCAACTACCTGTTTTATCTTTTTCTTTAAGCCTGAGTCTTCTCTCCTCAACCTTTGGTCCTTGATGGGCAGAGGCAGCAGCCCAGTGTTGAGAGCAGGCTGTGCAGCAGGAACCACACTGACCTGAAATATGACCCAGCCCTTTGCTGTGACGGTTTTTCTCCATCTTCTGAGTACTCCCAGTGACTTACCCTCGCATCTCAGAGAAACTGGGTGGTGTCTGAAAGCAACACAGTAATGAAGCTCCAACCTCTGCCTTTGTAGGGCCTCGGGCATTCAAAAGCCCTGCTGCCCCGTGGGGGCCACCTCACACTCAGAGGTGCAGGCTAGAGGGTCCTCTTCCCTGACACCTCCATCCTGTCAGACTGGGCCCCCACACTTCCTCGTTCCAGCCTCCCCCAAACCATTCCACCTCATCCACCTCATCCTCATTAAAGCCCCCGCTGAAAGGGGCCGGTTGTTTTCAGATTCTCAGCAGTGAGTTATTGATCAACACTGATAGTGTGAGGATCTTGATCTCACCCTGGGGTTGGCAGAGATTAATTAGCTTGATTCCCAAGCATAATTCCTAATTAGGCATAGGAAGAAAAGAAACAAAACACAAAGGAACTATTCTTTCCCTAGAACCACGGATCTTTCTGTCCTGGGTGGAGGGGGAGGAGCAGGAAACCGAGGACGAAGCAGGTAAACAGGCCTAGCAGCAGAGTACTTCCCGCCTGGTCCCATCCTGGGGCAACCAGCTCATGAGTACAAACAATGCCTTCCTGCAAGGACTGCCTGCGAAAATGCGTGTTTAATTTTCCAACTTTGTTCCCAGCCTAATGGTGCACAAGAAGGCACAATTAAGCAGGAGGCTTTGAAGTACCTGCTCTAGGCTCTCCCATCCACTGGGGACTGAGGATGCCAGCAGAGGAGAACCCAGCTCCACTGGGCTGGGGGAGAAAGGTTGGATGGGGAGGGGTTAATTGCCGCAAGACAGGAGTAGAGATAGTGAAAGAACCATTTCCTGCAAATGGGAAGCAGGGGACTTTTTGCTCTATTACTGACATTTTCTTTTTTTTTTTTTTTTAAGATTTTATTTATTTATTTGACAGAGACACAGTGAGAGATGGAACACAAGCAGGGGGAGTGGGAGAGGGCGAAGCTGGCTTCCCACTGCCAAGCAGGGAGCCTGATGTGGGGCTTGATCCCAGGACCCTGGGATCACAACCTGAGCCAAAGGCAGGTGCCCAATGACAGAGCCACCCTGCGCCCCTATCACATTTTCTAGAACTTTCCAGCTAGGACTGACAGCCCAAGTGGCTCTTCCTTGGTAATAGGGAAGGCAATGTGAAGTAGGAGGGGCCTATAACCTTGCAGCCCTGAAAACTGACTAAACCACCATACAGAGCTGCAGTTTCCTCTTCTGTAGGGTGGGGATTAATAATAATCACACTAGCTCCCATGATTATGAGAATTAACTAAGGAATTCCGAGGTACATGGCACATAGGAAGCACTTCCAAGCCCCCGCTAATGAAAGCAACCTGAGGAAGCAGCAAATCAGAAAATGATGACTTGCACTCCTGTTCTTTCCCACCCACCCACATTTAATAAGCCTGCTGGTGCGCCAGGCACATGCCGCCCCCACCATTGCTGAGATCACGGCGGGAAGACAGACAAACGGCATTGCAGACAGTGTGGCCAGGGAAAGATAGGAGACTCAGTACAGAGAGACAAGGACCCTAGCCAGGGCTGATGGCCAGCGTGAGGACGCAAAGAAGCCATGCCACAAACTGAGTTTGTGGAAACTGAGTTTGAGGAAAGCAGGTGAGGGTTCAAGGGCGAGCTGGTGATGAGCTCTGGAGGGTTAGCAGCAGATCGAGAATGGAGAGGATCCTCCGCCCCCTCCCCACCCCAACCACCCCACGTCCACACCACAATGTGGCCTCCATCAACCCCTTCAAGTCTCCCTACTCAGTGTGTGATCTCTGTTTGTCTGGATCCGGATCCAAACCGACCAACTTCGAAAGCACAGCGATGAGACCCTCGGGGAAATCTGAACACGGCTGGACCCTTGATGCTATTAAGAAAATAATCGTTTGTCGGGGCTCCTGAGTGGCTCAGTGGGTTAAGCCTCTGCTTTCGGCTCAGGTCATGATCTCAGGGTCCTGGGATCGAGCCCCGCATCAGGCTTTCTGCTCGGCAGGGAGCCTGCTTCTGCCTCTCTCTCTCTCTGCCTACTTCTGATCTATCTCTCTGTCAAATAAATTAAAAAAATATATATTTAAAAAAAATAATCGTTTGTATTTTTAGAAGTGATATTGTGGTTGTTTTTCTAAAAGTCCTTGTCTTTTAGAGATACACGGTGAAGTGTTTACAGGCGAAAGGATATGGTGCCTGGAATTAGCCTCAGTGTGGCCCAGGTGGTGAAGGTAGGGGCAGTGTGGAGGGAGGAGGTCTGGATGAAACAAGGCTGGCTTGAGTTGACAGTTGTTATGTGGGGTTTCATTATGCTCTTTGCTTTTACGATGTTTGACATTTTTCATAGTAAAACGTTGAAAGAAAGAAGAAAGTTTTGAAGGCAGGAAGGGAGGAAGGAAGGGAGTGAAGGAAAGAAGGAAAAAACTTTTGCTCCAGTGTCCCTTTGGACAGCTTCCCTGCTCCCCGCATCGGCAGGAGGACAGCAGGCTGTTTTCTGCTCAGCCAGAGCAACGAGGCCCATGTGGAGACAGGAAAGACATCCAGGGAGCAGCCCCAAAGCAGGGAGCCCCCCCCACCCTGGGGACCAGCCTACATCATGGAGAGAGACAGCAGAACAGGGTGACGTGGAGGAGTGTAGCTCAGTTGGTACCTGTGACACCAAGTATGAAGGGTCATGGGACCAGAAAGGAGGTATTAGAAGGGAGAAGTATTAGAGGCAATGTGAGACTTCCCTACTTAGGGGAGGGTGGCAGGGCCCTTGAGATTGGGTTGAGGAGAGGGTGATCCAGAATGAGAGTGGTTTTTTTGAAGGAGAAGGAGGGCCTATAAGACACACAGGCTCCTCCAGGAGGTGTCTCTTCCCCCACCAGGCCCAGGGACAGGACCTGCCACCACCAAAGGCAAAGCTTCTCCCACAAGCCTTCCTCGCCAGTGACAGGCCACCCCTGAGTCCTTGAGGGAGGGAAGCATTGTCATTTCCTTGAGACTTCTCCAGAGGTTTCCAGCAGGACTGAGAACCCTCCTACAAGGACCCTCTCCCAGAGGAAGGGCTGTATCCTAGAGCAGCCTGCACGGGGGAAAGAATGTGTGTGTGGAGGGGGTGACATGTCCAGATTCGCCTAGGAAGGCTGGTAATGGAGAGGAAAGCATCTGCCAACCAGTGTGGGGAAAGTAGATTTTGCAACAACCTGGATGGTGTTGGGTGCTTGAGGGGCCTGGGAAGACCAAATGTTTCATATTGGGGAAAGAGGCTGTCTAAACAAAGTAATTAGGAGGTTCCTTTGTAGTGATATGAAAGAGATGAATTGGGTTTAGCCGACATCAAAGGCCAGGAGATACAATGGGGAATGAGGGTCACGGCAGTCCCAGGCATGGGGGCGGCAAGTTCCCAATAGTGTGTGTCTTGAGGATCACTTTGAAGCCCCCCCATAAAACCATCTCCCACTCACATCATGCTTTTCCTAAAACCTAGCTCTCAGATTAAGATTTAACCTGACCAAGCCACCTTTTCAAAAGCACCATTCACCACCAACCAGGAGAAACACAGGAGCCTGCCCTCCGTGCTCGCCGCCGGGAAGGGAGCGCTTGCAACTGCTCTGGGCTTGGTAAACTGAGAAGAGGATGTGGGGGCCCAAACCGGTGGTGCAGTCAAGCAAGCCTGGGCTGTGGGGTTCCAACGAAGTGGGGGAGAATCCCACTTCCGCCCCCACAGACAGGGCGCGGGACCATGGGCTAGTGACAGCCTAAGCATAAACCGCCTTGCTTGTAAAGTGGAAATGACAGTCCCTAAGGGCAGCTGCAGCAAAGGAAGCAGAGGGCAGATGACAGGCTTCCTGGGCAGGGCGGGGGGCTGTTCCCTGGGCTGGCCCCACTGCCCAGACTGCCAGCCCGGACCGGCCTGCTGGAACACAGGATGACTTCTGAGGTTCCTTTAACCCAGAAGTTCATTGATCCTACATCACAATCTCACATTCTTGGATTGTTCTAGGGTGAAATGATATGATATCTGGGATTTGTTTTTTAAATATTCCAGGAAAAAAAAGTACAGAGGATAAAACAAAAACATCAGAATATTGATAATCATTGAAACTAGATGAACCTACATGAAGATTTGTTCCTATAATTGCTCCTACTTTTGTGTATGGTTAACACTGTTAACCATACAATAAAAAGTTGTATGTTGTCACACAATAAAAAGTTAAAATCATGAAAACAAATTCCAGTCCCCTGGAGCTCCATTCCCAGCTGGAGGAGCGAGGCTGAGCTGATTGGGCTCCCTGTGCGTCCCCCCCTTCAAACGTTTTCATGAAATGGCAGGTGCCATACTAGGTGCTTTGAGAAATGAAGACGGTCATGGCACAGACCAGCAGGAAAGGCCAAGAGAAGAATGAGAAATTACAAGGCAGTACATCAAGCCCCTCTGCACCCACACACCACACCAGGCTGAGGACCCAAGGCTCTGGGACCTGAGGAGGGAGCAGTTAACTCAAGAGAGAGGGTGTCCAGGAGGACCAACCATGGCAACAATCAGGGAGCATCAGACCAGAACCACTGGCTGGGTGCCCTGAGGGCCTGGGGGCCCCACGTTGTCAGGGGCTTTAGAGCAGAAGCTGATGCACTGTACCACATCGAGTCTTAGAGATGCTGAATGGAGCTGAATTCTATTTGAACCCATTTGGAGTCTCCTGAGACAGGAGTCAGATGTCTGTTGAGCCATCAGGGCGCTATAAAGTGCCTCCAGCCACTGACTTCATTCTTCTTCGTAGAAATAAATCAGGATTCCCAGACGAGCTGCAGCCCCCTGTCTGTTCCCTCCTTCCTTCAGTTACCCAGTTGCAAGACATTTCTCATTTCTCCCAATTCTGTGGGTCAGGAATTCCGGCAGGACTCTGCTGGGTGGTTCTTCTGCTCCACGGGGTGCTGGCTGGACTCACCCTACCTTCCAGGAGCTCACTGCCTAGTTGCAGAGGCAGGTGAATTAATGCAAAGTTACAACGCTACATGATTACCACACTTCAAATCTTCAATCTTCGGGGCGCCTGGGTGAGCTCAGTTGGTTAAGCATCTAACTCTTGGTTTCAGCTCAGGTCACGTTCACAGGGTCATGAGATGGAGCCCACGTCGGGCTCCGTGCTCAGGGCAGAGTCTGCTTGAGATTCTCTTTCCTTCTGCCCCTCCCCTTGCTTGTGTGCTCTCTCTCTACATATATATCAAATAAATAAATAAATAAGTAAATTATTCCCCCCAAAATCTCCGGTCTTCATGAGTATGAGTCCTTCCTTGTAGATGAAAGGGTTCTTGACTAGATAATGTTACTGTGTTAGCCAGCCAAGCACACACAGTCTAGAAAATGTACTATTTAGTACTCTGCTCCTAGCTCAAGTCCTACCTTCCAAACACAAATTGGCCAGGGCAGGACGAGGTGTACGTGTTGAGACAACCCCTGTACCCCATTCTGTGCACTGTCTCCCCCAGCTCCCTGACGCCTGGAGTCCTGCAGACTCGGCCTGCAGGGCCACTCAACAGCTCATATACTAGGGGGCCCCAACTCCTCTGTGGTTCTCTTTCCTCTAACTTCTCTTCCTCTCCTGGGTCCTACTTCTTCTTGCCAGACGGGGGCTTCACCAGTCATTCGGCATCACTCTGGATGGACAGAAAAAAGGGGGCATCCAATCCTGTGAGCACATTGCCCGCATGTTATTCTGCTCCAAGACTTGACACTGCATCACCTAATGTCCCTTTGTCCTGGCTTGGGGGTGCACACAGACCTGGGAGTGGGTTCGTATTTGCAGATGGGGGGAGGAGATTTCTCGGAGTCGGGGCTGGGATGTGAGCCATGCCCCTCTGCTGGCTGTAAACGGGGGGCGGGGGCAGCAGGAGAGAGCCCCCCGCTGAATGAACATGAGCCAGGTCAACCTCCCCCTCCTCAGTGAGGCCCAGTGGAAGTGGCAAGGAAGGCAAAGTCCTTTTAGGAAATAGGTGACTCAGGTAGCTGAGGACCCTAAACAGTTTAAAAGTGAACTTGAATCTCTTATGATTCCATGTGTCAGGAACTCTTGTCCTGCCCTGTTTTGCCACACCTGCAGGGGGGAGGGTTCCAGGGCCCACTAAAGACCCCCAGGCCTTCTTTAGGGCCCCCCCCCACAGCGTGGCCGCATCAGGAGCAGCAGAGTGACATGCGACCAGATAAACTTTCGTGGGGAGACTCTCTATGCCCTGTCCCAGCCTCCTTTCAGTTGCCAGCACCCCGATCCCATATATCCTGGAGGGAGAAATCCTCCTTCCCACGCTCCTCCTTTGTGTTCCTTCGGGCAGCCACAAGGACCAACCGCTCAGCCCCCTTGGAGCTTGGCGGTCCTGCTTCACTTCTGACAGTCCCTCACCCCCACCATACCCTGTCTTCGGCCCCCCTACCTCATGGCCTTTTGACCTGCCCCCCAATCCTTCCCATGCCCAACCCAGATGAGACCCCTCAGTGTGAGTGCATGCTGGCTTCAACCTTGTTCCTGCTAAAAACAGAAATGACTCTGAAGCCAGTCACTAAATCCAGTCCACCTTCGAGGACAAGGGCATGCAGCCACACCTCTTACAAGGAAGAGTCTTCACATTTATGTTTGGAATTTTTCTGTGAGGAAGATTTGTCCCTTGTCCCTCATTCTACTCAGTCCTTTGAAATCTCAGCTTCTCATCTGTGAAGTGAAGGTAACAGCTGTCCTCAACCGAGAGGGTTGCTGGAAGGTTTACCTACTACATGCGGAAAGCACTGAGCACCAACAAAGGCTAAATCCAATGATCAGGAATGATCCACAAACATATCAAACCACCTGCGGGGGTCGCCTCGAGGTCCACTGTAGGGCCATTGGTGCTGGTCTCCTCCAGACCCAGGGAGCAAAGGGCCTGCGAGAGGGCCGCTTGGAACCGAGCTGGCGTTTGCCTGTTTCTGTCCTGTTGAAGCCCGGAGAAGAGAAGGGAGGTCTGGACGTAGAATGCCAAAAGCCCGCTGGAGGCATAGCCTTGCAGGCAGAAAGGGAGGCAGTCAGGTGGAGAGAACCCAGAGGGGCTCTGCTGAGACGTGTTTTGTGGACTGATTTGGGAGATGATAAAAAGCTGGTGGGAATCGAACACCCGAGAAACTATCCTGCAGCCCACTCTTGGAGGAGAGCTTTCCTCATTCTCGGAACAGCTCCATGACTGGAAACAAAGAACGCTAGCCTAGGGCCAGTTATCTGGATCTTGCTTTCCAGATTTTTCTGCCCACTTGCCTTGTGACCCTGAGCAAATGACTGAACTTGTCTGGGCTTCATATTCTATCTGCATAAATTGTGAGAAAGCTGAGAAGAGATGAGGACAAGGCCCAGGCCTTAGAGGTGAGGCCCTAACCCCCGCTTCTCCCTCTGGCACCCCACTTTTCCTGACCCAGACTAATTCCCCACCATGCTTTCAAAGCAAATGCAGCAATCTGGGAGCTTATAAAAGAACCGGGTCGTTGTTGGAGGTTTTTCAGAATTATAGTACCTGTGCTGCCTATCTCTGCCCTCTGCTTCCTACACAGGCTCCCTTTGCTTCTCTGCGCCCACCCCCACGACTGCTCCCTCCTGTTGCCCCCCAGCTGCTGCCAAGGCGCCCCTCCTTGTTCATGTTTTGGCAAAGGCAAGCCATGATCAGAAAGGCTGTTGGGACTCAAAGCCTCCGGAAGGGAGGGTTAGCTCAGGTTTTTCCGCTCCATCATTCACGACCCCGCTGTGGCGTGTTCCCGGACTGACACAGAGCCGTTCTTGCCCTTTCAGGGAGGAAGCAAGGAGTCTGGGGACAGAGCTCCCAGGCTGGGAAAGGGCTTTTCAGAGGTGGGGTTGGGGTGAGGCGGATAAACATTTGATTTTTTAAACGGGCCCTCTCCTGCCTGGGAGGGCTTTCTAGACCGAAGCTGCCTCCGTCGGCTGCTGCCTCAGCGTCACGGTATAGCCCAGTCTCCGAACCCTCTGGCATTTTCCTCCACCCCCAGTTTTCCTGCAGCCCCTGCCCTCCTCGGGCCGCCCAAGCCCAAGCCCAAGCCCGAGGCTCCCACCCCTGGCCCCGCCAGCTCTAACTTCCAGCGCTGGGGCGCCCCCTGCTGCTCGGAACTGTTGTGACCTTCGGGCCGAGGGTTCGATCTGGGGGGTGCTGGTTGAGTCTACCGTCACGTGGACACGGACTTAGTGGTTCTCGATAAAAAAGAACCTCTCAAAAAAAAAAAAAAAGAACCTCTCAGTGGTCCACGGGCCGGAACTGTGCTGGGTGTCGGGGAAGATACAGAGTGAGTCTCTGCTGGGTTCCGGCCTGGGGGGCGAGGTAGCAAAACCACATCCTGTGAGCCTCCCCACCTCCTGCCCCGGAGCGCCACACCCATCCCCCCAACACGTACACCTGACCCCCCTTTCAGCCAGCCCCCAGGCTCTGCGCCAGCCTCCCTGCTCTGAAGGGAGACTCCACGCGCCCTCGGGGAGAGGGCCGGGCGAGGCAGCGTCAAGGGCCCTTCTCTGCAGATGGAGCTAAGGCGCCCCTTGCTCTTCTGGCTGGCGGCGGGGGGTGGGGGGGGGTGGGGGGGGAGAACTACGCAGCAGCCAATGGCAGGGGCCTGGCCTCGTCCCCTTGTGCCACACTCTCTGCCGGGTTCCGCCAAGAACCAAGCCTGTTTTTCCATCTTCCAGCCCTCGTTGACCCCTCCGAGCTCCAAGGGCCCCCACACCAGGACCGGAGCCCAGTCACCCATGAGGCTAAGCAGGCTCAGTTCCCCCGGGCCCAGCACACCGGAGGGGCCCCCCGGGAATGTTTTAATTTATTTTAAAATCAGAAGGAAGACATAAACTTTTAGGCTTAAAATACTTTGATATAGAATATTAGCACTTTCATCTTTAGAGCAACCCGGTTGTAAAATACAACTCTAAATACTATTTTGATGTAGAAAAGGGTCCATGAAGGCAAAAGTGCTCAGGGCCACCCCCCCCCCCCCCCCCAGAGTCCTAATGAACCCCCGGACATGACTGTCCACTTGGACAGCCATCTGAGGCCCCACAGAGCTACGGTGTTGGCAAAGGCCAGATTCCTTGAACTTTGCTGTGTTCGGATTCTCTCTGTAGAGCCTCATGTGGAGTCTTTGCTTTTTATTTTCTCTCTTAATAAAAAATCTGTAATGTTTACATTGCCAGAGAACAAACAGAACCTTGGCTTGTGTTTCACATTTTAGGAAATGGTTCTCGAGTACTTTTGGCTATTCCTTCATGTTCCTGGTAGTCACACGCTCGACCCCCTTTGGAATGGAGGGGCAGTATATCAGGATGTTGGTGGGTGGAGTGAGCAAGTGAGCCCCTCCAGCGCTCCCTCCCACAGCTGATCTATCTGGAATCTTGGCTCTGACTTCCCAGGGCTCTTCTTCCAGATCCCAGACCTGCCCCCAGGCCATCTCCCAGTCCAACAGCTCCGAGGCTTATCTTCTTTTAACAGGCCACCCTCCTAAGTGTCCTCAGCACTGGCCGCCTCAGGGTTCCAGAAGCTTCTTCCCTATCCACTTTGTTACCTCCCCCACTATGTTGGTCTGCTTGGGCTGCCATAAAAAAGTCCCCCAGACTCTGTGGCTAAACAACAGAGATTTATTCTCCCACAACTCTGCAGGCTGGAATGTGCTGGTGGGTTTGTTTCTTCTGAGGCATCTTTCCCCGGCTTGTTGCTTGCCCACTTCTCCTCTCTATCCTCACAGGGTCACCCCTCAGCATATGTGTGTCCCGATCTCCTCTTCGTAGAAGGACACCAGTCATTGAATTAGGGCCCATCCCAGTGACCTCATTTTAACATAATTACCTCTTCAAGGGCCCTATCTCCAAATACAGTCACATTCTGTGGTACTGGGGGGTTCAACGTATGAGTTGGGGGGAATGACACAATTCAGCCCATGATATCCCCCACCACCTCCATCTCCACGCACAGAAATGGTTGACAGGACAGACATCTTTGGGGGCCATAGGGTAGATTGATGGAAACTATGGCTTTTGACAGGCTAAGTGCTGCTAAGGCGTGCCCAGCATGGAGACTGGGAGAGGGAACACTTGTCTGGGAGAGGAGGAGGTTCTCCTCAGATGGGTCCATTTGGCAACCCCTTGAAAAGACTGCCTCTTGACGCTTGTGAAATAGTTACCATCAACGGGAAGGACTTAGTGCCCCTTGATCTATATTGATGGATACTCTTTTTACTCCTGTGTAAAAATTACAATAGAAAGTAGCAGCCCTCCATCCCCCAGACCTACCCAGCCCCTGGTGCCTCAACCCAGATATTATTTGCTTTTCCAACCAAAAGGTCAGATCCTTGTTCCAAAAATTATTCAACTGCTAAAACTCCAAATTCATGAATTAAATTTATGAAGAATCTCATAAAGAATTATTTTCAGAGGAAACTTTTACAGAGTTTACATACTAGATTTACATACCTTGTCTATGCTTATCCAGTGCTTGGATTTTTGAACATTCTTGAAAACTTCCTGGGGCACCTGGGTGGCTCAGTTAGTTTAGCATCTGCCTTCAGGTCTGGTTGTCATCTTTGGATCCTGGGATCCAGCCCGGTGGAGAACCTGCTTCTCCCTCTCCGTCTGCCTGTGCTCTCTCTCACTACTTCTCTGTGTCAAATAAATAAATAAAATCTTTAAAAAAAAAAAAAAAGATACTAACTTCCAAGGGGCCTCCCGGTCTGCCACCCCCACCCCCCAGATTTTTTTGTCCCACTCATTTAGCTGGTGCTTACTCTGAGTCAAGTTCTTCAAAAAGCTGGAAGAGGGATAAAGTGGGGGAAGATTAATCTTTTCCAAAAAGAATTATTCCCAGGATTCCAAAGCCAAATGCAAATTAAACATACATATATATTTTAAGATAAAATACTGTTTGGCACTTTCCCAAGTTGGTGCTCCTTTCCATTACTACACTTCCAGATCTGTGTTCTGAGCCCATCAATTCTGCTAGTAAAGTCAGAAAGAGCCAGAGTCACTTCTTAATCCTACCCGTTCTGGCTGGGAGCCTTTCTGGCCCTCCCTTAACCTGGCCCACATCGTCCCCCCGCACCTCCACCCTAGCCCACAACTCCCCCCTTGTCCCATCCCTTCCCCATCCCTCCCCCTTCCTCCCACCTCCCCACCCCTTCATCCCCCACTCCCCCACCCCCGCTCCGGGTGGAAGCTGAGGGAGGTGAGGGAGGGCAACTCCTGCAGCTGTCTCATCTCCTTCAAAGCAAACCCCTCTGCTCCCGTCTCCAGATGCTGACTGGGCTTCAGAGGAACTTTAAGTCCCAGCCTGATGGCCACTCCGCCCTGAGTTGCTGGTACAGAATACCGGTGGCCCCCAGCTGCCCCAGATGCAGAGTTCAAACCCGGAGTGAGCCAGGCTGTCTGGTGCCTCGACTTCCCTAACAAAACAAAACACAGCCTCCTCTGCTGCCCTGTTCTCTTGCGCGAAGGGCCTGGATCAGACCGGAAGCCTTTCTGGGAACTCCTGTAAGAGCTTCCCAAGACATTCCGCCTCTGTTATCTCACCTCCCTAAGCACACTGTGCACCCCTGTTCTCCTCACCAAACCCAATACACTCGGGCAAATTCCAACCCAGAGAGCTGTGTTAGCATACAGGCTCACATTGCCCACTTTATTCTGCACACCTTGGGGCCTGGGACGCTCTCCAGAAGCATTGCCTCCAGAAGCATCTCCCCTTGGGAGCCTCCAGACGTTGTCGTGCCTGGGCCCACCAACAGGCCTTTCAGAGGTACCCTGTGTGGATGAAGAGACACTGAGAGCTCAGTTCCCTCCCAGCCTCTGAGAGGCGCTGCCCCTGGGCCTGCATCTCTTCTGGGGGGAGGCCCGGAATAATAGGAACAGCACTGCACCAGCCTGGAGACCCCAGCCTAGGGTCCCACTGTGCTCTGTGTGGCTAGGAAGACTCCCCTCCCACTCCCTGTCTCATCCTCTCACCCTGACCCTGGAGCCTCTACTTGGGCCCTGAGCGGCCCCAAGACCCTTGTGAAAATCTTCACGTTAAAAAAAAAGATTTTTTTTTTTAACGTGGGGGGCGGGCACCTGGGTGGCTCAGTCTGTTAAGCGTCTGCCTTCAGCTCAGGTCCTGATCTCAGGGGCCTGGGATCCAGTCCTGCATCTGGCTTCCCACTCAGTGGGGAGCCTGCTTCCCCCCTGCATCTGCCTGCTCATCCTCAGGTGTGTTCTCTCCCTCTCTCTCATGCTCTCAGATAAGCAAATAAAATCTTTAAAAAGGCGGGGTGGGGGGGATAAAGTCTTCACAAGGAATAGACTTAGTTCCCAGGGGCAGATGGGGAACAGGCCCCACATTGTTCTTCCACTGCCCATTTCTTCGGTCTCTCTTCTCAGGCACCTCCGCCCAAAACACACTTATCGCTTCCTTCCTTCCTCACCCACAACAGTCAACGGTACAGAGTCCTGGAGGCTGCAGGCCCACAGACTCACCCGATGGAGCTCTGTCTGGAACCCAGGGTTAGGCTCCACTGGGGGGGCCCTCCTCGCCCGCCGTTCTGTCCTGAGACGGTTCCCATCTCCGGTGGTCCTGATACCCCAGGGCTACCCCTGAGACACCTGGAGGTAAGTTGACACCAGCCTGGGTTCTCATGGTTTTGATAGCAGAAGTCGGGCAGGAGTCACTGCCCCCCATGAAACCAGCACGCGAACCCTTGCGACCTGAGGGAATCATGAAATTTTGAAGTAAGAGGCACTTTGAAGTTGCCAGCTCAGCTGTGACCCAGCACCCTCCTCCAAGGCCCCCTTGCCTCTACCGGCTTGTGGCCAACTAGGGAGACCCTCCTCACAGCGTGGCCCAGCCTCCCCTCAGAGCAACAGGGAATGAGCGATACTAACAGTAACGAAGCATTACAGAACTCTGTGATGGGCCTGGCACAGGGACAGGCACTCAGGGATATGACAGGGGTGTTGCCAGTGCCCTGTGGAGTAGAGCCAGAGTCTACCCTGCTCGTGGTATGGATATATTCAACACCAGGAAGAAGAGTTCCTGAAAAGGCACCTCTCTGTGCCTCAGTTTCTCCACTCATAAACTGGGATAATAAAAGTACCTATTGCCTTTCAGAGTTAAGTGAATAGATATCTTAAATATTTCACAGATTGTTTAAAAATGTACCTGGTACCTAGTCGATGCTATATAAATGTTACTATGTGAGTCTATCTAGCCAGGGCCCATTCTGGAGAGAAAACTCCACAGTAATTTGAACAGGGACGTTCTCTCTTTCTTTCTTTCTTTTTTTTAAGATTTTATTTATTTATTTGACAGAGAGATCACAAGTAGGCAGAGAGGCAGGCAGGGGTTGGGGGGTGGAGGGGAAGCAGGCTCCCCGCTGAGCAGAGAGCCCAACCCTGGGATCATTACCTGAGCCGAAGGCAGAGGCTCTATCTAACCCACTGAGCCACCCAGGCGCCTCTGAACAGGGAAGGTTTAACATAAAAACTTATCAACTGTAACAGAGGATTGGAGTAACACTAGGGAGTGTAAGAAGAGCACGTGAAAGGAACAGTTAAAAAGCTGCTGGCTGAGGGGGAAGGCCCCCACACCAGACCTGTTATAGGGGGCACAGCTGGGCCCACTGGGTACCACAGAAGTCACCCTGGTGTTGCAGCGGTGGAACTTGCTGGAAATGTGCCATCTGGGGGGCTGGGGAAAGCTGGGCAAGAAGGTGTCAGCCCATAGGCCTGGGTTTGCTGATGGTTCTGGGTGCTGCTGGCCACCATGCGCCATGGGTCTGCAGTGGGTGTGCGGCCCGGGCTGTGGAAGGGGAAGCTGGACCCAGTGAAGCCGCTGAGGCTGGTCGTAGGAGCCTGCGCCTGGGCACCCCAGAGCCAGACCCTTTCCTCCTCAGTGTCTCTCCAGTGCCCTCTCCTCACAGAGCTTTGGTGCCAGCTGCCAGCGTTGGGGGGAAGATTTACAGGGCCCATATTCAACCTCACAGAGCAGGCGCAAGGGGTAAAGTCAAATCAGAGATGCAGGAGGTCAACAATGGGCACAGTGAGCTATTATTATTTGTATTATTTGCATTCTTTACATAAGCCCTTTAGGAAGTCGGGGTCAGAAAGACAGAAATGCTGGAAGAACTCTGGGCTTCACCATGCTGGCTTCAGGGGGTCCCGGGCCACACACAGTGGACTGCACAAGTCCGGGGCTCCTCTCCGCCGGGTGAGGGGGCTTGGACGCCCCTGAGACAGAGGCGAGTGTCTGAGTAGGACAACAGGCAAGGCCCTGCCAAGCCTTGGGACTATGGATGTTTCCCAAGGCCTGATTTGTGAGTTGGGGACTGCAAAAGAGTCAGGGACCTGAAGGGGTCTGCTGAGGCCAACCTGGCACCAGGACGCACCTCCGGGGTCAGTTGCCTGTTTTGCCAGAGACAGCAAAGAGCCGGACTGGAGATGGAAGTGTGGTAGGGATCCCCGTTAACCAAACTAACAAAGGGGCCCCAGAGGGCTGGAAGATGTGGTGACTTTATTGCTCGTTGTGGGGGGAGCAGCAAGGTGTTTGGCTCACATTTCAGTGTGTCCTGTGGCCACTAGAGGACCTCAGAAGTCATGCACTCCTCAAAACAAACTAAGGTCCTTAGGAACCGTGCCTGGAACTTTCCTGGGATCCGAACCTGATCTCACTGCTCCACGCTGTGCAGAGAGTGGTCCACAGACCACCACATCAGCAACACCTGGGAGCATGTGAGAAATGCAGACTCTCGGGCCCCTCCCCATAGAGTGACTCAGAACTCAGATCTTTGAACCCCTGAAGGATTCGTGTCCATCAGGGTTCCAGAAACCCCGCTGAGTTCTGGCCACGTAACTCCCCAGTGCAAAACGCACATGAGGGTCCTCTTGTTAAAAGATGAACAATTTCAAAACAGCTGCAGAATTCTGTTTTGTTTTTACTGGGATACAAAATATACAGCATAAAATTTGCTATTTTAACCCTTTTGGGGTGCACAATTCAGCGGCATCGACTACATTCGTATTGTACAATCACTGTCGTCCATCTCCAGGCTCTTCCATCTTCCCAAACCGAAACCCTGTAGTCCTTAAATAATAACTCCCCATTCCCCAGCCCCCAGGGCCCTGGAAGTCACCACTCTATTCCCTGTGTCTACAAGCGTGACCGTTCTCAGTACCTCATATCCGTGGAAGCAGGCGGCATTTGCCCTTTAGTGTCTGGCTTATCCCACTGAGGAGAATGTCTTCAAGGCTCATTCAATGTGACAGCAGAGTGCTGAGCCAAGTGTGGGCCCTTCTGGGCCCAGGTCAGTGGCTGCCCAGGTCATATGTCCACATGCTACTCTAGAGCAGTGAAAGAAAGAGGACATGTTTAAACAAGTCCCAAGATAACTACTCAGTGTTTCCTCAAAGCAGAGGCTTTGTGTGTGTGTGTGTGTGTGTGTGTGTGTGTGTGTGTGTGTGTGTGCATTTTTCAAAGCCAAGGATGAGAAACTAGAGAACGTTTTCCTAATTACATCTATACAGCAACAAGGAAAACAGGGAAGGCATTTTCAAGGTGTGAAAGGTCAGCTCCGCCTAAGGTTTTCAGTAGGGACCCTGGAGAGAAGAAGAGAGAGGCCATGTCCACATCACACGTCTGGGGAACAGACCGCGGCTCCCTGCTTCCCCCTACTCCTCCACTGAGAGGTCAAAGCCCCAGAGGGATGGTGTCAGGAAGGCAGGGAGCTTGCTGGTGTCCTCCATCCTCCCTGTGGACGCTGTAATTTATCCTCGACGAGGAGCTGGACACAGGGTCGGCATGTGCATGCAACACCACGGGCCACGTCACAAAGCATGACCCCCCAGAAATGTGGCCAAGGGCACCGAGTCCGAGATTACCTTCCACCAAGCAAACTGACCTAACCCCTCGCCTAAAATAACGTCATGTGTATGATTTCAGTTTATTCCCAAAATCATCAACATATTATTATTTTCAGTAACTGGTGTAGCATTTTACCCACCACCGTCTCACTCACATGGCAGAAATCTCACCGAAGTAGTAAAATGAAATCTGAACATCCATCTTTTGAACAAAACAGCTTTATTGCTTTGAGGGCATGGAGAAGTTTAGGGGAGATACATTTCAGGCAGGAAAACTCCCTCGGGGTTTTTTTGTTTTTTTTTTTTTAAGATTTTATTTATTTATTTGACAGAGAGAAATCACAAGTAGGCAGAGAGGCAGGCAGAGAGAGAGGAGGAAGCAGGCTCCCCACCAAGCAGAAAGCCCGATGTGGGGCTCGAACCCAGGACCTGGGATCATGACCTGAGCCGAAGGCAGCGGCTTAACCCACTGAGCCACCCAGGCGCCCAACCCCTCGGGGTTTTTCATGAAGACCCGAAAATGGTTTATCATCAGCTTATCAGTTACCCTATTGAAATGGAAGATTTTTATGGTTCTGGAAAAGCCTGTTTCTTCTCGGCAGCAGTGATACCTGGTTTTACACCCTCCTTTGTTCAGTTGACTCTGACCTCATCACTTCTACCAAAGTACGTGTCAACCCGGATCCTGCAAAATATCGCACGTTTCAAATTGCTGTCTTTCAGTAAATTCTTGATGCGTTATCTGGCTTTGTCCCAGGCTCTTAAGATGCTTTTTCAAGAAACCTGCTTGGACCTGTAGCAAGAAACGACGCTGAGGTTTTCTTTCTGAAGAGGAGTTGCAGAAATGTTGAGGTTGTGACTTCATTTCTTGTCCGAGTTCCCAGGATCCCCACTTCCCATCTGCACCCCATTTACTGAGCAGTCCTCCCTCGGCTCCCGGCACGGGGCTGAAGGGGGGGCAGCTCCGGAAGCCTCCACCGCCCTGAGTCATTAGAGCACAAACACAGCCTGTCCGGTGCCCGCTGCCCAGCACGTGACTCTGCTTGGCATGAGGCCCCGTCTGAGTCACAGTCAAGCAGGAAAAACAGGGCCTTGTTTTCCTCATACATGTCCAAGGCTGCCTTCCAACTTGACCACGGCCACAGAAGCATGGAACCCCACAGCTTCTTGGCAATTAAACGGTTTTCACACTTCTATTTTTAAAAGCCTTGGAAACAAGTAACCTGGGGGCTCAGGGCGGTTGGGGGAATGTCTTTCCAAAGTTCTCCCAGCCAAAGGCCCTGCCCTGGCCGGGGTCCCAGAGCAACTGTGAAACCGAAATGCCACGACAGGGCCCTCTCTCCAAACCTGCTCCTCAGGTGATAAAAACAGAAACACCGGAGGCACCCCGGATCCTCACAGTCTGTTCTGCTTGATGACGCAGAGAACCTTCTGGCCCCTGGGCCCCAAGTGGTCCGGATTGTCGTCCCACTGCTTTGTGTGGGTATGTCAAGCTTTTAGAGCTGAAACTCTACTGCAGTGGGTCTCCCGCCTGCTGACTGGGCTCAGAGGTGGAGGGCAGCAGGCAGGAGATTGCTGGGGGAGCCCGTGGTGAGGGCCGGGGGGGCCGGGAGCCGCAACCGGGAAGGGAGGGGCAGAGGAGGAGTGGCACTGGGATGCAGTCTGGGCAGACAGTTCTGCGCTCTGAGGCTGGGTGGCCCCACAGGGGCAAAGGGGGTCAGGCCTGAAAACCACCCCTTCCTCCTCTTTCCCAGTCAGTCAGGCATCAGGTGTGGCCACCCGGGGATGGGGTATGACGGTGGGTGAGGTGCCTCGTGATGGGGAGGGGCAGTGCTGACAACACAGGCCCTCCTTATGAGCAGCACCCAGCCATCTGGGGAGTAAGTCCCTCCTTCCTTCTCACGGCGAGACCTGCCCTGTCCATTTTTCTCATCTGCCAACTAAAGAAAAAAAAAGTGAAATTCACATAACATAAAATCATAAAATGAACCAGTTTATCTTTTTTTTAAAGATTTTACTTATTTGAAGGCGCCTGGGTGGCTCAGTGGGTTAGGCCCCTACCTTCGGCTCAGGTCATGATCTCAGGGGTCCTGGGATCGAGTCCCACGTTGGGCTCTCTGCTCAGCAGGGAGCCTGTTTCCCTCTCTCTCTCTCTCTCTCTGCCTGCCTCTCTGCCTACTTGTGATCTCTCTCTGTCAAATAAATAAATAAATAAAATCTTAAAAAAAATATTTTACTTATTTGAGAGAGAGAGTGCATGCAAGCAGGAGGAGTGGTAGGCAGAGGGAGAAGCAGGCTCCCCAGTGAGCACGGAGCCCAACGTGGGACTCTATCCCAGGACCCTTGGGACCATGACCTCAGCCAAAGGCAGACACTTAACTGATGGAGCCACCCAGGTGCCCCTAAAATGAACCATTTTAAAGTGCCCGATTCGGTGACCTTTAGGACACTCACATTGTTGTACAACTACCACCTATATCAAGTTTCAAAATCCGGTCATGGCCCCAGGAACAAACTCCACCCCATGGACCAGTCCTGCCCACGTGCCACCTCCCCCTCCCAGGGCTCCACGCACTTACCTCCCGTGGGCATGGCACACAAATGGGATCATAGACCGTGTGACCTTTTGTGTCAGGCTTCCGTCCCGCAGCCCAAGACGTTTGGGGTCTGTCGCTGCTGCAGCGTGCATCAGTCCTCCAACCTTCCAGTGGCGGAACCGTCCTCCGCGGTGTAGCTATGCCGGCTTTTGTGTGTGCCCTCGTGCGCTGATGCACATTGGAACTGTAGCACGTCACCGGTTTAAAGAGTTGCTTAGGCACCATGTGCAAATTCTCGGTCATGGAAAATAGACTTCACCTCATTTGGAAGCAGAAAAAGCCCTCCAGTCTCCTGTGCGGATGGGACATACCATCAGTTTATACTCCAGGAGAGGCTCTTGCTCAGTGGAAAATCCAATGCCTTCCAGCCTCCCTGGGCCTGATAGTGGCACTGCAAGTTGTCCCTTGCCCTCCTGCCACCAGGTGCATGTCAGGGTGGCCTTGGCCTGGCCATGCCTGGCTCAGGCCGCGCTAAGCCATTTCTGTGGGTGCAACCACGCCTCTCCGCTCCGGGAAACCAGCCTGGGATTCGGGACATCCTGCCACCTTGGCTCCAGTGCCCTGTACACCCTCCCATGTTGCCGAGGAGTCTTTGCCAATCAGCCTAAGTGCCACCCTCCTTGACTGCAGACAGGACGCGCGGGCTGCACCCATGTCTTCTAGGGTGCAGCCTGTTGGTGAATCTCCCTACGGTCCTTTCGCCCACCTCGGTCCCCATCTGAGGGCAGAGGAGACGGTGCCCTCTGTAACTCCCTAGTGCCTGGGTCAGGGCAAAGGCTGGATGTGAGGCTATGTCCGGGGCTCCTCGGCGGGCTGCTTGAGGTGGGCTGCCCAGCCCATCCATGCTCATCCATTTCCGCACAGCTTCCTTGCCCCGCGGGCTCTGTTCCCTCCTTCTCTGGTACTCCGAGGGGCTCCAGCACCTAGCATGGATCCAAAAATGTCTGGGGACTAAAGAACCTCTCTCTTGGACATTTCAACTCCCTACCAAAATGCTTCTCTAGAAAACCCCTTACGAGAGGGCCCTCTGCCGTGTGGTTTCGGTTTTATACACACAGTCTGTGATCATCACAGCAGTCCCCCAGGAGGGCATGACGATCTCTGATCGAGCCCACCCAGGAGGGAAGTGGCAGGGCCCCCGCCTCTGCCTGCCAGGTCCGTTCTGCCGTGGACCCCCTCTGTGCCAGGCTGGGGCTCACCCCTGGGGCTCCCCAGGCGCTGTCGGGGCAGAGGTGGGGAGCAGGCTTTCAGATGACTTTCAGTGTAGTGGGGAAGCTGTCCGCCAGGGCGAGAGAGAGTTTTGCTCAGCCTGAGGGAAGAACCTCCTTTCTGTGGAATTTTGAGTAACATGTATATAAACACTCTTTCTATCATAACCCAGTGCCGACTTGGCCCAAAGGACATCACCAGGGACATCACCAGGTGAAAACCTTACTGTTAAACCTCAGTCCAGAAGAGAAAGCTGGCAGGAGGGAGGAGGGAGGTGGCGGACAGCACCTCCTCCTCTG
Organism: Lutra lutra; assembly: GCF_902655055.1. Lineage (NCBI taxonomy): Eukaryota > Metazoa > Chordata > Mammalia > Carnivora > Mustelidae > Lutra > Lutra lutra. The sequence continues at coordinate 38,671,111 of NC_062284.1, forward strand.
GATCCTGACGACATCCTCCCTGAGGCGTCTGTTCCTCTCCCCGCAAGAGTTGCTCGGACTTGAAGGCAGGATATTGTCTACCCTCCTTTCCAGCCACAAACACAGGCGGTGACACAGCGTGGGTGCCTGGGAGGTGCCCCGGGAACAAATACCCAGGAGGGGGTGCTAGGAAGTGGGGAAGGAGATGGCCAGTGGTCTTAGAGCCTGAAACAGAGGCATATGTGAAACCTTTGCACTATTTTTTTCCCTTAAAACGTGGATGGGGAGTGAGAGTGCTTGTTTTTCTTTCTCTTTAGAGTGACGAGCAGTGAACAGCGGATGCCCCAAGGAAAAGACTCCAATGACCAGCACTCTGAGCAGAACCCACCCGCCCTGTACTGATGGTGTCCCCCCTCCGGCCTCCTCTCTGGCCAGGTCTGCTGACAGGATGCTGGGGGTCCCAGCAGGAAACAGGCAGGCATAGTAGTTGGGATTTATCCCTCCCCTAAGGATGGTTGTACTTCCCCTCCCTCCTGCTCCCCAGGTGGACGTCTGGCTGTGGGTGAGGAAGAAGGGGAAGAAGGTGAGGAGGTCTGTTCTGGGCAGAGAGGAAGTCGCTGGCACTCACCAGGATGACAGCTGGTGTCCCCTCGTGCTGTGAGAGGGAAACTTGGGAGGAATCTTCTGGTGGGAGTCAGGCCTGGAAGGCCCATGTCCCAGACAGCCTGCATTCCCAATGTGAAGCTTTAAAGCAGGGGGGTTGGAGAGGAGAGAAAAGGTTCTATAGTCCTAGACAGTGGTGTGTAGTGCAGACCTGAATGGACACTGAGGTGGATGGTGTAGCCATGACAGGTGGTTTAAGGCTCTGAACCAAAGGAGAGAGAGAGAGAGAGAGAGACATTCTGGGGCCCAGGAGGCAGGATAGAGCCCCTGACCATGGACAAGCACCATGGTATCCAACTGCGTGAGGCTCCACCCTTCCCCAGCCCATTTTTTTTGCCTCTCTATGCCTTGGGGGTCCGGAGTAGGCCTGGGATGTGGGGAGGTGTCCATAGTCCTCAAGGCAGGAGGTGAACTTCACCCCAGCTTGGCCACTTGCCTGGCAGGGGCCCCACGGAAGTCCCTGCGGCTATAAATAGGTACTTGTCCAAATTCACTCCAGCAGAGGCTCCTATGGGCTGGGAAGACAAGAGAAGCATACACGGGGCGTGTGAGGAAGAGAGAGACTGGTTTCCTGAGAGCTGGAAGCTTCCGGACAGTCACTGCCATGTGGGAGTGTATGTGTGCACACACACGCACACACGCACATGCACACGTCTACACCGCTTCACTTCTGAGACCAGCAGACCCCACCTTGCTGCTCCCCAGGAAGGAGGGCTCCCAGCCCAGTGTCTTCGCTGTGAAGTGAGTGGTGGAGGCCCAGACAGACCTGAGGTGGTTCTAGTGAGGAGGGAAGGGGACGCTTTCCGACTCAAGGGAAAAGCGGGGGGGGCAGAAAAGGAGGGATGTGGAGGGAAGGAGTCCTCCCTGAGCAGCTGCAGGGGGGAGGCCTGGGCTGCAGCCAAGGCCCAACCACCGCCTGAGGAAAGCAGATGGCGCGGGCTCTCCCGCTTGCAAACCCGGCCCTGCTCCTCTGTGCTTCCCACGCATTTCTTCAGAAGGCGCGTGGATTTGGCTCCAACACCCATATCCCTGGTTATTGTTTCCTTTTAGATGTTCCTTTTAGCTTCTACCTCAGCTGAAATCTGAAGATTAAGCCAATTTCTTTGTCTCTCGGACTCTTGTGGAGAGCTCTCACTGTACTTCCTCCGCAGGCCTCCGAGGACAGAAAATGGTTGCTATGGGGATTCCTTCATTTGTAGAGTCATCATTTTCAGAAAAAAAGAATGATTCACAAGTTCTTTCAGGATGAACAGAGTGTGTCCTTGGGGACAACATGATGTAATAGTGTTTAAAAGAGGAATGATGACCGGCTTTGGTTTGTGCATGTTTCCTCTTCTTCTTCAATCTCTGTGCATGCTTAGGGCCCACCAGCAGCTTCCTCAGAGCTTTGTTCTGCACACAGAATTCTAGCTGATGCCTGACACCTCCCTTTGCCTACTCGCAAATCTGAGGGCAGGTGTTACAAATGTAGAAATGCCCAGCGAGGCTCACCAGGGAGTTACTGTTAGAGTCTTCATGGCCACTTCTGGGCCTACCCAGCTGGATGAAGTTATTAGCCTGAGGGTGCCACGGGGCCTTTGCACATTCATTTACATTATGACTGGCTGGGCAGAAGGCTTTCCCTAGTTTGACTCTCTCCAGAAAGCCTGGGGTTCATAGAGCAGCCTGGAAACTGAGGTCCACAGAGAGGATGGACTAACCCAAGTCCCTAGTGTATGTAAGGTCCAGAGTTAGGCCCAGAAGCCAGGCATTCTAAACATCTGTGGCCAGCAGAGCAGAAGGAATACGTTTATGAGCCAACTCTTTCCTAATAATGAGCAAAGAAAAGGAGGCTGGCTTCTTGGAACAATAGAAAAAAGTAATGAGGGGTTAAAATGAGATTGAAATCTGATTAAAACAATCCTTTTCTTTTGGAAGGAGCACTGTACAGGGAGTCAGCTGTTGACCTTGGGGAAGTCACTCTCCCTCTCTGGGGCGCAACTTTCTCACCTGCCAACTGAAGGGGCAGGACTAGAATGAGTTTGGATCCTTCCAGTGATGACAGGCTTAAATACTGCACCTGCACTGGAAATGTTAGCAAAGCCTTCTCCATGCCAAAATTAATGTGCAAGGATTCCCTGGGGCCCCCAGCATCAAGCCCACACTCCCTGCCTGCAGCTCAACGCTCTGTGTGATTGCTCACAGTTCATCTTTCCAGTCTTATCTCCCATGGCTATTTCCTCTGGATTACTTATTGTTCCAACCACCCAGCTTCCACACCTGTGTTAATACTCTCTACTTGCAAAGTACACCTCCTCCCACCCCAGTGCCCTGGCCTGAACACATCCAGTTAGTCTTACAGCTCTCTGTTAAAATGCCACCTCTCTCGGGAGGTCTTCCTGGAATACTGAGTTTGGGGTTGTGATCTTTCCAATCCCCTATCCACCATCATCGCCTTCACCTTAACACGTGTTGTAATTATCTGGTTATTGGGTTCAACATATATTCCTGAATGATGAGCAGGTGTAGGACAATGACAAATTCAGACAAACTTCTGCCCTCATGGAGCGGGTAGGGAGGGAGGCATTAATCAAATGATCGTGTTCATGAATGTGTAATTGCAAACAGAGAAGTGTGAGGGAGGAAAAGGGTTCCCTGAGAGCTCATCCAGAATGGGGAAGGAGAGGGTGGGCAAGAAAGGAGGTATGGCTAGGAGGGGAGGAGCCTGAGCAGAGGACAGGGAAGGCCCAGGTAGGGGGAGGTCTCCCAGATCAGGGGGCCAGGAGGAAGTGAGCTGCCCCTGGTGGGTGGGTAGGCAGAAGGCAGCCCCTGGAGGGTGTCTGGATCAAAGAAGCCATCTGGGGAGCCTCTGAGGGGGTTTTTGGGAGGGAGTGACAGATCACATTTACATTTGGAACAATTTTCTTGGCTGCTGTGTGGAGAATGGCCTAGAGCAGTGAGTGGCTGCTCCAAAAGTGTTAGGAGCACAAAGTGTGAGAAGAACCCAACTCTGCCTTCTGGCCAGACCTCCCCATTCAGTGGGTCTGGAGGGAGGAGAGAGTAAAGATGGAGCCTAATAGGAGACGGTGCTGTGGTTCAGTTAGGAGGTGAGAGCAGCTTAGACAGGAATGGAGGGACTTGGGGCAAGTTTTAGAGATAAAAGTGACCAGGTTTGGCAATTAATTCCCATGTGGATGACAGAGAAAGATGTGTGGGGGTTGAGCCCCCAGTTTCTGGATTATGCAAGTAGACAGTGGGTCGTGTGCCCTGACACAGGGAGACGGGGAAGACCTGATATCAGGGGCAGGAAGCAGATCCTAGCACACAGGCCCCAGGAGACCCTGCAGAACCTCAGCGCCTACCTGGGGCAGGGGAGACCTTGCTCTCCTGGGCTTCCCCGTCAGCCCCTCACAGCTCTCAGCAGCGGAGGCCGGGGTGGGGGCGGGTGAGTGGGGCTTGGTGAGTGGCCCACGTCCCTCACTGCGTGCCTAGAATGGAGATGGGAGGAGGTCTGAAGGTGGGGAGCACACAGGCCTGTTCATCCCCTTGCCCAGGGCAGCCCGGCCCCTGCCTGCCACCTTCCCTTGCAGGAGACCCATGAACAGGCAGTCCACTGGCTGGGACTCTCCCCTCCATCCTGTGGGATCTCAGAGCCGGCAGAAAACCCTACGTGGAGTTGGGGGAATTGGGTCTTAGGCCAGTTATGGGGGGTGACAAATTTTGTGACCTTCCATAGGTCACTGATCTCACCAGATCCTGGAAAGGAGAGAAGCTAGAAGAACCAGAGCTGCCCTCTCCAGAGGCTTAGGACTCTCTGTTCAGCAGGGTCCTGGGTGAAGAGCAGGCTGCACCGCCACAGATGGTTTCGAGGATGAAGAGGAGGGAGAGGAAGAGAGGAGAAGGGGGAGGGGAGGCAGAGGAAGGGAGAGGGACCCTGTTGGGGAGGGGAGGAAAGGTGCGGGAGCAGAGGAGAGGGGAGAGGAGGAGTCAGGGAGAAGGTGTGGAAGGGCCAGAGCAGGAAGAGGGGAAGGGACTGAGGGAGGAGAAGGAGGAGGACACCTGTCCGCTGTCCTAGCGGGGACTGTTCCTGCTCCTTAGAGGAGCCCTGTCTTGCATCCCTCTGTCTTCATCTGCAGGCAGGAGGCCTGCAATGTCTATCTGTACCACAGAGATTCTAACTAAAACTCTGAAGTTCAACTGGAAAGTCACTTTTATATTTCTTTTTTTTTTTTAAGATTTTTTTTTAAGGATTTTATTTATTTGACAGACAGAGATCACAAGTAGGCAGAGAGGCAGGCAGAGAGAGAGAGAGAGAGAGAGAGAGGAGGAAGCAGGCTCCCCGCTGAGGAGAGACCCCGATGTGGGGCTCGATCCCAGGACCCTGGGATAATGACCTGAGCCGAAGGCAGAGGCTTTAACCCACTGAGCCCCCACTTTTATATTTCATTTTACCCCTCCGTGAGAATCTGTAATGGCGACAGATACTTTTTTGTGCTTGTTTAGAAATTCTTTCTTCACAACATCTTCTTTTATGCCCCTCCACGCCCTTTCCCTGTGCTCATAACCCCGGGTGCTTTTCTCCTTGTGCTTTCAGACAGCATGACACGTAAAGGGTGTCGCTCCTTTTAAGTCACTGCTTGTTGTGCAAAAACGGGATTATGTCAAATACAGTTCCCGCCACTGAATGCCTCAAGAAAATCCCTCTGTGTGAGCAGATACGGATCTTCTCCTTTTTAATGGTGTGGAATACTCCATGGTAGGGCCTTCCTAGAGCGCTCCTACAGGGCTAAGAGATTTCTCCCCAATGGCAAAATAGAAATAGAATTTTTTAATGCTGAGACTTTAGTGAATTTATTTTATCTGGCAAGGAACCGAACTACCTGGACAGTTCAAGAGCCAAGACCAGCATCCCTCTGTGAGTTTGTTGGTAAAGACAAAGAAATGGTTCTGCCTCAAGGAGTTTGCTTTCCTGCCTTTAGGCAGACCCCCCACCCCATACACACAGCCCTCTGAGGAAGGCTGAACCATGGGTGTGCAGGATGGAGGCCTGACCATCCCCCCCCACCCCGCCCCCACCGCCACCGAGAGGGCACAGCTCTGGGGAAGAGCATGGGGTGGGGGGAACGCTGATGTTGGAAACGATCTGATTTGTTGTGTGGCCAAGAAACGAGCCAAGTCAGGATTTTTGGGAGACGAGAGAGAGAGTAGGCTCCATATCCAACATGGGGCTTGAACTCACAACCCTGAGATCAAGAGTCACGTGCTCTACCGACTAAGCCAGGCAGGCGCCCAGGCCATGAAGCTAAGTAGGAAAAAGCGGGGTTACTCTAAGGATGGGGAGCGGCCACCCCCCTCCCGCTAACTTTGCCCCAGGAATGTCAACAGCCCCAGCTTATTTCTGACCTCTCATTCCCCTCTGTGAGGCTCCTGCCACTTGCCTCTTGCCTTTCTAACTGCAGAAGGGATGAAAGTCTGAGATTTCAATCAAAAGCTTAAGAAAATGATAATCCCTGGTTGCCCTAATTCTTTCCTGAAAATACCTCACGCTGACAGAAATTGTCTTTAAGCCCCTTTTCTCTTCTTTCATGCTCTAAATTTCCTCCTTAATTAAAAAGAATTGTTTACTGGATGTGGGCCCACAGTGCTTATTTATTTTAACGGATCTTGTTTCTTTTTTCCTTATCTTAACCAAGTGACTTGATAACTCTATAACTCTCTATTCTGCTGTCTTAAAATGCCATTGTCTCTGTCACCAAGGTAACATAATAATGAACTTTATAATCAGCCCATTTCTATTCCCACGGAACGGAAGCTGTGTCAATAGCAAGCAGAAAGCACGGAGCCCCTAAATTCAGCTGCCCTAAATTGTCTGCCTGTCCCTAGGAGAGATTTTAGAATGGTCTTCTCCTCAGAATAATATCTCAATTTCTCTCAACCCTATGACATTTGATGACAACATTAACTGAATATTAACGATGAATGAATGTGTGAATTCCAAAGTACCTGGTTGGATTCCCTGCATAAAAAACAAAACAAAAAAACGAAAGGGGGGGGGGGAAGGGTAGCCAAATGGATACATCACTGAAAACCAGCAACTGTTGATTGACAGAATTTTTTCCCCATTCCTTAAGGTGATCAAGTGCAGTACCCCATCTGAGAATGCCTTGGAGACGTGCCACCCGACGACTTGGGCCTTTGAGCTCAGGGGATTGTGATAGAATTAAGTCTGACTCAACAAATGAGGTCACTGGGAAGAAGCGCTGGCGTTAAATTTACCATTAATGCCAGGGTCAATTTGCTAAATGGTCATCTGCTTGTGGTTCCAGAAGACCTCTGGGTAGATTCCAGAGACTGCCTGGGCTGAAGATAGTTTGCGCTTGAAGTCACCGAACCTTGGTCAGTGCAACTTTGGGTGACTATCGTTGAGTACCCCAGCAAGTGTTTCCTGAGGCAGGAGGCCATTGGGGTATGGAAAGCCTTTGAAATCTGTGGAAGGTGACTTCTCACGGTAAGCGTAGAAATGGCATATGGCAGGAGGGGAGAAAACCATGCCTTTGGTGCCAGGAGACTCAAATTCTCGTTCTGCCACAGATGTTGACTGGGCTGAGCAAATCGAGACACCGGATGGCTCATCTCAGAGGTGTTTTGAGGTTAGCCATTGTGCTGTATCAAATGTGTAGAAAAGTAAGGAATTCTGTTAATCATCAGTTATCGGGCATCAAGGACTCCTTTCCCCCCATTTCCCTGAGCCACGTGTTCCTTATCTGTCAGGCGGAAACACTAATTGCTTTTACTTCCCCAGCCCTCCCCACCAGGACAGTTAACCTGCAGGATGAGAACAGGCACGTGAAATGAAACCACTGGTTTCATTCTAGAAAGCACTAGTGGATATCATTGCCAGACTCTCTCTGATGAAGCTTTTCGATCATTTCCAGCCACAGTTTGAGGGATTCACGAAGTATGCGCTTGCCATGGAGCCTGTGCCAGTTCAAAGGTCAAACCCCCGGTGGGCAGTCGTCTTTTCTCTGGCCCCACCCTTGGGGCTCAGCCTGGCCCGCCTTCAGGTTCTGTCGCTCATGGCCTCCCGCCCCCTGCCGGTGACCTTGGGGAAGCGGGGGGGGGGGGGGGGGGCGGGGGGAGGGGGGCGGCCACAGAGGAGCCTCTCGGCTTCCTCCTGACCCTGCCGTCAGGTCTCCCGAATTCCTAGAACCAGCAGAGCGTAGGGGTAACCTGTGGGCCTGACAGATCGCTTATGAATTATCCGCGGGCCTTGCCGAGCCCCGGTTTTCTCACGTGTAGAATGGAGATGATTTATATCCTTTACTGGGTATTCAAGAGGATGAGATAAGAGAGGTATACCGTAGGAGCTGAATATAGGGTTTTCTCCCTTTTGCCTTCTTCCCCTGCTCCCCTTGCTGCGGCCTTCGAGGAGGCGCTGTCCACTCTCCTGATTCTCTGCTCAGTTTGCTCTCTCCACCAAGGGGGTCTGGAACACAAACTCGGTCACAGGTCTGTGCTTCCTTCTGGAAAAGTCTTCACAAGGCTGCGTCCTGACCTTCCACACTGGCCTTTTCTGCCTGGTCCCAGAGTCTCCACATCTGGGGTTTTTGCGGGGGTTGGGGGCGTGGGGGAATCACCTGGGTGCGGGGTCACTTCAGTTTTCATGTTGCATCTGGAGGTGTCCCACAGCCTCACCATCACGGCACACCCTGAATTGTGGCGAATTGTGGTGTTTGTGCTGCTGGGGAGCCATGAGGAGGCTTCGCTAGAGTTCCTCAAACGGCTGGGTGGCCCCAGAGGCAGAAAGAGGGACCCCCCCCCTCCCCGGCGCCTGAAGTGGGAAGTGAAGGAGGATCTTAGTGAGTGGGGGGTTAACTGAAGGCTCTTAAAATCCCTACTTCCTGCCATCCTTCTGGGGGACACCCAGGGCTGGAAATCAAATTAAGCTGGGCTTTCCCAAATCACTGGAGCTATGCCTTTCAATCCAGGTCACAGGGGTCACAGGCCCTGCCAGCCATACACCAAGGCACACCATTCTGCAGGGGGGAGGGAGTCACACCGGAAGGGCTGGCATGATTGGCATTTGGCACCCCAACCCCTCACTCAGAGGCCTCCCTGCCTCTGCCCTTCCCTTGTCTCCTCATCTCTCTCTTCATTTTTGTTTGTTCTTGTGGCTGCCAATGGGCTCTTGGGTCACCTTTGTCATCATAAACTCATGATTTCCAAAGTGTTCTCTGTTCCTTGAGGATGTGCCTCAGAAAATCGACAGCAGGGAATGCTGGATACCCTCCATCTCCCCCTTGGGATTTTTGATTCACATTATCTGTTCAGAGCTCTGAAAAATCCCATAACCACTGGTTTCATTCTGCTTCTATAGTTTTTTCCGAAACTCTTTTGGTCACGAACACTTACCTGGGAGTTCCCAAGGAATACCTATGAACAGGGTTTGGTGAATCACTCTTTGGGAAAAACTGCCATGAACAATGTTTTATTTGTAGGAACCCTGTGAAGTCAAATTCACTAATGAGGAAGCTGGCATCAAAGGCCGATGGAAAAATGCATGCGCTTTGCTCTAAAGAAAATATGACATTTGTGTAGATCAGAGGTTCCCGCCCTTTTCACCACGAAAGATCCTTTTTAGTTCTTTCCTCAAGGGATTCCATGTTTTGAAAGCTTTTATCTACCCAACAAACTACACTTATTGAATAATAATTTGTTTCTTTGAGTTTTATTCATCAAAGACGTATAACTGCCAATTAGTGCTTCTGATCAGGCAAGATAACCACTGTTACCACACTGAGTTGATATGACTCTAGCCAAAAGCAAATAAACCTAATGTTTTATTTAGTCTGGAAACCTCACTGAGGTAAATGTATGATTTCCTTTGGGCTTTTTGAAATCTTGAAAAGAGCTTGCAGACCGCCCTCACTGCCTTCACAGAGGGCAGGGTGGGTGGGAAGCAGGGCTGTATGTGGAAATGCAGAGAGGACGCCCAGAGTTAGAGGAAGTCGGAAGGTGGTGGTTAGTGAGGGTCCCACAGACAGTGTGGACAGTGAGGGGCTAAGTGGCTACAGCCCCTGGGAAGCCCGAGGGTCCCTGGATAAGGGGGATCAGATCCTGGTGAGGAGATGAGGCCAAACATGGAGCTTTCCAAGAGGAGCAAGAACCTGGACAATGACAGTCGCCAGTCGTGCACCTCCTGAATTCATGTACCCAGAAGAGGGCTGGGGAGTGGACAGGACAGGACAGGAAAGCTGTTGGACTCCTTTCCCCACACCTCCCCGATTGAGTTTTCATTATGAGCTACTGGGTAGGGAGTGAACTCAGTTCTACGGCTGTCTTGGCTAGTGAGGGAGCTTTGAGGGCCCCTTTGATATCGGTCTTCTAGATTGTGGTTGGTGCACCCCAACCCCGGAGGAAGAACCTCTGCCCCAGGGGTTCCCTGACTTAGCAGACCCCATTCCCGATGAAAGCGGTGGGGGAAGGGGGGGTATCATGTTCCTATTCCTGTGGGAAATTGGGGGGTATCATGTAGCTCTACCCTGGATGGCAGATGACCATGGGCTCCTGGTGCATTTGAAATGGGCTTTAGTGTCCTGCCACCTGACTTTGCAGAGGAGCTGCTGGGGGCATGGTGGGTGCAGCCGACGGCCCTATTACCTGAAGTGAGAGAGAGGGCTCCTCCAGGAGGAGGCCCTTTAAGCCCTAATCAGCCCTTCGTGGGCTCATGGATCCTAGCCCTGCTTAGCAGTGGCCTTGAACTTAAACATTCTGCCTTGCTTCATGTTTCTTTTCCCTCATTAGACAGGACCTAGCATTTTCCCAGAAGATACAATCTGTGTCTGGCAGAAGCCTGCTTGCAAAAATAAATCTTTCCCTGAACATTTTCCAGGCTCATTTTAGAAACAAATCTGGGTGATGCCTTTTAGCCATTTCCAAAGACAAACAACCAAGGCCTGAGGCCTCTCTCTGCGGCATACGTGTGCTGAGCACGGAGGAAGGGGATCTGCCCCTCAGAGGAAACCCCCCCCTCACCAGGAAGCATGAACAGCTCTCCAGACTGACCCCTGCCATGAGCCCCTGCTGCTCAGTCTGGTGACAGAGGTGGGATGCCCAAGCCACGCGGGGCGGGCCCTTCCTTCTCACCCTACCCAGGTTCTCCCGCAGGTGGGAGCCTTCTGCGGCTTCTGGAAGCACTGACAGCTGCAGAGGCTACAACCTTCCCCACGTCCATTCACTCACTCATTGGTGCGCTCAGTAAATATTTATATGGAGCACCTGTCCTGTGTCGGTAGCGGCGCCGCACTGCGGGCGGGGCAAGCAGCCGTGAACGAGCACCCACGGGGCCCTGCGCATCCCGGGCGTTGCACGCATGTGGCCAGGACGGAAGGCGGGAGGAACGCGGCGGTCATCCCCGACCCGCGGCATGATCGCGTGTGGGTCTCCCAGGAGCCCTGTGAGCTGGGACGGAAAGAAGGAAGGGAGGGAGGAAGGGAAGCTTCTCTGCGTCTGGCTCGAGCCGTCCTCTTGCACATGCGCTGTCTGCTTAAACTTCCCAACGCCGCCGCGAGGTAAGGAGGTATCTCCGTCTCTGCTCGCACAGAGAAGCAAGCCCCGGCCCAGAAGACGGCAGAGGAGGGACTGACACAAGGTGGGTCTGATTCCAGAGCCCCAAACTGTCTCTCGTGCAGGCACAGTCACACGCGCGCACAGACACTCGTGCACGCGGACACACGCACACGTGAACTGTGGGGTCTCTGCTCCAGCGGTACCAGCGGTTCACCCACATGCCCACAGTTCACCTTCCTTCATCAACACATAGGACACACTGTGTCCTCAGGAGCCCGCTGTCCCAGACGGTGGCTACAAGCCACCTGTGACTACTGAGCACAGGAATGCAATGAAATCCCAACTGATACACGCCTGAGTGCAAAACACACGCAGAATTCCCAACACTTAGGAAGAAAAGATGTAAAATATCCTGCCCTTTCCAATGATCACGTGCTGAATTTATGTATCTTTTGAGATACTGAGTCGAAGAAAACGTGTTCTTAACATATTTCCTGTTTCTTATTTTTGAAACATGGCTACTAAAACATGTAAAATCACACATGTGGCTCACATCCTATTTCCTTTTTTTTTTTTTTTTAAGATTTTATTCATTCATCTGATAGAGATCACAAGTAGGCAGAGAGGCAGGCAGAGGAGGCGGGGAGAAGCAGGCTCCCCTCTGAGCAGAGAGCCTGATGCGGGGCTCAATCCCAGGACCCTGAGATCATGACCTGAGCTGAAGGCAGAGGCTTTAACCCACTGAGCCACCCAGGCGCCCCTTGCATCCTATTTCTAAAAGGTAGCGCTGCTCTGGATAGAAAGAGACTCTAGTGCCTGAGTGGTTCAGTCGGTTAACTGTCTGCCTGGGAATCAGGTCATCATTCCAGGATTCTGTGATCGAGCCCCGGCATGGAGCCCCGCATTGCACTGGGTTCCCTGCTCAGCGGGGAGCCTGCCTCTCCCCCTGGTTGTGCACACGCTCTCTCTGGCAAATAAAATCTTTTTTAGAAAAATAAAGAAATTCAGAAGAGGGGTAGTTAAAAGTAGGGAAAGGGGGCGGGGAGGAAGTAGTGCAGAGCAGGGCACCGAGCAGGGCTGGCAGGTGGGCACTGGCAGTCTCAGGGTGCAATAGCATGGGTGGAGGGGGTGGCAGGCCTTCCTGACCACAGGAATGGGCAACTCCCACAGTGGGGAGGTACGAGGGCTTGTGCCTGAAGGAAGGAAGGAGCCTGTGTCCGTAGGTCCAGGGGGCAGTACAGGCTTCCCCCAACCGAACATGAGTCCTGGAACTGCAAGGACCCTCAAGGTCACCCCTTCTGCTTCTGGGTTTCAGAGAGTTGGTGTTTGCAAGACCCTGATATAAGACCAAGTGGCTCTCCTATGCCCAGGCCCTGGGGGTGGGGGGCGGTTACTCCACAAAACATTGTCCCAGTGCCTGTGACTATCCAGCCTGTTCTAAGCTCTGGGGAAGAAATGGGGATGAAATAAACCCAGAAGCTCATTAATAAGAGTGGGGTGGCCAGTGACCGACAACAGGCAAAGAAACAAATGTATACATCAGGTGTGATCGGTTAAAAGAAAAATCAAGAGGGAGTATGGGTCGGTAGGAGCTCTGTAAGGGAGAAGGTGACATTTCAGTAGGAAGTCCTGAAGTCACCGACAGGAAGAATGTTCCAGAGAGCTGGAACAGCATGTGCGAATGTCCTGAGGTAGAAGTATACCTCTTGAGTTCAAGGACAGCTTCAAGCCAGCATATAGGGCAAAGTGACCAAAGGAGAGGTAGGGAACCTCAGAGCCAGGGTGAGGACCTAAACGGATCTAGAGTCACACAGATGTTTTCCATCAATGGCAGTCATGGTTATCATCATGACTAGTATTCAAAGAGAACACAGGCTTCCCAGAAAGATGGCGACTGCCTCCATTCACAGGATCTTCCAAGATGAAGAGGTACCTCTGACCTCAAGGCCCAGTGCAAAAGAAATGGGACAACCTGTGGCTGGACAGGCCCACAGTGTCTCAGGCTCAGTGGTTTATCTGTAAGAGACACCTGCCAAGAGGCATTTGGACTGTGTGGTCTCTGGGGGGGTGGAAGCATTGTGGCTACTCAAGAGGCAGGAGGCCCAGGTGACCACAGGACTCTGATGTTTCCTACAGTTAGGGAGCCAGCGCCCCAGTGGCTTGCTCATGTTCTGGTTTATCATCTTCTCCCATCTGCCCCCAGCCCTGGGCTTGTCATTGCCCCTTCCCCACTCAAGAACCCACAGTGATTCCCTATGGTCTGCTGTCTTCTTCGTCAGCTGGCCCTTTGCCACACGATCACTCAGGCCCTTCACGTGTCCTTGTCCAGTGGTTATTTGCCAAAAAAAAAAAAAAAACTTGGCTAAGACTGCTGGAGGAAATTACTTATTTTTTGCTGAGAGGGAAAGACCTATTTTAATGAATTTTTCCTCCCAAGAAAATGATCCTTCTGCCCTTCTCTGAACCACAAAGCCAGCGCTGTATTGGCTGTCTTGTCATTTTAAGAGTCCTTTGGGGTGAAGGCTCAGAACAGGTGAGGCTCCTCTGGACAGCCTCATTCCCCAACCTTGGCCTAGACTCACCAGCTACCAGGGAGGCCGGCGGGCAAGTGGGCATGGCAGGTGCCTTCAAGGAGCACCAGCTCCCACCCCATTATGCTCAGCCAACATATAGTGAAGGCCTATGGTGTGTCCACTGCCGTGGCCTGACAGCTTGAATGTGGCCCCTGTGGGGGACACTTGTGTCACAGAAGGGCCACTGCCATTTTTGAAATGAAGACTGGTAGAAACAGAAAACCAGTCTTGTGAATCTGATAACTGCAGAGCTTATAAAACTGCAAGCTTATAAGAATCTTTCCAGAATCCATCCCATCTCATGATGCCTGTTATCTGATCTCTGGAGGGGATCTAGTATGCAGATCTGTCTGTCCGCTCTTTATCGGGAAGATGAGCAGCATTACACAACAATTTGCAAACGAGACTCAGAAAGGTTTAGTGACTTCACTAAAATCACACAGCCCCATGATCTGAAGGCAGAGCGGGACCTCTACACCTGAATCTAGAAGAATTCCCCAATCCAGCTGCTCAGGGAATCCCCTGGGGGAGCTTTTGCGATGACCAACCCCACAGTCAACACCTGGGGAGGATATGATTGAATTGCTAGGCCCAGAGGGGAGGGGAGATCTCCCTCGGTGATGCTAATAGAGGAACTGAGGATCATGACTCCAAAGTCTGCAGACTTGCTGGCCTGGGGACGGAGGAAACATCATGGCTCTGCCGCTGACTTGCTGTGTGATTTTGGGGTAGATTCCATAACCTCTCTGTTCTTCAGTTTCTTCATTTGCCAAAAGGGAAATCTCTTTTGGGGTCTCTTTTGTACATGGGGTCTGGGAGTCACATGGTAATGGGAAGATGCTTGCAAAGCCCACAAGGGAGGACATCGTGAGAAAGGGCTTTGGCCCTTGGCCCTCCTCATATCAGACCAGAGGGAGGGACAAAACGTCCCACGCAGGAAACCGGCTCACTGACCCCCCACATTCTCCACCCTGCAGACCCAGGGGTGCTCTTCCTGGGTTGGATGTCAAGTGTGTCTTGGCAAGGGGAGGGCTTCTCGGAGGAGGGGCAGGTAGAACCAGCCCCATGAGCCAACAGGGCCCCAAGTGGCTAAGGCTGGGCTTATGGTGGCTCCAGAGAAAGAAGAGAGGCCATGGGGCATGTGGGTTCAGCAGCCCAAGCCGCCCCAAGAAGGGAGATTTCCTTGAAGGAGGGCCCACAGACAGAGGCCTGGCCTGATCAAGATGACTGGGGAGAGGGGGTCCTTCTCCAGAATGTGATTCTTGGAGCTTTTCTTTGTTCCCGGTTCCTAATTGTGAAAAATGTGTTACAGAACAAACAGAACTAGGATCACGTTTCCCATGTTATAAAGGTGATTTCACGTTATTTGGTGGTTTTTCAGTATGTTTGTTTTTCTTTGGAAACATTTTGGGGCTCACGGGGACATTACCATGCGATGATGGGGGACTGTTGGAGGCCGTCAGCCCTCCCCATGCCAGGTTTATTATCATGGTGGAGGGAGGATCAGAGAGCTTGAGACTGGGGGTGGAGGGGTGTTGGGGGCTCTCAGGATACAAGACTACGGGGGCAGACCTGAGCCACTGAGAACTCCCCGAAGCCCCCTCCTGCACAGACAGAAGCTGTGTCTCCACAGTCCCCTGTGCCCAGTAGGGACATGCCTCACGCGCCTTTCTTTTTTCTTTTTTTTTTTTTTTTAAGATTTTATTTATTTGACAGAGAGAAATCAGAAGTAGGCAGAGAGGCAGGCAGAGAGAGAGGAGGAAGCAGGCTCCCTGCTGAGCAGAGAGCCCGATGCAGGGCTCGATCCCAGGACCCTGGGATCATGACCTGAGCCGAAGGCAGAGGCTTAAACCACTGAGCCACCCAGGCGCCCCCTCACGCGCCTTTCTAACTGGGGCCTGATGGAAGCAGCTTCCCTGGGGAGTGACGGGCACGAGCCAGGCTGCCAAGGGCAGTCCCGGCCTTCCCTCTCTGACGCAGAGGACAGTTGTCTCCTCAGCACCCTGTCCACGCCGGGCCAGAGGATGCAAGCTGGCTGGCCACACTCTTGCTGGAAATGTGGGCTCTGGAGCGAGGACTTCTTGGGGAAAAAAAGCACATCCTGCTTCAGGAAGCGGAGCTTCAAAGTCTCTTTCTGAGCCCTTTTCTGCTTGTGTACATCTTCTGTAGCCAGAGTCTATATACATGAGCTGGGGGTGGCCAGGAAAGGGGCCACGGGTATAGAGCCGTGTGGCTGGGCACCACCCTTCCCCAGGCCTCCTGGCAGCAAGCCCCCACCCCCACCCCCCAGGCTGCTGTGCCCTGGCCGGGCTGTGGATTTGCTGGAGAGACTTGGGCCGGAAGTCTGCGGTTTCCTTTGGTTTTCTAGCTCCCTCTATCAGGCTTGGAAGGAAATCCCATCTGTTGTGTTTGGCGACCTTTTCTGCTCCCTTGGGTCCTAGGGACCTGAGAAGTGGTGCTCTGGGCCTCTAGACACCATGGACACTGCTGAGTGATTGGCCCTTTGTCACCTTGGTCCCCACAGGCAGTGGCACCACTTAGCCCAGGCTCAGCCCCCCTCCCCCATTCATGCCCCATCTCCATGAGCCACCTTGGGCGCTCCCCCAACCCTGATTCCTTTGCCTTTGCTGAGGCCGCCACTCCTGTCTCCCCTCCCTCCCAGCACTGTTGACTGCCCCTCTTTAAGTCAAGATACCAATCTCAGCCTCTTCCCCTCTAAGACCACTCAACTACTCCCTCCTCCCCAGGGGTAAAGCATAAAAGTCCTTTACTTGTGGAGCTGATAGGTGGGTGGGAGAGCTCAGCCCTTCAGAGGTCTCTTATCCCAGAACAGGGAGGAAGAAAGGTGCGAATCCAGAGCAAAAGCACTATTAGCCAAATGACCCTTCCATCTCCCCCCCAAAACCAAACAGAACAAACAAAACCCCAGTTTTTTCGTTTTACTAAATAGCTCACCTTGTTACAATAGCCTTATGTTACAGACCAAGAAACCAAAGCTAAGAGGGGTTTGCATGGGCTGCCTCTGAGCCCTTCTAGGTTCCTAACCCTCCAGGGAGCTCTCCCGGTTTAATCTGAAACTGCTCCCCGCCGTGTGGAGGACAGGGAGCGACTAGAGAAAAGTGGCAGACCACTCTGTGCTCGTAGGTGGCAATTAGTTTTTTAAAGATTTTATTTATGTGAGAAAAAGAGCACACATGCACAAGTATGAGCAGGCAGAGGAAGAAGCAGGCTCCCCGCAGAGTGGGGATCCTCACACAAGGCTCGATCCCACGATCATGACCTGAGCTGAAGGCACATGCTTAATCGACTGAGCCACACAGGCGCCCGGGTAGGTGGCAATTTGAAGAATAACGAAGGGAACTTAACATGTGAGGCTTGTCTTGCAGGGCGGCAGATTGAATAAATCCCAACACCTGCTCTCCAGATCCTAAGAGTTTATGAAAAGGCCCTAATTGGGCTCAGTCACATGTACTGTGCAGGTGTCATCAACACCACAGCTTCCTGGTGCGCCTGGGTGGCTCAGCGGGTTAAAGCCTCTGCCTTCAACTCGGGTCATGATCCCAGGGTCCTGGGATCGAGCCCCACATCGGGCTCTCTGCTCAGCAGGGAGCCTGCTTCCCTTCCTCTCTCTGCCTGCCTCTCTGCCTACCTGTGATCTCTGTCTGTCAAATAAATAAATAAAATCTTTAAAAAAAAAAAAAAAACCACAGCTTCCTCATCTCCAGGCTCTGTCCTTGGAGCAGCCTCCGGGAGCAGGAATGGTAGGAGGAGCCCACGTTTTAAGGATAGGGGAGGGGTGAGGAGCCTCTGAGTGCTCAGGTCCAGTTCAGGGGTCCACTGGCAGTCACGACTTTCAGATGACATTCCCCAGCAGCCCTGGGTTGACGTTGACCGAGAAGCTGGCCCATTGTTTAGCCATTCAGTTGGACCAGTGTAAGGCAGGAGGGTGGGCACTGCCTGTGGCCCCCGAGCTGTTCCCCACCTGCTGAGACATGGCCTCCATCATAACCTCAGCCACTGACGGTGAACAGGTAGAACGTGACCAAGTGACTATCACATTCCACCTACCTGACGGTAGGACTGGCTAAGCCCTCCTTCAGAAGATGCCTCGCCATGGCTCGGGTTTCTGCAACGCGCGTGCTTGATTCTGAGCCCCTGTCCTGTCCCTGGCACTGCCCTCACAGTCGTGCGTGTATTACCTTGTGTCATCTTCATAAGAATCCTCTGCTTCTTTTCATCCTCCAGATAAGGAAATGGGTGCTAAGTGTGGTGAGAACTTTCCCACATCCTATAACCGGTCAGTTGCCAAACTGGGATTTGAACCTGAACCGATTTTGTTTTTAAGAAGGCTCCATACTGAGTGTGGAGCCCAACGTGGGGTTTGAACTCATGACCCTGAGAACAAGACCTTAGATGATATCAAGAGTCGGACACTTAACCGACTGAGCCACCCAGGTGCCCCTGAACCTCTTATTTTTAACTCTTGTGTTTCCATCATATATCAGTGGATATATTGCTCAGTTGCCCAATTTCATTTTTTTAGACTGACAAAAGCAAGAGAGGGGAATGTCCATATTCACTCCTTTCATTTGGGGTGATCTGTCGACAGACAAAAGACAACAGAAGCCTTCAGAAATTTCAGTCTCTCAGGAATTTAGGGATGGGATAGGAGCTGCCACTGTGATTATCCTAAAAATGACCGGCAGGTGGCACCATTGCACAGCAGCTGCACACCCGATTGGCTGCTCTCAGAACAGAATGGGAAACGGTTTCCAAAAGTCACTAAAGATCTGATAAGCCTAGCAAGACTGTGTCCATGCCTGTCCATTGCTCATGTTCCCCCGATGACAACAGCTGCTGTCTGCATAAGAATTCACTCAGTCTGCTCATGTCCATTTACTAATTCATCTATTTAGCAGAGATATCCTTTGTACCTAGCAACTATTTTAAAAATATTTTGACTTGTTAGATCTTTTAATAGAATCTGGTCTGTCTCTGAAAATGCTGTGCTTCCTTGACTGGATAGAATTCCTTTTTTTTTTTTTTTTTTGGTAAGATTTTATTTATTTATCTGACAGAGATAGAGCAGGAACACAAGCAGTGGAAAAGGGAGAAGCAGGCTTCCCGCAGAGCAGGGAGCCTGATGCTGGACTCAATCTCAGGACCCTGGGATCATGACCCAAGCCAAAGGCAGACACCCAACGACTGAGCCACCCAGGCACCCCTGGGATAAATTCTTTAATGAAGTTTCCACCTCGGCCTGAGTGGGTGGTAGAGACAGGTGTTTGGTCTGGGTTGAAAGTGAAGAGATCAGAGGTCAGGCAAGAGCAGTGGTGGGCTTTGACCAGGTATTTGGGGGGCCAAGCAGGCAGCTTTACACAATCTACCCTTTGCCTCTGTATGGGGTTGGGAACTTGGGGAGGTTTGGAGTTGGAGAGAGAGGAGGGGAGAGAACTGGAGAATAAAGATTTCTCACATTGTTGATGGAAGAAGGGTCCTCTCCATTGCTAATGTGGTTCTTGGATTTGAAGTTCCTAGGAAGGCCACAATAGGGGCAAGAATGGCTCCACTGTGGCCACAGGGTGTCTGTCACATACTCTATAAATGTGGGGAATATCCCCCAGGAGAAGTAGGGAATCAACATAGAGGCCCCAGGCACTGAAATGTGAAGAGATGGGTCTTTCCTGATGGAAGGAAATAATGGTGTAGCCGGAGTCCGGAGTGGGTGATGCCCACACGGGGAACACACAACTCCCAGTATGACATGCCCAAGATTACCTTCAGAGAGCAGGTGAAGGAGCAGGTAGAGTTACTTGTCATAACAACCTCTAAAACACCTGCTTCCCATAACTCCGAGAAAGTCAGAAATAGAGCAAAGGGTCAGGAAAGGAGCCGAGGAAGGAGGCTTTCAGGGACTCAGGCATGAACTGTATGACTGTGTGTGGGGGCAGCTTGTTGCCCAAGCGCCAGATGGAGAGTGGCTTTCTCCCAGGGGGCAAGCCAGGGCCCCTAGGAGGGGCATACCTCAGAGTCCTCATTGGTGAACTCTGACTCCTGGAGGGAACAGCCCAGTGGGGGAGAGCCCAAAGCTCTTCAACAGTGCTTTCCACCTTTTATTTTCTCTGAAACTCTAGCCCAGTCTTCATACTGTGAGTAGCCAGTAATGGAGAATTTGCTAGAAGGAATATGGAGTGCTAGAGAGAGAGTCTAAGCTGTGCTGGGGGGAAAAACAAACAAAAAAACCATAAAGTACTGTGACAAACTTTGTGACTTACAGCTTAAGAGATACCTTAAAACATTTTTTTTTTAAATTTTATTTTAGAGAGACACGAGTGGGAGGAGGGACCGAGGGAGAGAATCTCCAGCAGGCTCCCTGCTGACCATGGAGCCCGATGCAGGGTTTGATCTTACAACCTTGAGATCATGACCTGAGCTGAGATCAAGAGTCAGATGCTTAACCGACTGAGCCACCCAGACCCCCCTTAAAAACTTTTTTAAAAACCTATTACCTTAACATGACAGGTATCTATTTCCATAACTACGGCACAAAATCTAAAAAATGAGAACAATGAATATTTTTAAATGTCATATAAAACAATTGCTATGATTTATTTAAATAGTTATAAAGGAAGTTCATAGAAGATTTTGTATTCAAGTTTCATTTCTGTGCAACTCAGAAAAACTTTCCTTCTGTACAAGTCCTTATGTGGAAGCATGAAATTCTAACAGTTCTATAAGAGAATATAAAAGCAGATTATCAACCAATAAGACCAATAAACATAGCATAATGTCTACACACTGTAGGAATACTAATTTTTTATTTAATAATTTGGATTTAAGGGGCTTCAAATATTTGTTTGTTTTTAGATTTTATTTATTTATTTGACAGAGAGCACAAGCAGGGGGAACAGCAGAGGGAGAAGGGGAAAAAGCAGGCTCCACTGAGCAGGAAACCTGATATGGGGTTTGATCCCATGGCCCTGGGATATTGACCTAAAACGAAGGCAGATGTTTAACTGACTGAGCCACCCAGGAGGGCTTTGAATATTTTTAGGTGTTTTGCACTTCACCAACACCTGGAAGGTCTTTCAAATGATTAAATCTAAATTCTAGGCTGTGTAATGATAATGCCAATTCCCAAATGTTATGGGCTGAATTGTGTCCCCCCCCCTCAAATTTATATGTTGAGGTCCTGACTCCAGTACTTCAGTATACGGCTATATTTGAAGATAGTTTTGTTTTTTTTTTTAAGATTTTATTTATTTATTTGACAGAGAAAGAGAGCACAAGCAGGCAGAGCAGCAGGCAGAGGGAGAAGCCAGCTCCCTGCAGAGCAGAGAGCCCAATGCAGGCCTTGTTCCCAGGACTCCGGGACCACGACCCAAGCTGAAGGCAGACCCCCAACCAACTGAGCCACCCAGGTACCCTTGAAGATAGTTTCTTTCTTTTTTTTTTTAATTTATTTGACAGGGAGAGAGATCACAAGCAGGCAGAGAGGCAGGCAGAGAGAGAAGAGGAAGCAGACTCCCCGCCGGGCAGAGAGCCCTATGCGGCGCTCGATCCCAGGACCCTGAGATCATGACCTGAGCCGAAGGCAGAGGCTTTAACCCACTGAGCCACCCAGGCGCCCCAGAAGATAGTTTCTTTAAAGAAGGCGCACAATTTAATTATCTCTTTGTGATCTCTCTCCCTGTCAAATAAATAAAATCTTAAAAAAAAATAATTAAAATGAGGTCACTAGGGTAGACTGCTATCCAGTATGACTAGTGTCCTTATAAGATGAGGGAATTTGGACCCAGATACATACATGAAGAGAAGACCACGTGAAGACACAGGGAGAAGACAGTCGTGTCCAGAGAGAGGGGTCTCAGGAGAAACCAACCGTGCCAACATCTTGATCACTAACTTGTGGCCTCCAGAACTGTGAGAAGTTAAGTCTCTGGTGTTTAAACCACCTGCTCTGTGGTTCTTTGTTACAACAGCCCCTGTGGACGAAGACACTGAGCTACACAGACAAACAGGGATGAAACAATAAGTATAAAGGAATCCCTTTTTCTAGAAACCATAAATCGCTTTTTCTAGAATGACTTGTGTCTGCCTTCTTAAAGGAGCTAATTACATCAAAAGGGAATAATGAATTCTCAAATTCCAAATGTGCTCATTTGTTTCCTTGTGACTGTATATGTCCTGAAAGTGACAGTAATCTTAGAGAGAGAGTCCCCCATCTTCTACAGACTCACGGCTGTACTAACCAGAACGGTGGCCAGGTATGGACTCCAGTTTGGGATGACAAATGAGCAGACGTGCCTGGTCCCCGTGGGGGTTTCCCACCCAGAACTGGACCAGGAGCCCCGAGGAGCTGCCACAGGTGGCATCCGGGACCCGTGCTCTGTTTTGGTGACTACAGCTAACTACTGTTTTAAGAACAAATAGTTGGTGGACTGACTATAGCTTTTTCAAAAATTAGTTTTGTATGGATAGGCTAGATCCTCCTAGCACACAAAGGCAATTTTCTATGGAAAAAAAAAAAAAAAAAACCCCTAGAAATTACAGCTCTTGGTCTATGAGGTTGCCAGGCCAAGAGCAAAATGAATTATTTCAGAGCTCTGTTTCTTGGCCGTCAGCATTCTGCTGACATCGCTGCCTACAGGTACCTGAACTTTTTCTACAATAAAACCTTATTAATTTGAAATCCAAAGAACAAAAAGGAAAATTCTCCAACCCGCAGTGGACTTTGCATTTACCAGGTTCGGCTTATCTCAGCATTTTTATTAAATAGTAATAAAAGGCCACACGTTGGTTGGGGACCAGCAGTGGCTTTGAAATAGTAGCTATTTTTAATTAACCAGCATGGAAATGGTAAGGTTTTACTGTAATTTCGTTTTGATTTAATTAACTCGGTGTTGTGCCTTAAACCTCCCCCCCCTCCCCGCCCCAAGTCCAGAAAGTTCTCAGCAAACTGCTTGGATTAGGCGTTTATTGGGACAGTGGGGCATCTGGGGAGACTACCTTGCTTGGCCTCTGTGGGCAGCAGCAGACACCCCACTTTTGCTCAGCAGCTTTGAGGTCACCTGTTCCTCTGTTTCGTTTTGCTTTTGCTTGCCATTGCCGCCGACTCCACGTGTCTGTAAGCTTCCCGCCGCCTTCCTCCCGGACTGCATCCCCAGCTCCACAGTCATCCATCCACCAGGCTCTCAGGCTCCAATCCGCCCTTAAAAAGCCTTCTTTTCTCCTCAGACCTTCATGAGCCCTCCTCTATCTTCCTTCTCAGAGCCTCTCTGCCCCTGTGGCCGCCTCTGCCCAGTCTAGGCCATCCACACCTGCTCCGTGGGCTCCCTGCTCCCCTCCTCAGCTGGCTCAACCCATTCCTTTGTCCACTGACCCTGTCTTTTCTCCTCACAAGCCTCCGCAGCTCCCATCAGAGCTTGTCTGCGATCCTCAGCGCTCAGGGGAAGGGGGGGTGGGGTTTGGAAGTGAGGATGGGGGAGGAAGGGACGCCCCTCCCGGGCGGGCCACTTCATTGGCGCTTCTGCTTCGGCCAGACTGGCCCTGCTTTCCCAAGTTAAGCTTGAAGCTTCTGCGGAGTATTTGACATGGAAACAAAAGGTTTCTGTGGATAAAAATAAGTTTGGAAAACCACTGATCTGTGCAATGGGATCCATGTCCTTCAGCTTAACCCTCATGACCCAGAACAGTGCAACGAGGACCACCTCTCTGTTTTTGTCCGCTTTTCCCTCTCTCCAAAGCCACTCACTCATCGGGCCCTGAGAACATCTGGTTTCCTGCCTTTGTGTCTGGACTAGAAGGCCCTCCCTTCTCTGTCTTTCTAACTCTCTGGGGTTGAAGGCACACCACCCACCTCTGGTGCAGAGCCCACCCCTCTGATGCGGCTGTGTCCTCCCTGACTCTGCCCCCCCCCCCCACCCTGAAGGCTCTCTCTCATTCCATGAGCCCCTGCTCCTCTCCCTGGCCACAGCTGGTCTGACTAGCGGACACTTCCCAGTCTTCCATGGCCTGCCACAGAAGCCCCTGGTTGCTGGAAGGTGTGGAATGAAGAAAGGAGACCCAGACAGGGGCAGAGAAAGAGAGGTTGGGCGGGGGGATACTCCTGACAGTATCCTGGTTCCTGTTCCTGCTGGGCCGTCTTGCAGCAAACCTTCCCCCTGCTGAATGAAGCTCATTGCCAGGGTCTCTGGTCCTGCCAAGGAAAGAGCTGGTTCACATCTCCCTGACTGGACCCTGAGTGCCTGGAGGACAGACTGTGTCTCATTTAGCATTTACTGTGTGCGGCACACAGCACAGGAACACGGCAGGCGAGCTGGGGGAGCTCCAAGGACCAGCCTGCCTGCCTTAAGCACAGAACATGTCTGAGCTTTCTTGTGGACGGAGCACAGCCCAAGTCTGTGTAGGGACTAAGGGGTGTCTCGCACCCAGGAGGAGGGCTGTCCTCACCAAGATGAGAGTAGCAAGTGTCAAGGATGTGGAGGATGGGGGCCCTCATACTTTGGTGGGAAGGTGAGATGGGGCAGTGGGGCTCGATCCCAGCACCCTGAGATCAAGACCTGAGCCAAAGGCAGACACTTAACTAACTGAGCCACCCAGACACCCCCGTCTGTATTTTTTCAAACTGAGCTATAATTCCCATACTATAAAATTCACTATTTTAAAGTGTACAACTCAGTGGGGTTTCTTTTTAGTCTATTTACAAGTTTGTGCAACTATCATCTCTAATTCCAGAACATGTTCACCGGCCACAAAAGAAACCCCGCTCCCACTAGCAGTCCCCCCACCTCCCCCTGAACTCTCCCCAGGCCCAGGCAAACACTCATCCATTTTCTGTCTTGCTGGATTTTCCTCTTCTGGACATTCCGTATCAGTGGAATCATTTGTGGTCTTCTGTGACCAGCTCATTCATTTAGCATAGGTTTAAAAGCTTTGTCTATGTTGTAGCTTTTTTTTTTTAATCAGATAGAGTGAGGAATTTTTTTTAATGATTTTATTTATTTGACAGAGAGAGAGATCACAAGTAGGCAGAGGGGCAGGCAGAGAGAGGGGGAAGCAGGCTTTCCGCTGAGCAGAGAGCCCAATGCGGGGCTCGATCCCAGGACCCTGAGATCATGACCTGAGCCAAAGGCAGAGGCTTAACTCGCTGAGCCACCCAGGCACCCCTACCTTGTAGCTTTTATCAACACTTCATTCCTTTTTATTTTTTTTTAAAGATTTTATTTATTTATTTGTCAGAGAGAGCGAGGGAGAGAGAGCGAGCACAGGCAGACAGAATGGCAGGCAGAGGCAGAGGGAGAAGCAGGTTCCCTGACGAGCAAGGAGCCCGATGCGGGACTCGATCCCAGGATGCTGGGATCATGACCTGAGCCGAAGGCAGCTGCTTAACCAACTGAGCCACCCAGGCGTCCCTCATTCCTTTTTAGTCTCGAGCAATAAACCATTGTACGGACAGACTTCATTCTGTTTATCCATCCTTCAGTTGATGGACATTTGGGTTGTCTCCACTTTTGGGCTTTAAGGAATAATGGTGCTGTGCACATTCATGTACAAGTTTTGGTGTGAGCATGTTTCTGTTTTTCTTGGACATGTACTTAGCAGAAGCTTTTTAGTTTGATGTCCTGCTGATGAGTTTTTGCCTTTACTGCTTATGATTTTGGTGTCACATCTAAAAAAAGTCATTGCCAAGACCAGTCGCAAGGTGCTTCTTCCCTGTTTTCTTCTAGGAGTTTTATGGCTTCAGATCTTATGTTTAAGCTTAATCCATTTTGAGTTAGCTTTTGTGAGTGGTGTAGGAGAGGGGTTCAGTTTCATTCTTCTGCATGTGGTTATCCAGTCTCCTTATATGATTTATTAAAGAGACCTTTTCCCCATTAAGAATTCTTGGCTCCCTGGGGCGCCTGGGTAGCTCAGTGGGTTAAAGCCTCTGCCTTCGGCTCAGGTCATGATCCCAGTGACCTGGGATTGAGCCCCACATCGGGCTCTCTGCTCAGCGGGGAGCCTGCTTCCTCCTCTCTCTCTGCCTGCCTGCCTCTCTGCCTACTTGTGATCTCTGTCAAATAAAAAAATAAAATCTTTACAAAAAAAAAGAATTCTTGGCTCCCTTATCAAATATTAGTTGACCACACACACACACCCATACCCATATATATATGGGTTTATTTCTGGGCTCTCAATTCTACCTCCATTGATCCCGATGTCTGTTTTTGTGCCAGTACCATACTGTTTTGTCTATTATAGCTTTATAATCTAGTTTGAAGGAGTCTTTTGTGCTTCCATACAAAGTTTAGGATTTTTTTTTCTATTTCTGTGAAAAATACCGTTAGAATTTTGATAGGGATTATATTGAATCTTTCCAGATCTGATAATAGCATTTTTTTGGTTGTGTTTTGGGAAAAGAGTCCTTACGTTTTAGAATTACTGAAGAATTTACGGGGGTGGAGGGTAAGCAATGATGCCTGGAAATTATTTCCAAATAATCAGGAGAGAGGGAAATGGGTGGCAGTCTAGATGAAAGGAGATTGACCAGAAGTAGACAATTGTGGAAGCTAGGGGAGAGGCATGGGGAGGGGGGCTTGTTTTGTTCCTACTTTTGTGTGTTTGAAATTGTCCATCTTGCCATGTTTGTTTATTTTTAAAGTAAATATGAAAGGGGACATTGAAAGAGAAACATCACAGGTAAAGCAGTGGTCGAGGTGGCTGTCAGGCCTGCCATAGTCAACAGTAGACTGGACCCCACAGGCTCGCTCCCACCCCTTTGCTGGCTGCCGCTGCCCAGGGGGCACCTTCCTGGCCTCTCTGCCTCCTGTCCTGTGGGCTCGTCCCAGGAGGGAGTGATCTCAGTGGCCTTGACCATCCAAGCCTGGCTTCACCGCTGTTTCCATGGGGACCAAGGTAGGAAGAGGGGCCGATCCCATGTGGCCAGGCTCTCAGGCGTCCTGTCACTAGAGCCCTTGAGTAAGCAAGGAGCTGTGGTGAGAGAAGCAGGGTGGAAAAGCTCACCGCAGGGTAGGAAAGGGAGAGCGGATTTCTGGATCAGAGGTTGCGCAAAGTCCTGACCAAAGGAATGAACTGAAGGAGAGCAACAGATAAACCAGGCAAATCATCTTTGAATGCGGAGCTTAATGAAAATTAAAAGGCCCCACAGGGAGGAGGTGTGCTTCTCTTTTGCTCAAAGAGGAGCCACTTTGGAAAGGGCTGGTGCACCGGGAAGAGCTCATCTGTAGGCCTGGCTGTTTAAGAACAGGGAGCATGTTTCCCATGGAGGCACTGTCACGTGCAGTGTGGGGCTCCCAAGTTCCCCCTTATAAATTTATTTATCCATTTTAAATGTTGAGCATTTGCCCCTGAAGTCGCTAAGACCATTATAAAGTTTTGGCAAGAGAGACAACACTGGAGTTAAGCTTCCAGCCAGCAAGAGGGGGGCCGTAGCCCTTGGGGACGTTGAGGAGGAACCGGAAGAGGGAGGGAGCCCTTCCGGATAGCAGGCCAGGGAGGCAGTGGGATTGGAGGTGGGCTCGGGGTGGTGAATACGTGTCAGGGGCAGAAGCAACCCCTCTGTCCTCCTTCCTCATCTTTGTGAAGGAAAATTCTTCAGTGTGCTTTCAAGCAATTGCCAAATTAGCCTGGAAGGAGGCCGCATGAGTTAGGAGGGAATGTTAGGAGCCAGGCCAAACCTGTCCAAGACAGACGTGAATGTGCGGAGGGTGTGAGGGGCTGAGCTGGTAATCATCCTCCAGGTCCTTGGGATGCCTCCAGGTGTCCATCCCTGCCCCCTGTCTCCTCCAACTCCAGCCCCTTGGCTTGCTGACTCTTTCCTCACTTCCAAGTTTGTCAAAACTGCAGGGTCACGTTGGCTCTTATCTTTGTTTTTATTTTTGAGTTTCCAGACACAGTGTTCCTCAAGCGACCTTTTCCACCAGGCCTGTCTTCCTGAAACGAGTATCCAGAATGCAAATACCAGACCCATTCGGCAGGTTCAAAAAACAGGTCTCTGATGGCTTCCTCATTTCAGGAAACATTGAATTAATTATTTCCACTCAGGAAAATACAGTGTTGGAACCCATTCCTGCTTCTAGTCCCCAAGTGAACACCAGGAAGAAGCCAACGAAAAGCATTCTCGGTGCATACAGATCAAAGGAGGAAAGGAACTCATTTTCCCTAGAATGAAACTTTGATAATTATAATAATAAAGTAGATGGGTTTCCTTGGCTCCCTCCTATCCACTCCAACAGCCAGCCATGCACTCACTTCCCATTTGCCTCTTAACCGTGAACTGTTCTGCATCAGTTATCTATCACACAATAATGCCGTGTAACAAAACATCCCTGATTTTAGCAGCTAAAACAATAGCCATTTATTGTTGCTCCTATGTCTATGGGTTGGATGGATGGTTCTGGTGATTTGGGTCAAGCTTGGCTGATCTCACCTGGGCTTACTCTGTGGCCAGCTGGTTGGTTCCAGAGCTAGAGCTAATGGATTTGGCATGGCCTTGAACAGAGTTGGCTCTATTCCACAGATTAGCCCACGGTTGTCCTCTTTTCCTCCAGTGGGTTGGTCCTGGCTTGTCTTCATGATTGAGGCAGGGGTCCTAGGCAAAGAACAGACACATTCAAAGCTTCCTGACCTGGACTCTAAATGGCACATCACTACTTCTGCTACATTCTGTTGGCCAAAGCAAGTCCCAGGGCTAGCTCTGATTCGAGAGGAGAGAAATTATATCTACCTCTTAACGGGAAGAGTTGCAAAGTCATGAAGCCAAGGGGTGGGTACAGGGAGGCCATTAATTATGGCCACGAATACCATCCATCTATTGGAAATGCCAATTTCTTTTAATTGTAGACTTCGTCCAATTTCACACAGTCGTGAAACTCTTACAGATTCAACTTCCAGATTCTTTATTCCTAGGGGACTGGGAAAGCAGAGCGTGCCAACTTTCTATAATCCTTCTTCACATGACAAACATTTCCAGAGCACTGGCTCTGCCAGGTTCCTTGCTCAGTAGGTCCTGGGGAAACAGAGGAAAATGACAGTCCCTTGACTTTGATGTGCTCAGCTCAGCAGGAAAATGGGGCCGTGAACAGTGAGAGCAGGTGAGAGGCAGCCACTCAGTTCCTACAGGAATCCCTGGGGAAGTAATAGTTGGTTTTGAGAGGTGAGTTAGAGTTTTCCAGAAAGAGAAGGAAGACGGTTTATTCCAGAAGCCTCGAGGATGAAAAGATGACTGTGTTTTCGGGAATATGAGCTGCTTGCAGGGAACGGCAGGTCCCACGGGGTGAAGGGACTCTTCTGTCGAGTGTAGACATTTATTGTGACGGGTAGGCAAAGCCAGCGGTGGGGTGTGTGTGTGTGTGTGTGTGTTAAGCTGCACTCTCTGGGGGGGTCGGGGAGACACACAACAGGACAGCTGAAGACAGGGAGACCAGCTGGGAGACTATTTCGTTTTAAGTCCTTTTAGGTTGCAGATTCTCTGACAGTTCACGTGAAATGGGGAGAGTCTCCGAGCAGCTAGCCAGTCTACAGTGGGGGCAGGGCTGGGAGCTTTGTCCTTCTCCTCTCTTGACTGACTTCATAACAGGTTAGCTTTTAAACGTCCAGTTCATTCCAGACACTACGCCTCTGGCCCTGAGAAAGAACTGGGCCTCCCTGACCCTGCATACCATTTCCACTTTCTGGGAAACACACCCCGTGTGTGCTTTGGTGAGGGAGGAATGCACAGATCCTTTCTGTCTCAAGTCTCCTGTCCGCAGTCCCTTATTTATGCACAAACACTCCAGCCTGCGACAAGCCCCAGGTACGGTTTTCTTCTTCTGACCCCATGTCCAGCCCTCCTGAGCTTTCTGATTCCAGCCCTTCTCTTGCTAACCGGGTTGTCACAGTCTCATGGGAAGTGGGGCAGGCAGGATAAATGGTCCCCCAAAGATGTTTTTTCCCCAGAACCTATGAATGTGTTGTAACATGGCAAAGAGGAGCTAAGGTTCCTAATCAACTGACCCGAAGACAGGGAAGTTACCCTGGATTAGCAGGTGGGGCGCCATGCCATCCCCAGGGTCCTTCAAAGCAGAAGAGGAGCACAGAAAAGGAGGGCAGAGGGAGGCAGTGTGAGAGGATCCCTGCGGGGCATCACTGGCTTACAAGAAGGAGGGGAG